>NC_138056.1:68483886-69083886 GCF_964194185.1 Rhinolophus hipposideros | reverse complement strand
CTTTAAATAGAACAACTCTAAAGACTCCTAGGAATAAACTTAACAAAGGATGTGAAAGACCCATACACTGAAAACTATTAAGACATTATTATAATTAAAAGAAATTGAAGAACACATAAAGAATGGAAAGATATTCCATGTTCTTGAATTGGAAGAATAGACATAGTTAAAATGGCCATATTACCCAAAGCATTATTCACATTTAATGCAATCCCCATCAAAATTCCAAGCACACTTTTTAAAGAACTAGAACAAAAAAAAAATCATCAGATATTTTTGAAATCAAAAAAGTCCTTGAATAGCTAAAGCAATACTGAATAGAAAGAACAAGGTTGGAGGTTTCATACTCCCTGAGTCCAAATTATATCACAAAGCAACAATAATAAAAACATCATGGATTTGAGAAGAAAAACAGACATACAGCCTGATGGAATAAAATTGAGAACCCAGAAATAAACCCACATATATACAAGCAGGGAATTTTTGACAAAGTAGCCCAAAACATACAATTGAGAAAAGAATTCCTCTTCAATAAATGGTGCTGGGAAAACTGGAAAGTCATGTGTAAAAGAGTAGAACTTGACTGCTATCTGTCAACATATACCAAAATTAACTCAAATGGATCAAAGACCTAAACATGAGACCTGAAACAATAAATTACAAAAAAGAAAGCATGGGTACTAAACTTATGGACCTGGGTTTATAAAGGATTTTATGAATTTGACTTCAAATGCAAGGGTAAAAGTGAAAATAAATGAATGGGACTATATCAAATAAAAAGTTTCTGCACAGCAAAATAAACCTATCAACAAAACAAAGAGACAGCCAACCGAATGGGAGAAGATATTTGCACATAACGTCTCCAATAAGGGACTAATATCCAAAATATATAAAGAACTCATACAACTCAACAACAACAAAACAATCCAATTAAAAAACGGGCAGAAGACCTGAATAGACACTTCTCTCAAGAAGACCTACAAACAGATATAAGAAAAAGATATATGAAAAGATGCTCAACGTCACTAGCTATTAGGGAAGTGCAAATCAAAATCATACTGAGGTATCACCTCATACCTGTTAGAATGGCTATTATCAACAAGATAGGTAAGAAGAAATGTTATAAGAAGAATAATAATAAGAAGCAGAAGTGGAGAAAAAGGAAACCTCATACACTGCTGGTAGGAATGTCAATTGCTATAGTCACTATGGAAAACATATGGAGGTTCCTCAAAAATTAAGAATAGAATTACCATATGACCAAGCAATCTGCTGTCTGGGTATCTATCCAAAAAATCTGAAAACATTTATCCATCAAGATATACTTGCTCGATGTTTATTGTAGCATTATTCACAGAGACCAAGACATGTAAATAACCAAAGTGTCCTTCAGTAGATGATTGGATAAAGAAGGTGTGGTAAATACACACAGTGAAATATTATTCTGCCATAAGAAAAGATGAAATGTTGTCATTTGCGACAACATGGATGGATCTTGAGATTATCCTGCTTGGAGAAATAAGTCAGAAAACGCTGAGAACCATATGATTTCACTTATCTGTGGGATATAAAACTGAAAGCAACAAATGAACAAGACAAACAAGTGAAAACTCATGGACACAGACAATGTTTAGTGGTTAACAGAGCATAAGGTGGAAAGAGGGGAGATTAAAGAGGGTCAAATATATAGTTCAAAGGTGATTTGATTTTGGATAGTGAACACACAATGCAAATACATAGATAATGTGTAAGAGACATGTACACCTGAAACCTTGTGATTTTTACTCACCAATGTCACCCCAATGAATTTAATAAGAAAAGACTGGAAAAAAAATTCTTTCAAAAATCAAACAAAACATATTGGAATATACATTATAGGAAAATCTGAAAAAGCTTAGTATTTATTTTATGGAAATTTATAAATAACATAAGCAGAGTAATAATTCTAGGTACATATCCATATATTTTACTTAGTTTCTTGGTTACATGTGTGTCTAATGCTTTGTCATTTGTTTTCGTTTTTCTCTAAAAAATGTATTTTTTTCAATTCTTGACATCATAAATAGACTTTTTCTGTGGCCCATAATATATTTAATTGAGAAAATACTCTCTGTGGGTGCTAAATTATCGATATGGTCAAAGTGCATTCTACTAAGTAGAAGAGATCCTCAATTATATTGGGGGGTGGTATCAAAATGTATAAATATTGAAGACTAAATATTTTCATAATACTTTTTTCTCCACTCCACGTACTTTCTTCTGTTTATATTCGTAGAGTATCACAGTTTGTTTGGATTCAATTCTAAATTATATGTGTATTTCATAAAATTGCAAACAGTTCTCCACTTAGGATTCTTAATTTATAAAGAATATCGCTTATATTATGGCATTGTGGTACACCAAAATGTATATTTTATCATAAATCCCAAAGCAAAAAACTTTACTTTCAATTTCAGAATTTTCAACTGATCTTACAATAGCATTCACAATGGCATTACATATGTTATCTTCAATATGGATCACAAAGAGCTGTACTTTGATTCTGCAATTTTGATGAAAGATACCGATTCGTTATTCAAATAAACTTAATTGATAGAAATTTTGATCACATTTTTATAAAACCAGCACCTAATTTATTGCAAAATTTTTCTGCTGCTAATGGAGACAACACATTAACAGCTATTGCTTACCTTTTTTACTTGCACAAGAAAACTTGGAATAGAAAATGAGTGAAATTAATTTAGAGGAAGCGACATTCCTCTAAATAAAAAGTGAGATGCTTCATAGATTAATATGAAAATACAGAGTCAGGAGTTTCACATGTTACATTGTTATTTTTGGACACAATTTTCCTAAAATCTATTAATGTTTGAAGTAACACTGATGTTCCACAGCACATTTTTTTGTCTCCTGGTTTTTGGGTGCTCGGCTGCCTTCTTGGCAAATATCAACAAATATTTTGTACAACTTACATATTCATCGTTACTTTTCTTAAGAAACAGAAATTTAGTACTCAATTTTTCATTAAATATTCACTTTGGATTTTCTTCTCTTTTTTTTTCAGCTTTTGCTGTTGAAAGATTTAGTACTAAATAAAAAGCATTAACACACAATCAAATAAATAAATAAATAAATAAAATCACACTAGAAACTGACAAAACTACTATAGCAAGAGCATTCAGACTGCTCTCTACAGCCTACAACAGGAAGGACTGGCCTCTATTTCCTAAGCATGTTTCAGATATAAAGCTCCTTTGCAGAGCTGGATGGGAGAATGTAGTGGCATGTAAACATCAAGCAGGGCTTCGAAGCAGAACTGACTGATTTACAGGCTTATTTGTAGATCCAGTTGATCCAGGTTTAACTTAAAAGGGCTAGGACATATATGTTGGACAATTAAGTTTGCAAACTCATCCTAGAAAAAGTGCTAATACCTCATTGCTGAATATCACTATAGTCACCTTCAAATTACTCCTCTTGGTTAGCTATGCACTGACACCAGAGCCTAGTCCAGCCTTCAAAACAATTTTGGAACTCTTTTTCTGGAATGACCATCAGAGCTGTCGTTGTATTACCCTTGATTTCCTGAATCTCATCAAAATGTCTTCCTTTCGATATTTCCTTTATGTTTGGGTAAAGAAAGAAGTCATTAGAGGTCAGATCAGGTGAGTAAGGAGAAGGTTCCAATACAGTTAGTTATTCATTTACTGGCTATAAACTCCCTCACAGACAGTGCAATGTGAGCTGGTGCATTGTCGTGATGCAAGAGCCATGAATTGTTGGTGAAAAGTTCAGGTTGTCTAACTTTTACACGCAGCCTTTTCAGCACTTCCAAATGGTAAACGTGGTTAACTGTTTGTCCAGATGGTGCAGATTCATAATAAACAATCCCTTTGATATCGAAAAAAGGTTAGCAACATGACTGCAACAAGTTTTCGAACTTAATTGGCCAAACTCATAGATCACAAACTTATTAAAGCTAAGGGTGCAGAATGGAGGCAAGTTACCATGAGACATGAAAAATCACATATGAATAGTGATCTTGAACATGTTAACCTAGTGCATGTATGGTTCTCAGTCTCAACAATCAGATAAGTCACTACTCATCTCTTGAAGAAGGTAGAGAAAAAGACCAGAAATGCTCACCTCTTTCCCTCCTGAGTGTGAATGACATTAAAGGCAGAGGAACAGTAATAGCCAGATTCACACAGATGTGATACTGCCTGGAACATAAGGAAGATCTCTACCTTGCTTCAGAGTTAACTTGAGATGGCTGGCAAAAGATGAAGATGAAAAGACGGGCCAGATCAGAGATGATCTTCTTCGTTATGCCAAAGAGTTTGGAATTTATCATGAAGGGAAGGAGGCATGAGGAGACTTTAAAGATGATCACAATGACATTTTAAATATAGTAGTATTCTAGCACGAGATCATTTAAGAGGTTACTGAAATAGCCTAGCAAAAGATGAGAAGGCCTATATTATAAGAAATGATGAGGATGGAGACTGTATCTTATATTTTATTTTGTACATTGTTTAGTATAGCATGTTGTACAGGGTTGACATTTAATAAATTTCTATTTATTTTCATATATTGTTCATAACATTTAAAACTCAACTTGCTTTATCATTATATCCCTTTATATTAGCCTAAAGATAAAAATATATTGGGAACAAAATGAATTTACGCTGCATGTAAAATGGCGAGAGAGTCTTTCTAACTGTATCATGATATTTTCAACATTGAATATGTTCTACTTACTGAGAATAGTAATTGCACATTCTGAGACATATTTGTTTTGAACTGCAAAATTTGTTACAGACCGACATAGATCTTATTTCAGTTGTCACTGAAAAGCTTTGATCCAAGAGTAGAGAACAAAGCTTCAGATAATGAGAGAATGTTTTTCTAAAAGAAGCTGGCAAATTATTTTATAATTATAGTTTCAGCCCTCTTTAAAATAAAAATAATATATAAAACATAAGGATATTTAACAATGTTTTTTATGTATGTATTCATGCATATAATATTTACAAATAATGGATGTTCATTATAATATATATGGAAATTAAGATGCATGTAGAAGAAAATAAAGATTTTATATAATTCCCCATCCAGATATAATCACTGTACATTTTGGGCTATTTTATTTCAGTATTTAATAAAAGGTATTTATATGAGAAAAACTGTAATGTAGTCAGTCTTAACCAAGCCCCGAATTTAAAAGCTTCAAATGTTATTGTTAGCTATTTCCTTCACAGGAAATGAAAAATCCTTTTGTGAGCTACAAAATGTCTGTGTTTCTATCTGCACTGCTGTATTTACAGAGAAGCTAAAGGACATTTCTTTATTTTTACTTAAGTATTAAATCTTATGATTGTTGTGCTAGAATATCTCATGTGTTAAAATAAAAGTCTTTTACTCTATGGTGTCTGATTCTGATACTGGCCAATAATATAATGAGCAAATAATGACTGTTAGAGAAAGGCTATTAATGGAATGATTTGGGGACAATCACAAAACTGTTTTACAGACCAGAAGCCCTTAAGGCCTCTCACAGTTTGTGATCAGTCTACATTCAGTTCCCTTGCCTCCTGAGTGTGTCTACTGAGAGAACCTAACCCTGTTTGCTTAGAACTGCAGGATTCTTGAGGCCCAAATCCCAAGAGTGCCTGGAATTTCAGACAATGTAGCCAAAAGCAAGTCAATAAGCCTTCCTGTATCTCTGTTTCATCAGTAAGATGATAGTAATGGCTCGGAGAACTGAAGGTAAAACAATGATGGCAAAGCACTTTGCAAATACAAGTTCTTAATTGACTGGTCATTAAGGAAACCTATTAGGCAGTGATGACTCTCTAGAGGCCTCTGTCAAGTCACACTTTCCACCTAAATACAAACTGCTTGTTCACACATGCTGCCTATGTGTCACACAAACACCTCCCAGGATAAGAGTTACTCTTCAAAAGTTTAAACCCATTAGCATTCACAGAGTCAAAATTAGTAGTCAATGAGCAAATGGGCCAGAGGTCGAAAATGCCATCCCAGTGCCTGCCAAATAAGGACATGTGATTGGTGATGGGTGACAAAAATAGCCTGGCTATCCTGAATAGTAACAATGACAATAGCTAATGTTTATTTGGTGTTAAGTGCCAGATTATTTGCTAAGTGCTTTATAGGCATAATTTCATTTATTTTCACAAAAACTCAATGAAGTATATATATATATATATATCAACAATGAGCCATCAGGAGGTTGTTACTTGCCCATTACCACATAGCACCTGGTTGAGTCAATAGACTGCTGGAATATTGTTAACAAACCAGAATTTAAAAATGATGTATCCAATGGAAGGGTCTCCAATTCATTTATATAAAGTTGACAGCATAACCCTGACACCCAAACTTCACAAAGACAGCATGAAAGAGAAAGTTACAGGACAATTTCATTTAGGTAGGCAGGTAGATAGATAGGTAGGTAGGCAGATCGATGGATAGATAGAGAGACAGACAGACAGACAGATACGAGGTGTCATCAAACAATTTAGTGAATGTTTAAATAAAAACAATTATTATAGTAAAAGACACATTGCCATTAATCCCCTTCAAAATACTCCTCCTTCCTTCGAACATACTTATCCCATTGTTCTTGCCACTTTCTGAAGCAATTCTCGAAGCACTCTTTTGTGAATGTCTTTAGTTGTGCTGTGGTGGCTGCCTTCATGTCCTGAATCATTTTGACTTTTGGGAAGAGCTAGAAGTCGCACTGTGTCAGATCGGATGAATATGTGGATGAAGACACACTGTAATGTTTTTATTTCACAGAAATTTCCTTACCAGATGCAATGTGTGACACTGAGTGTTGTCATGATGGAGGATGATTTATGGCACACTTTAAAACACATCTTCTCTCAACCGTAGCTCACACCCAACTGACTGCACTGAACAAGCTGAAACTTGTCACACACTGTTAACTAAGGTTCAATGCGCTGCTTCCCATAGTGAAGATCGCTGCCTTTTCATTGGATGGCACTCAGCAGCAGCCATCCTATTCTCTGTATTTCTTGATCACAATGGAAAGACTCCATGTCACAGATCCACTTTTGGAATGAAAATTTCTGTCAAACAAAAACATTACAGTGGGTCCTCATCCACCTTATTCACTAGATTTGGCACGTGAGACTTCCGGCTCTTCCCCAAAGTCAAAATGACCATAAAAGGTAAACTTTTAAATTGATTCAGGACATCGGAGGCAGCCATGACAGCACCACTAAAGACACGAAAGAGGACTTCCAGAACTACTTCAGAAAGTGGCAAGAACAATGGGATAAGTGTGTGCAAAGTGAGGGGGTGTATTTTGAGGGAGATTAATGGCAATGTGTCTTTTACTGTAATATATTTTTAAAAATTTAAATATTCACTGTATTTTGTGATCACACCTCGTAGTCAGGTAGATAGATGGATGTTACTCGCAAATTGAATTTTGCAAAATAATCAAGTTTTTTAAACATAGGCAAGTAGAGGCGTTTACTATGAAATACAAGAATAAGGCATCTTAGGGTAGCTGGATGGCTCAGTTGGCTAGAGTACAAGCTCTGAACAACAGGGTTGCAGGTTCAATTCCCACATGGGCCAGGGCTCCCTCCACAATTAGATTGGCAACAATGAGCTGCTACTGAGCTTCTGGAAGAGTGGTCGGATGGCTCAGTTTGTTAGAGTGTGAGCTCTCAACAACAAGGTTGCTGGTTCAATTCCCCCATGGGATGGTGGGCTGTGCGCCCTGCAACTAAAGATTGGAAATGGTGACTGGACTTGGAGCTGAGCTGTGCCCTTTACAACTAGATTGAAGGACAACTCCTTGGAGCTGATGCGCCCTGGAGAAACACACTGTCCCTCAATATTCCCCAATAAAATTTATAAAGAAAAAAAATAAGGCTTCTTAATAATTCTTCAGTTCAATAGGCTAAAGGATAAAAATAATATACAATCATCTATATTAGCATTTTCTGATTGTATTTTGTGGATGACACCTATATTGTTAACAGGTATTCCAAGAAAGGAGTTTCTGGGCTTAAGTAAATATTAGGAATTCACCTCCCTTTTGAGAGTCATAGAGCAAATGCATATTAAATGCTCCAAAAAGTTCTGATATAAGAAGTCTGTTTAACTGTTTAACAAAGTGTTTTTAAACTTATTTAACCACAAGAGTCACTTGTTTTCTCAGATCACATGTTAATATTCTAAGGAATGAGTTTACGGACATTGATCTAAGCAGATGCCAAAATAGTATTAAATACAATTCTGTATTCATTCATGATTAAACCTCAATTGGCCATTTTTACATATGTTCTTTTAAAGTTTAAATAGTTTATAGAGAATCATTAGAGAGCATGATCTAAAAGTATGCCACCTTTCTTAGGAAAGTAAAATCAGAAATATACAAGATAAGCACAAAAATGAGAGCTTGAAAATAAAAGCCTTTGGACTATTTATAGTTGAGATCATGCCTTGATGAGGGAAAAAAGCTAGAATCACACCACCTCATTTTCCCCTATTGATGTGCCTTGCTAGTATCCTTCTGGCTTCACTGAGTCCCTTTCCTTTGAAAGCTCTGACGCATGCATGAACAAATACGACTTCCCCTAATTCTTTCTGCCCCAACAGACAGCCTCAAATGTTTTCAGTTTAGAAAAATCAAAAAGGAAACATTAAAAGAATGGGTTCCATATTCCCAACAATCTGGTGTGAAAAGAATATAGTTTGAACTCTAGAGTTCACAGACACCACCCTTTCCCTCTCAGAGATCTTATTACAGTAACTGGTCCAACAGCACCATGTCATTCTGTCCTGGAGTGACTGCAGACTACACAGGTGAAGTGGTTAATGTCTGATCCAAGAGAAAATGAGACCCATTCTCTTTCCTTGCATCATTAGACTTTGCCCTATGAATTCCATTTTTCTGTTTTTAGTAACTGTTCTTCATTGACACCAGTTGGCTGGAAGGAAGACCCTGTCTTCTACTCAGGGATAGGCATTTAGTATTTTCAGGCTTCAACAGGCTTCAATATTCAAAATACTCTTAAAATATGTTTAACATTCAGAAAATAAGAAGGAAGAGGGTAATATTTCTTTACAGATGTTGTCAAGGAAACATGCCTTAATGTCAGATGCATTTTTAAATATAACTAGGAAAAATATAAAACTAGGGAGGAATCATTCACACATAATATTAGTGTATGCATACAATTTTCAGTTTATTATAAGTAACTCATATATTATCCAGCTTAATCATTTAAATAACCCTGCCAGGTTGGCATTTTTAATACTATTCTATTCACTTATACAATAAATATTGGTTTAGAGGATACTCTGTGCCAGGAACTTTGATAAGCACTGGGAATACAAAATTAATAGATACTGCTTGTTCTCAAGATGTTTTACTTGGAGAAGACTGGTACACAAGTAGGACAAAATGCTTTAAGGACTAGATAGAGGTAAGCAGTTATCCTATCCTTGAGACTATGTAGATTGTACTGTAAGCCACTATTAAAACGTGTCAAAAAAAAATGTTCCTCTGCTCATAGTAGGTATACCCTTCTGCTGGCCAGAAAGTGGGAAGTCCAAAAAGAGCCCCAGATCTCCATGTGTTCCTGCAAAGGCACTCAACCTCATCCTATCCTCAAAATAAACAGTCTCGCTACTACGTTGTGCCTCGGGACCCTCAGGATTAGGCTAATCTCATTTTCTCCTTTTTCACTGCTCCTTCGCTGCTTCAATAATCCTAAAACTGCTAGGTCCTCCCTTATTCTGTGGACTCTAATCCCCATGTGGCTCTATTATTTTGCCCCTTTTGACCCCCAATTTCATTCCTCTTCAGTTTCTAAAACCCTTTTGCACATGCCCTACGGAAATGAACAGCTGATCATCAGCACACTCTCCTATACCTTTAATCTTTCTCTCAATTTTTTCCTTCACCATTTTGTTCTAAAGGAAACCTAGTTCTCCCACCACCACCTCCCCCCAACACTACTTTCCGTGCAGCCCTCTGATGTGGAGGTTATTTGCCCACAACAACACTCATATCATAGGGAAAGTGGGTGTGGGGTAGGGGATGCCTTCACTTCTCATTACTTCTTTCAGAATATCTCACTTTCTGCTCACTAAAACACCCAGCTGTGACTTTCATCTCACCTAACTGTATCTCCATTGACCCTCTATTATCAAGTTTTATATAACAGAAACTTTGCTTCTTCACTTTCATGTCTTGAAAATGTTAGCTCCTAGCTTATCTCATTTTCTAACTCTACTCGTGTCTTAACTCTTGGTGATTTTAATACCCATGAGGATAATTATTTTATTTTTCTGGCCTCTTAGTTTCTTCCTTCCTCTATACCAATGATCTTGTCCTCTAACCCACATCACTTCTTCACCCTCCTGCTCATACCTTTGCCATTACTAATAATTGAAATCCTTCCATAATCTCATCTACAAATATTCTATTTTTGAACTTCAACTCCATCCTTCCAGCTTACCCTCTTCTGTACCCTGACTCCAACAAGACTTCAATCTCACTAGAACCAATAATTCATCAATTTCACTGTCTTAGTCTGCTCAGGCTTCTATAACAAAATAACAATGACTGGGTAGTAGTTTAGAAACAACATAAATTTATTTCTCCCAGTTTTGTAGGCTAGAAACCTGAGATCAGGGAACCAGCATGATAAGGTGAGAGCCCTTTTCCAGCTCACAGACTTCATATTGTACCCCTTTATAAAGGCACAAATCTCCTTCTGCCCTTGTGACCTAATCACCTCCCAAAGGTCCAGCTCCTAATACTATCACCCTGGGCTTTAGGATTTTAATATATAAATTTTGGGGGTGAGTGCACTGCCCTTTCCTGTCTCTTTACCCAGCTTAAAAATCTATGATCAGTTGTTATGACCACTTCTTCCCATGTACCGTCTTCTCCGACTTCTTCCTCTTTAGGTTTATCATACTCACCTGGTGAAACCCAGACCTTTGCTAAATCCACTTCTCCACCTCCTTTATAACTGTATCCATGAGTTAAACACAGTTGGAGAAAAAAACACAAAACCATGCTGACATATTTCTCTTAAAATTCATTACCACTAACTCAAGTGAGCTCCTAATGCTGCCTGGAAATAACTGACTTTTTCTCCTGTTCTATTAGACAACTATTTTATACCAACCTCTTTCTGCTAAAACCTCCTCCTCAACTCCCCCTCCTCACTTACAGGTTGCTTGCGATGTAACTGAATGAATAAAACAATAGGTAGAGAACTTCCATTAAATTCCTACCACCACAATCACCCACTTACTGACATTTGTGCTGTTTTCCTACTTCTTTTCCTCTGGAGAGACTGTCATAGCCCTAGCTGAGGACACTCTACTGTGCACTAGATTAGAGTGCCATCACATACTAAGAAGCATTGCTCCAGCAATTCTCTCCTCTGAGTAACCATCAATTTCTTCCCTTCCCTATGCAAAACTCCTTGGGAAAAAAATCTTTTGCTTTGCTTTCTTTAAAAGGTCTCTTTTCAGTCTTTCTTAAAACTACTCCAATCATACTTTTGCCCCTGACCCTATAACTACTCCTGTCAAAGTAACCACTGAATTACATATGAGTAAAATTTTATGGTCAAGTCTCTGTCTGTTACTTCATCTACTAGCATCATTGACGCAAGGGATCCTTTTGTTTGCAATACTTTATTTTCTTGACTTTTGCTGTTATTATTATTATTTTTTAATCCTACCTAAGTGGCTGTACTTAATCAGTTTCCTTTTCTGATTCTTTATTTCCAAGACTTCCAAATTTTGAAGTGCTCTACTCCTAGAAATTGTTTCTCACCAATACTTACTTCCATGATGAGTTAATCCAGTCTCATGGCTTTAATTACAATTTACATGTTGATGACTCCAACTGTTCTCATATGTCCAACTGCCTTTAAATATTCTCATACATATAGGGATTTCACTTAAATTCCACAGGCTTCCAAACCTACTTTCCCATTTAGTAAGGGTCAATTCCATTCTTCTTGTTCTTCCAATTTTCCAGTCAACATCCCTAGAGTCATTCTGTACTCCTTTCTTTCTTTTACATTCCAATTCCAATAAATCAGAAAATCCTGTCACTTATCTTCAAAACATGTCTAGAATCATACCACTTCTCATCACTTTTACTACCAAACACTCTGATCAAAGCACCCTGTTTTGTTTATCTAAATTTATACAATAGCATCATGACCTATCTCCTTGTTTCTACCATTATATACGACAGCCACTCATTTTTTGCATAGTAGTCATAACAGTCCTTCAGAAAATAAGTCAGATAGTGCTCCTCTCCTCAACCTCTCCAAACATTTCTAATCTTGCTCATATTGACAACTAAAGTACCTCAGTGACCTGTAAAAGACTACATATTCTGGCCTTTACTCTCTCTGTGACCACATCTCCCATCATGCTTTCCTGTACTCACTCAACACCAGTCACACTAATCTCTGCTATTTCTCACATGGGCAGGTCTTTTCTGATCACGTTACGTAAATTACAAACACTTACCCCTATTTCTGGCACCCTTTATCCCATTCACCCTACTTTATTTTCTCTTCATTATACTTAACACAATCTGACATATTAGATACTTGTTAAAATTTTGTTCTGGATTCCTCCAATAAAATATAAATTATTTGATACAGGGACTCTGCTTTGTTCACTGCTGAGTTCCCAGCATGGAGAAAAGTGCATGTCTGATAGTAGGCACTCCCTAAATATGTACGGAGTGAATGAATAATAACTCGAAAATGTTTATCATCAGCACCATTCTTTTTCCCTAGTGTAGTGCCAGATCTATATATCCATTTGCCTACAGGATTTTACAGGTGGATATTCCAAATGCACTCATAAATCAAATCCCTTCCTAGGCTGCTCATTTTCTTATCACTCTTATTTTATTCCCTTTGCTATTTCTATCTTAGTTAATGGCACCCCAATCTAATCTAAACCTGCATGACTCTCTTTCCCTCAATCTCACTTTACATTATCCAGTTTATCAACCAACTTCTGTTAATTCTATGTCTTCAATATCCCTCAAGTCTGTCTTTTATTCTTCAAGTTCACTGCCAGTGTCAATGTTTAGGGACCCGTTAAATCTCACATAATTTAGAACACTGTTAACTGGGCTCTCTTACCAACTCTCTCAAATCCATCCTTCTTACTGTTGGCAGAATGACTATTACAAATAGAGGTACTTCTTTGCTCTCTTTACTCCCATAGCATCCTTTGCATGCTTTTGTTAACATACTTTCCCAGTGTATTTTAATTGTTTCCTGATTGCATTTTTCCATAAACCTGATAATGCACTCTAATTCACCAGTGGAACCAAATCTCATATGATAAAGTGACTTGCCTAAGTTCCCAGCAAGTGACTAGATTCCAGGTTTGTGATTTCTACTCCAGAAATCCAGAAATCACTTCATTTACTTATACATATTTTTTTTTTATAATTAAGATTTTATTTAAGTAACATTACAAGGATAAATTGAGAGAGTTATTCAGCAGAAAAAGAAACTTCTCATCTTTCGCTTTAATCATCTGGATATTTCAGATTAAAATTTTACTTATTATGTAATTATTTGCTTCCATGTGAAAGTTCCAGTATTTAGAATAGTACCTGGCACATAGCTGGTACTCAATAAATCTATTTTTAAAATGAATGAATAAATGAGTGAATAGTTTTCTGATGTGTTTCCAGTTTGAAATAAAATTCACATTTGAAACCCTCTGAATTTATTGGTTTACATTAGGAATTTCACATTTTAAGCCTCCCATACAGGTACAGCAGCGTGAATGTTCAAATGGAGATTTAATTTTTATTTTATGTAACATCCCTGTTATATATATGTGTTGACATAGTGCCTTATATATAAAAGCAAAACAGAGAATAGGGAAAATTTTTAGTGAAACATGAAGTTCCCCTACTCTAAATCTTTTATGTGCCATATATTTTTATGTCACTGTACCTGCAATATGTATTTTAGCTAAAATATTATATATATTTGCATATTTTTAAGTAAATGTATACATTTTAGTAAAAATGTTAATTTGGTCAAACTATTTAGATTAATTTATAATTTCTTCACTTTTCCTTGCAGATATTGACAGGACGTCACATCACCATGCACCATTCTTGGTATAAACCTAAATAAGAATGAAAAGATGAAAAAATATGTTTTTTTTCTCTTTTGTTTCAAATTATTTGGGTTCTTGTGTGCTTTTTTTTCTCTCTCTCTTTTTTTTTTAAGTTTAGGAAACCAGGCACTGTTTATTTTCATGCTGTTTATAAGTGAAACGCTTTGACATAAACCCCACATAGTTTAGAAATATATACTTTGTTTGTTTAAACAAGTGATCGTCTTCTTATCTTTGGTTAATAGGAGTTTGAAAAGAGCTGCAAGCATACCTGCTACTGTCCAGGTAAGAATATGAATTTATATGTTATTTTTCGATGTAATTTATCATTAGATTAGTGATAATCATAAAAATAACTGAGAAAAATTAAAAGAAGACTGCACATCTAATTTAATTATTTTTCCTCTAGAATTGAAGATATAAACCTCGACAGAAGTAGGGAAAAGTTCATTTTATTTTTTTCAAAGTAAATTGGGAGAAAAGCGAAAGAACTGGCATAAATCAGACTTTTGGCACGCTGTAAGTCCAAATGCAGGTGAATATGTGATCTTTAAAAAAGATAGGAAAATGCCAGTGTCATAAAGAGTGATATATGAAGAAATTTTATTTCCATTTATATTGAATAGAAGACTTGAAATGACAAATCTTGAACAACATATTCAAGGGCAAGTTATCTCAAATTTCCAAGGCCAATGTTATCATGATGGCTGTTATTTTGTACCTTTACTTTGACAATCCTGGATGTAATCTGATTTTTATTGAGCTATGGATGATTTAACCACATCTGTTTTCCTAATTCAACAAAACACTATTATAAAGTTAAGACAACACAGAATGATCTATGGATGGAGAATATCATTTTTATATGCCCTGAACATTGTACTGAAATTCCAGATAATGGTGACAAATAATGTTACATACCAGTATTCAATAAATCACAAACAGGAATGAGGCCAGACCTAACTCAGAAAACACCAAAGATATAACTAACAAAGCAAATGATGGACCATTACTCATAACCGTCCTATAAGTTATGATTGAAACCAAATGGAAACAATAGATCATAAACTCAAATGAGAGATGAAAAATTTATTAAATCATATCAGCAATTGCAAATGTGATAATAGACATGTTTATTAATCAGAAAAGAGCCTAGTAAAAAAGAGCCCAGTAAAAGTGTAACCAATATTATAAAGCAATAGAAAGGGTAATATCTATGGGCAATTTTACTTTTTCTTTAAGATAATGAGCCTATTGGCCTGTGCTGGGCAAGTAGTAGATGTTTAGTTAATATGTTACTTTTTAAATAAAGATTAGCAATGGAAAGGAATTAGAAAAATGATCAAGACTAGTTCTCACAACTTTTTGGTAAGAAGCATATATGTTTTATCTGGGAGAGTTAAATATAACTCTTTTTTTGTCTCATATCCAAAATAACATGAGAACTTATAACCAACATGGAAATATAAATACTCCTCATACAATTTGAACCATGTTATCTCTGCATGTCTTCAGAATCCTAGGAGAAAATAAAGTGCTTAATTTTTACAGTAAATGTAAAAAAATAAATCAATCAAATAGCAATCAATTAAACCAATACATATTGGGAATTCTTTACGTGCCAGACACTGTATGAATACTAACTATGAAAGATGAGTAGGTTGGAGGGAAAACATACACAAGTAATTGCAATATCCTCACATTTGGTATAGTGTAGAAGACAATAATATACTATTGAAATACAGCAGAAAGGACAACTCACTTTGCCTGTACTGGGTAGGTAGACTTGAGGCCATGGGAAAGCTTTTTTAGGGAATGATCACTTAAGCTGGATCTTGAATGTGAAGTCAAAGTTTGACAAATCAGCAGGTGTTGGTAAGGACATTGTAGGCTGATGGATGATCAGAATGTGCAGTATTGTTGCACAAACATTTTCTGAGCAGCTTCAGGCATACCACATTTTATTATGCTTTGCTTTGACTTCACAGATACTGTGTTCTTTACAAATTGAAGGTTTGTGGCAACCCTGTGTCGGGCAAGCCTACTGGTGCCATTTTTCCAACATTTGCTCACTTCGTGTCTCTGTCACATTTTGGTAATTCTCACAATACTTCAAACTTTTCCATTATTATTATATTTGTTATCGTGATCTGTTATCAGTGATCTTTAATGTAACTATTATAATTGTTTTGGGGCACCATTAACCATTCCCATATAAGACTGAAGTTTATAAACGTTGTCTGTATTCTGATGGTTCTACCAACCAGCTGTTCCCCCATCTCTCTCCCTCTCCTTGACCCTCTCTATTCCCTGAGACACAATATGGAAATAAGGCTAATTAATAACCCTACAACGGCCTGTAAGTGGTCAAGTGAAAGTGAGAGTTGCACATCTCTCACTTTAAATCAAAAGCTAGAAATGATTAGGCTTGGTGAGGAAGGCATGTCGAAAGCTGAGATACGCTGAAAGCTAGACCTCTTGTGCCAACAGTTAGCCAAGTTGTGAATGCGAAGGAAAGTTCTTGAAGGAAATTAAAAGCGCTACGTAAAAGTGAACACACAAACAAAATACCCTATTGCTGATATGGAGAAAATTGTAGTGGTCTGAATAGAAGATCGAACAAGTCACAACATTCCCTTAAACCAAAGCCTAATCCAGAGCAAGGCCTTAACTCTCCTCAGTTCTATGAAAGCTGAAAGAGGTGAGGAAGGAATCTGCAGAAGAAAAGTTTGAAGCTAGCAGAGGTTGGTTCATGAGGTTTAAGGAAATAAGCCATCTCTATAACATGAAAGTGGAAAGGGAAGCAGTAGGTGCTGATGTAGAAGCTGCAGCAAGTTATCCAGAAGGTCTAGGAAGATAATTAACGAAAGTGGCTACACTAACCCACAGATTTTCAGTGTAGATGAAGCAGCCTTACATTGGAAGAAGATGGCATCTAGGAATTTCATAGCTAGAGAGGCAAAGTGAATGCCTGGCTTCAAAGCTTTAAAGGACAGCCTGAATACCTTGTTAGGGCCTGATGTAGTGGTGACTTTAACATGAAGCCCATGCTCATTTAGTGCTCCCCAAATCGTAAGGCCCTTAGGAATCATGTTAAATCTGCTCTGCATGTGTTATATAAATAGAACAAAACCTGGGTGATGGCATCTGTTTACAACATGGTTTACTGAATAAACTGTTGAGAACTACTGCTCAGGAAAAAAGATTCCTTTTAAAACATTACTGTTTATTGACAATGCACCTGATGGAGACATACAATGAGATTAATGTTGTTTTCATGCTTACTAACATAACATCCATTTTTGCAGCCCATGGATCAGGAGTAATCTCAACTTTCAAGTTTCATTATTTAAGAAATATATTCTGTATAGCTAGAGCTGCCATAGACTGATTCCTCTGATGGAACTGGGCAAAGTAAACTGAAAACATTCCTGAAAGGATTCACCATTCCAGACATCATTAAGAACATTTGTGATTCCTAGAAAGAGGTCAAAATGTCAACATTAACAGGAGTTTGGAAGAAGTTGATTCCAGCCCTCGGGGATGATGGTGAGGGGTTCAAGATTTCAGTTGAGGAAGCAACTGCAGATGTGGTGGAAATAGAAATAGTGCAAGAATTAGAAGTAGAGCTTGAAGGTGTGACTGAATTGCTGCAATCTCATAACAAAACTTTAACAAATGAGGAGCTGCTTCTTACAGAGAAGCAAATAAAGTGTTTCTTGAGATGGAATCTACTCCTAGTGAAGATTATTTAAATGACAACAAAGAGTTTAGAATATTACATAAACTTAGTTGATAAAGCAGTGGCAAGGTTTGAGAGAATTGACTAATTTGAAAGAAGTTCTACTGTAGGTAAAATACTATTGATACATTGCATGCTACAGAGGAAATTGTTCATGAGAGTCAACTGATGCGGTAAACTTCACAGTTGTCTTATTTTAAGAAATTGGCACAGCCACTCCAACCTTCAGCAACTACCACCCCGATCAGTCAACAGCCATCGACATCGAGGCAAAACCCTCCACCAGCAAAAAGATTACAACTCACTGAAGGGTCACATGACAGTTAGCATTTTTTACCAATAAAACTTTTAAAAAATTAAAATATATATGTTGGTTTTTAGACTTAATGCTATTGCACATTTAACAGACTACAGTATAGTGTAAACACAACTTTTATATGTACTGGGAAACCAAAAAATTCCTGAGTCACTTTATTGAGATATTTGCTTTATTGTAGTAATCTGGAAAAGAACTCATGGTCTCTCAAGATATGACTGTACTAGGTAGGAATCAGTTACATGTTAAGGATTCAAAAATGAATAACAGATAGCCCCTGACTTATAGGAATTTCTAGTCCAGTGAAGTCAACTTACTGATAAACAGACTCTTTTAATAAAATAATAAAACTATAACATATCATTTATTTAGACATTAGCTAGATGCCAGGCAGTAGTACAGGCACTTTATATTCATTAGCTCATTTAAATCCCCACCACCCACTTCATAATTTGTGAAACTGGGACTTGGAAAGATAATTTGCTCAAAGACAAATAGACATTAAGACGTAGAGGTTGAATTTGATCAGGGAATATCAACCTTTAAGGGAGCATAGAAGAAAATGAGATTCTCTAAACAGATTATGTAAGGCTTACTGCCTAGCCTTCCAAGTTCATATTTCATTTATTGGTAAAAACCAAATTTAAAGGGAAAAGTCATGCTCAGTGAGTTCATTTTGCATGTAATTGAATTACTGGAAGCAGCTATGAGCCCTTCTCTATCAAGTGTGAAAAGACACAATTATTTTATCATCTTTGTTGATATATTTAGGGAGTTTTAAAATAGCTATTATTTGTATCTTTAGCAACTTTTATCTTATTTTTCTATTCATGTGGTTTTTTTTTTTGTTTGTTTGTTTTGTTTTGTTTTGTTTTTTCTGTCCTGGTAATCCTCTGTTATTTTCTGACATTTCACCCTTTAGACCAACTTTTGCTTTTGGTGGGACTGCAATCTATGACTCCATCTTTGATATCATTAAAAAATAATCAAAATGAAATGACAATTAATTTGAGGAAGTATCGTCTTTGAAATCAGATGCAAAATTTTATTATTCAATGTTTAACTCCAGTTACCAGCCAATAGCTGATTATATGCCTTTGGTAAGCTCCCAATGGAACTAATATAAGTAACAATGGGCCAAATCACCTTTCCTCCCAGATTCTATGGAAAGGGGGTCAAGCTCATTGCTGCTGAAGACAATGAGTAGCTTAATAAATATGTACTGAGGGAATGAATAAAGGAGCGACATTGTGACTACATTTATAACTTTATACAGTTCTTGGTGAATTGTATCAGGGTCAAATTATCCATCCTTGGTCCAATAAGCCCTTATAAATACATCCCCTGTGCAAAAGTATGATTATATTTTCTTTGAGCTGTCTGTGTTGCTAGAGATAAACAGGGAATCTGAAATTTTCAACTCTCACTGTACCATTTCATTGGCATTATGTGAGCAGAATCTCTATGAAAAATTATATTTTCAAGGGAAAAAAAATTAAACATGCTAGGCTGAATCTGACAACAAACCAAAGTGAATCCCATTAGCCAGCTGGACCTCCTAAATGGAACAGTTAATCCTCTGATGCTGGCAATTCTTTTCATATCTGTGGGTGACAGTTCATTTTGTGCAGGGAATATCTAAAAGCAGACAGCCTGTGTGAAGGGTGACAGGGGTTGAACTGACCATTAACTGCATATGTAAGTTGCTATTCATTATTAAGTTTACTGCCAATGACTGCACATAAACTTAGTGTATATAATTTATTTTAATCTATCTGCTCATCTTTGAGACCATTACTGAAAGATTTCCAAATATCTTTCATTTATGTTGTCCATTTTGTAATATAATTAAAATTCATAAAATACACCATTCTATATAAACTGAATTAAATAATTTACAGTATGTAATTAAAATCTATAATGACCCTATCAAGAAATTAATACTAAAAGAAAATATTTGTTGCTTCTGTATTTGCAAAGTATAAATTAAAAATCCTAGTTTTGCTCCATATTGAAAGTAAAATTGGGGGATTAATAAATCTTAGGTTTATCAAGGCAAGTAAGTTGTTTTCAAAGAAAATGCTTGTTTTGAAAAATGGTCTTCTTCATTATTAGAATTTTCTAGTGCATTAACAATAGTACATCACTTGGCTTCAGTTGAAAACAGTGCATATGAAACATTTGGGGACTTTATTGCTTAGTTACTCAAAATTTAAGCTTAATGTCGCATGGTATTCTCAAAAGATATATATGATTCATCCCAATTGCTAAAATGTCTTCACTGGCAAGTTTATTTTAGGAATGTGCAGAATGGACCAATTCATGAAATCTCAAGGAAAAAAACAGAAACAAACTATGAATGTCAAAACAATTTTTAAAAACTCTGAAAGTTCAGAGAAAACATTACATAGGCAAGAGCAGTTGATTCTATTTCCTCCATTGTTAGTGCAATTACCAGTGCTACTGCCTCTACTATTAACACCTCCCCAGTCACTGCCAGCACCTACCACTTGCGTTTTTACTGTGCACAGGCAAGCTCTATATAAGATGTGTTACATCCATTGTCACTTTTTATAATTCTCACAATAATTCCATAATATTAAATGGGTGGCTTGGTCCATTTGGACTGCTAGAACAAAATACCACAGACTGAGTGGCTTACAAACAGCAGAAATTTATTGCTCATAATTCTGGTGGGTAGAATTCCAAGATCAGGATGCCAGTATGGTCAGGTTTTAATGAAGGCCATATACCAGGTTGCAAACTACTGACTTCTTGTATCCTGAATGGCAGAAGGGGTGAGCTAGCCTATCATAAGGGCATTAATTTCATTTATGAGGGCTCTGCCTTCATAACCTAATCAACTCCCAAACGTTCCACCTACTAAAACCATCACTTTGGGCATTGAGTTTCCAAAACATTAATTTTGGGGTGACAGACATTCAGATCACAGCAGTGAATGCTATTTTTAAACTAGAAACAGGTTACGGACATAGGTAAACAATTTATGGCTTTAGTTATTAGAAAGCTGAGTAAGAATTGATCTTGGCCCTCAAAGAGCTCTGTCTAATGGGTGAAATTGTCTAGCGATGTCAACAAGAGCTCAACTAGGAACCTTGATGGAGGCCAAATTTACTATGTATGATTTGGCTTTTCCTTTCTTCAGTACCCTCAGATGTTCTCAAGGCCTCCTTTCGGAAATGAATCTGTTACGTTTTATTGTCATCTCTCTAAACTCATTGCTTTGGTATATATGCTAGTCCCTCTGCCTGGAACACCATCCCACCCCTTTTTCTCTGCCTAACTATCTTTCCAGGCTAAATTAAATGTTTTTTTCAAGTTAACCAGAATAATCTGTACATACTTCCACTGTGATAGTCATCACTGTTCTGTTGAAACAATCTATGTCTATATCTCCCTTCCCCCAACCTTAACCCATCTGGACTATAAGGCATGAATGTGAATTTTAAATATTTATATCCCCATTGATAAGCACATTATTATGCTGTGTTTGTTTCTTCAGACATTCTCTTCTTTGACTATCTTGTGAAACATGCCTTTTGTTCTCCCCTCAAATCTCTCTGCTCATTCTTTCTCTATGTCCATTTTTAGGCTTTTGGCTTTGTTCTTTTTTTATATATATTCTGTCTTGAGGCAATCTCTTCCATGCGCTTTGCTTCAAGTACTATCTACAGGCCCAGTCTTATTGTCTTCATCGCCTACTAACATAGCCATTTGGATAACTCACAAATATCTCAAATATAACATGTCCAAAACGTCCTCCTCACTCCACCCCAGAGTCATTCTTCCTCCTGTATCCACATTAATAAAGGGTGCACCTTTCCATCCAATTGCTCAACCCCTCACACTTCATGTTGAATCTGTATTAAGCCATGCTGTCCTTACCTCCATCATATACCTTAAATTCCTTTCCTTTTTTTCTCCACCACTAGCACCATAGGCCACACCACCATCTGTATCCTCCTAAGGTATGAGCCTCCTAACTCGTATTTCTGTGTATATTCTTAATTCTTTCCAACTCATTGTACACAAAAGCCTCAGTAAAATTCTTAAACTGTATAGAAGATCAGGCGACACCCATGCTTTGTTCTCTCATTATTGTCCTTAGGCTAACACAAGTGTTACTTCCACCAAAATTGTACTCACTGTGGATGGTGCCATCTCTTTCTCTCTCCACACTCTACACAATAATCTTTCCTCAGGCTCTGTAGGTTATTTCTTCTTCTCTCCTCCACCCACTTCCACTTCAAAATATTATCTAGTAGCATGACATTTCAACAATGGAAAAGCTTACAAAAAGGAAACTCAAACAGATGACTCCCTGCGTGTCTTCCGGCACACTTCTAGAAGCACCTTTATCTAGCTACTTTGACCCTTGCTTACCATGCCTCTTTTCCATCTCACTGCTTTTACACATGTACACATTTTGTTCCCTTTGCCTGGAATGTTCTTCCCTCTACTCTTTGCACTACTCTCATATTAAATTCCATTCAGTTGTGTCACAGTTTTATTATAAGGTTTGGGAGGGCAAGGACTTTGTCATGTTTGCAACTATATCTCCAATATCTAACATGGCATTGGCCATTCAAAAAAATGTGTTGAATAAATATGCAAATAAATGAAAGGATGAATGGAGGAATGAAATGGATGGAACATGAAATATAATCTTTTGAATGACTATGACCAAGAGGTGTTTGCATTTTAAGTTTTATTTTTAATTGTCTTCCTTAAGGAAAATGCAAATGTCAATGAGCAAATGTGGGTATGCTTTAGATGTGTGTTATGTGTTGTGTGTGTGTGTGTGTGTATGTGTGTGTAGTCCTCCTCCTCCTTATTCTTTTTTTTTAAGCAGGAAGGTTACTTATTCCACTTATATATATCTTTTATCCTTGGACCTGGTCTGAACCAATGGGACAACATCTGTAAAATTAGAATACATTTTCAATTCATGATTTTCATTCTGAAGTACTGTTTTGGAAAACTATACTTATTGCGGATACACACACACACACACACACACACACATTTTGCAGGTGAAATATAGGATTTACTTTGTTACATCCTAATTGTAGGTGTCATACATAATTATGAGAAAAAGGTATGAATACGAACTGTGGTATATTTTTCAATAATATGATAAACTTCTGTGATTTGCAATTTCATGGTCTTTAACTGTTTATTTTGAAAGGAAGTTTTTTTCACTGGTAAATTAAATGCCTATAGAGGGGCCAAAAGAACTTCTGTAGAAAGAAAACCAGAAAATTTTCATGCTCAGAGAGCTATATATTTATATCACTCTTTGGAAGGCCTAATGAAAATGGTCCTTAGCAACACTTTCAAGCAACTGCAGTTTTATCTGTGATTGCAATTTCTTTTCTCAGTCTTCAAACAAATTTTGATTTGATGAGTGCCTGTGCATAAGTATAAAAATAGAAGCATAGAAAAGTTGTAGAATGGCAAATGACTCTGATGGATTCAGACTTGTACTGGTCCATTGGTCAGGATTAAGACAAATCTACACTGAAACTACATCTTTCAAGTTTTTTGTCAAATTTCTAGCTATAAATAGAAAAGAGACCAGACACCAGCAGTACAGTCACTTTATAATGGCACAACTCTCCATCAGTATATTCTGTAATTCCATCCATCCATCCATCCATCCATCCATCCATCCATCCATCCATCCACACACACATTTACTTAGTTATTTGCTCATTTGTAGATATTTTCTTAAAACCTACTCTATTCTAGGTACTATGCAAGTTACTATGATATAACAAACAAGGAAGACATATTCTCTGGCCTCAGATTCCCTTGTGCTTATAGTCTACTGGGGAAAACGTCTTAAACAAACTGTTACACAAATATTAAACAATTCAAATTGTAGCAAGTGGTACCCTGACACATCTCTTGTCTAAATATGGGTTTCTTTACATGTCCTAACCTGTTTTGATCACATTCTCAACTTTATTACTATTTCTTTCTAATCAGGTCTGTTGAAGAGTAAGGATCACAGGCCCTTTTTATCTAGTATTATAAGTTCTATTGTTGCATTCAGACTAAATTACAATGTAATGTACTGTATCCATGTGCCAAAATTAGGTGCTTTTTCTCCCAGGATTCAGAGCCAGGAGTCTTTCCCAACTGGCTCTTGTCACTATCTCTAAAAATTTCCTTAGTTCTCCCCTTGCTTCTCATCCTTATTTCTTTTATACCATCTCATTTCATGCTGTTTATCTTTGTTCTCTGACTTCTCTGCCAGGTTCTATAATAATTTTCTTGACACATTTACAAGCCTTTACCCTCGTATTTAGCTTATGTAAGTTGTGTTTTACTTATAGAAATAAAGAATATTTTGAGTATAATAGGAAAGGGGGATATTAATTCTACATTTATCAATTTTTAAGTGTCCAATATTCAACAGCATGGGCTTTAGAGTCAGAATATCTGAGCAGCTAAATCGTGTTTGCAGCATTTTTATAACAGTAGATTCCATCCATTCACTCTACTTTTCTGAGTTGTCCTATATATATGTTTTTAATGTTGTCTGTCTTTTGTGCTGTTCCTATAAATATGTTACTAAAATACATTAAACTATTAAAAAAAAGGATATCTGGGCTCAAATCCTTCCTCTGTCACTTACTTTCTGTGTAAACTTCAGCTGTTTTAGCAATTCCGAGCCTCAGTTTCTGTATCTTTAATACAGGACAATACCAGCAAGGATCTCAGAGGGTTCTTGAGAGTATTAAACAAGATATTGTATATAAAATGCTTGGCACAGTACCTGGTGCATGGAAAACACTCAATACATAGGTACCTTTTGTACTCAAAAGGTACAACGATAGAGAGCTGGCCCACAGGCAGTTAAGCTATCAGGCAGTGAAGTCTCCCAGCTCCATGGGAACACTATTTATCAGACAATCAGTTCTGTATGCTGGCCATCACTCAAGGTCTCACGGCTTCTCGGGATACTGTGTGCCTGAGAGCAGGCTGCAGGGAAGGATGCCAGATGATCGCTCCCATGGAATGCTCTATGTTTTGCTGTACTTATCCAACCTTGTTTCTTCTTCACCTGGTGTGGATCACTTCCCCTCTGGCTTGCAGCCATCGGAGACCCTCCCTAGTCAGTAAGTCTCAGTAAACCTGTGTCCCAAACTCAGCCATCTGGTGTGTTCTTTGGGCTTGTGGCCTTTAGACACCGATTCTGGAACAACTCAGACTCAGTCCGAAAAACTGGCTATTATTATAAAGAGGGGGATGGAGTTTTAGATTATGTCTTAGTCCATTTGGGCTGCTCTAACAAAATACCACAGAGTGGGTAACTTATAAATAACAGAAAATTATTTCTCACAGTTCTGAGGCTGGACGTCCAAGATCTGGGTGCCAGTTTGGGTTCTGATGAGGGCGTTCTTCTGAGACGCAGAATTCTCACGGTGTCTTCACAGAGCAGAAAGATGGCTAGAGAGTTCTCTCTATAAGGGTACTAATTCCATTCATGAGAGGTCTGCTCTCTTGACTTAATCACCTCCCAAAGGCCCCACCTCCTTATACCATCACCTTGGGCACTAGGTTTTCAATATATGAATTTTGGAGGAACACAAACATTCAGACCATAGTAGTTTATAAGCTTACTTTGATATGTCCCAAACACAGTCTTCTTTATTACTTAATAGCTTGTCACTGCTGATTCGAATTAAGGTGGTGATGACAGTAATTTCCAGACTTTATTTCTTTTCTGTCATATGGCATCAAAATTATGGCAAATAATTTTCAAACTTCTAAAACCCTGTGTGTGCTAATAAATATTGATTAATTCAATTGTACTTAGAAACACTTTTCTAATCAGCTTACAATACACTGAGCCTCTTTAATTTCATTCCAATCACTCATTGTTATTAACTTTGAGTATTAATATACTTAAAAATGGACACCTTTCTCTGCCCCCCAAAAGCATCTTTATATCCCTCAAAGCATCTTCAGTCACATAATTTGCTTCAATTACCCATTCTAGATTAGAGTACAAAAACTACCTTCATTTGCCTTAGGAATTTGGCTAACAGTAAAATTAAAAAAAAATAAAAATTGAGCATTTCTAAGCTAGCAATGATTAATTTCAATGTTGAAATGAACTACTGGCACATTAATCAGTTAAATGGCATCAAAGAGTGTTTGACACTAAAGTGCTTTGCATTCCATTATATTTGTGATTAGTATGACAACTCACTATATTCATATTTATTCCATCTAGGAGTTTCAGATGTATTATTTATGAATTCTATTCCTCTCTCTGCATGAAGTATTAACGCTAGATATATATAGATGTAAAGGGAAGTGCTGATTTTCACTTAACAGAAAAACCTAGTAGCAAAAACATCTCATTTTTAAAGGGTAGAAATTGTGATGGACTGATTTGTTTATACTATTTCACAAACTTTAAAGCCAGAGAGTTAGTTCTGTCAAATTTCTGAAATATGGGACAAAGACGAGTAAATTCTCAGGCAAGAAAACAACCAGGGCAAGAGCTGGAGAGTCTAAGGGATAGGTCTCTTAAAAATTATTCACGAATGCCACATGTGAACCCTTGAACCCTTGGCTATCCAAGAGTATATTAACTGGCTTGTGGATTAAGTAAAGTAACAAATAAAAGCACATTACCTTAAAAATTGACCAAGTAGAGAAAAACATATTTAAAAATTGACCAAGTAGAGAAAATTATATACTTTTCAGAAAGTGTATATTGATGGTATGTACATAAAAATCCACTGATACCGCGTAGTGCAACTTGGGGTCCCTTTCTTCTTCTGACTATCAGAATCACTCAGAACAGCAGCATTCTGTTTCTATGTGACAATCTTTCTACAAAGATCACTTGGCACTAGGAGATGAGCAAATGGGAAGGGAAGGGGAAGCAAAAAACCACAAACTGTGACTACGTCTATGTCTAGCTTATCTAACACTGGGGTTAGTGGTGGTGGGGAGAAGCGCTTATAGAAGCAACAGTAGTCTGTTCTAAGCAAATACCATATCTTCTCACAGGAGATAAAAGGTACAACGAATGGGAAGAGATATTCCATTTCTAAAATGTTAAAATGAAAAATAAAAAGTTGAGAATAAGAATAAACATGTAGGAATAAACTCTGGTAAACAATTTATATGATCTTTTGGTTCTTAAAACTACTACCTTGGAATCAAGTTTATATTTCTGAATAATGACTTTACTTCTTTCCCATCCCACATCCAAACCAATAACAAATCAGTCAGTATTATTTTCAAAATGCATCCAATGATTTTTCTTTAGATATTGCAAAAGCCCCTGAACTGATCATCTATTTCCATCATTTCCTAGAATCTATTTTCCACACCATGGAGTGATTTAATATAAGCTTGATAATACTTTCCCCCATTTGGCTTACTATGTTTTTATTTGTTTATTATCTGTCCCCTCCCATTAGAATGTAATTTCCACAGGAACAAAATAAAAGATTGCTTGTTTTATTCACTATTATGGTTCCTGACCTTAAATCAGTCCTTAAACCTGTACCTTAAACCTGGTACATGATAGGTACTCAAAAATAAAAATTCACTAAAAAACATGCTAAATAAATGTCTGTAGAATTACATATGTGTTACTAGATGCTATTATAACAAAATTAACTTAAAATAAATGTATCTATTATGACTAATTCTTTTTTAAAAATAATAATTTGGGGATACTTATACATTTCTTTGCACTCTTACTATCCTGGTTAATATAGAATTGAGTATTGAAGACAAATGATATAAAAATATGCTCAAGACATCACTTCCAAGCCTATTTACATAAAATCTATAAAATGTATTTGAACATAAACCTTCTTTTCACATTATTTTAAGTGTTCTTAAATTCTGATTTTCTCTTCCTCCAAATCTATGATTTATAATGATAGGTATTCCAGTACTTAAAAGCCGGACAGGTCATTGGATTAAACAGGTTATGGCTCTTGTTGAATCACTAGGAGCTTCCATCTCTCCCTTTTCTTGACTACACTAATCCCACATGAACTCCTTAGGGTTAACATATTCTGACACATGGAATTGGAGGAAGAAAAGGAGTCACTACTTAAGGAGAGCACTGACACTTTGATCAGCTTAAATGGAATCAAGTGAACTGATATTCTCTTACACATATTATGGTGGTGTAAATTTGATCAACCTCCCTGCAGAGCAACTTGTCAATATGTATAAAAATCCTCAATCACATAAGTATTGTTTGACGTACAAGTTCGGATTCTAAGGGAGTAACTGGACAAGTAAGGCAAAGATGTATGCTTAAGTATTTCCATCTTAAAATTAAATAGTGAAAAAAACACAACACAAAACAATGCACATTTTAAAACAGAGGACTGGGTAAGTAAGTGATAGCATAGGCATGAAAGGGGATATTATACAGTCATTAAAATTTTAATAAATTAAAATGTTACATAAATTAATATGGAAAATGACTCTTGATGTAATGTTAGATGAAAAAACACGAAACTGAAGAGAGAATATTATCTAATTTTAAATACATCAATATTCATATCTTTAAAGTACTTTCGTTTTGTAAAAAAAAATGAAACTGTTAATTAAAACTAATATGCACAGCTCTTCTTTATTATATTAGCTTAATTCAAGACAGTTTAATGACCACTACTTTCATGATTAATCTTACATTCAAGGTGTGGAGAGATTTCACCTAGCCTGACCCAGAGATAAAATTTGGAAAGAAATCAACTTTATCTTTGATCTCTACTCATCTGTCTTTAAGTGTCTTCTCTAGCTTCATGGTTTTCTTTTCCCTTCCATTCTGTAGAATCAGTCCTCAAAGCATGAAATCTATTTTTACATATTCTTCTAAAATTGTTTATTATACAGACACTGCCTCAGAATCAGGGTGAAGTTGTTCTCTTATATTTTATTCATTCCAAAATTACTTTTTAAAGGAAATGCAGAAGTGAAAATATATTCTAAAAAATGATTCCTTTATGAAGTATTTTTGAGTAATCAATCTTGGACAGCTTAGTAAGAACTGTTTTGTTGTCTCCTTACTGGTGAAGAGAAGTTGTACTTTTCCAAGTAGTAATTTACATGTAAATAGCAATCACCAAATAGCAACAAGAGCATAACAATAATCCTGCAGCTGTTTGCATATCATTTGCTTCTTAGGAATCCCCAAGGAGAAATGTAAATGAATAACCATGGACAAATTGATCTATTTTCTTTAGCTGTAGTAAAAAGTGTTTCTAACTTAACCTGCTTCCAGCTGAGAATAGAGCAAATGCTGTGTTTACACAACTGGACAGTTCCACACTAAACCAAATAACAGTTTAGAATAATCTCTTCAGAGGGTGTTTTAATGCCTGTTGTTTTTCACAAGGGATCACCCCTGTAGGCAAATGTGTTACTTTGGTGAATGGAATTCAGAGAATGTCTGGAATCTTTTTTTCTTTTCTAATCCAGTATTTTAAAAGAGACTAAAAGCTCACACTCTGATGTTGTAAATGCAGAAAATTTCTCTGGTTTATGAAATAGAAATTTAAAATGCTAGCCACAGATTTTCAACTTTTTTCTAGGTAAACAACGTAATTGAAAAATATAAATAGCATATGTGAATAATGCTTTGTGGTTACTGAAAGCTAACTACATTTTATGATTTTAAAATAGAAGTTCTTAACAATTATACATAAGATACATTTTTTTTTTTAAAAAGATGGATATTCATGAAGAAAGAAAACACATCTCACCCACTACAGCCTACCCACTAAAATGGCTTATTGTATTCCAAAGCCTTTGATTATGGTCAATTCGGTCAACCTTTGTATGATCAAGTAATTCTGTAAACCATAAAATATGACACTAATATAAAATCAGTTTCCAAAATGAAAAAGATGTATTAGTTAAAATTCAAAGCAATTACAAATCCTCATTAACTCAGCACAGCTGGAGACAACAGATAAGTCTAAACTGCTGCCTGGTTTCAAATCAATTCCATTATTGAATAGTTTGTACACAGTAATATTATTGACTCAAAGAGTCATTTACATTTTATATCAATGGCATTTCCTCATGTCTATGACCAAATAATAACAGATAGTCACGGTTAAAAGATACTACAGTCTAATGAGTAGTACTGTCTTTACACCAGCGTTTATAGCCTTTTCCATCTTTGTTTTGTATTGATCATAAGAAATTGAGAATCAGTGGAGGTAAACAGCTTTCATTCTTCTACAGTGAGTAGCAGTTTAGTACAATGGTAGTCAGGGAATCCTCTGCAATACTCAAAAGCTTATGTTCAGAAATATTATTACATAAGTAGATGTAGTTACTTTGAAAAGCACATAACTCTAAAGTACAAATTTTAAAGGTAGCTATAATATTATCTCCTATCATAGTTTTGACATGTTAGATATTATCTTTAATTTTGTCCCACTTCTGTGAATTAGGCATTATTATGCTCATTACATGTATGGGGGAAAGGGTAACCCCGAGGTTCAACAAATTAGATAAATTTTCCTAGTTCATATTGAATCCATAGATTCTGTCACACAGCCCAGAGCAATATCACAGGGTCAGTTTCTCATATGTAGTCTAAGCAAACACACAGCCCAAGAGGCATTACATATGAATGCTTGAGTGGAGGCACTCTATTCAACCGACTCATTCATTCACTTATCCAAGTAAATAATGTTCACTTATTGAACAACGAATAGATGCTGTATGAAGTAAAGTAACAGATGCAATAAAACACGTGGTATGTTGAAACAGGATGCTATTCTTAAAAAAATATGTACTGCCAAAGTTAGTGAACTGATTTTCCAATAATAATTTTCGACTCCGGGTACTCATAAATCCTGTTATCTCAACCCTAGTAATCATAGTGGCAGCTGTCATGCCTGGTACAAAGAGATTTTGAGGTGGTAGAGTAGATTCTACTATAGGGAGATACTGGGCAAAGAGATTAACATTTGTTGAGCACATGCTATGTGCTAGACATTTTCAGACACTCTATTTCATGTACTCCTCTCAGAAACATTGTTTTGCAAAAGAAAGTACCAGGTCAGGGAACTTTATAGGTTTCGTGTTTTGGAATTTCCTTCTTACAGTGGAATTCTGTGGTATAAATAAAACAGTAGAATCATTACACATGCCAGGTGCAAAGAAAATTATTTTTCTCCTTTATTTTGTAGGACAGGTAATGGAAATTCCAGGAAAGCGAACTTCCTCAAGATCACAGAGCAAATCGGTGCTCATCTCTGATCAAGACCTACTAGAACCCAGGTCCAGGACCCTTACCCCAAAAGTGGCAGTGGTGCACAGTGATTCTAATAGGCACACTATGTTCTTGCCTAAAATCTCTCCAGAAGAAGACAGCTGTTCCTTCTGCAAAGAGTAGACAATCATGTGCTTATGTCAGAATTCTTTTACTTTTTTTGTTTTTTAGCCCAGAATACAAGCCCAGCCAAGCAAGTTGTGCTGACTATGTGACTTTCATGGGCACATTTACTGGTTGGAAAAAAGTCAAGGAAGCTGAGAATTTCCTCATCTGCCACCTGTGATGTGCTTTCAAGGCAGGCAATTCAATTTGCTCTATTATCCCAAAAGAACTTCTTGGAAGCTGTTATCCAGTATTTCATTCGCTTTGCTATATGACAACACTTTCTCTTTAAAGTTACCTTAAATCTTATGTTTTACTTTCTATCACCCATTCGAACTTGTCAGAAGAAATGTGCAAAATTCACATATAAAATAATATAGGACTTGCCTTCCAAAGATGAGATTTGTCAAGAATAACAGAATAATTATAATAATACAGATATAATTTTACTATTATATAAAGAAAAGTAAACTTGTAATAAGCAATTATGCTTTCTACTTGGCTCTCAAGAAACTATTTTTGTTCACACCCAGAAAAAAAAAATGGTTTACTCTCTTTCTTCTCAGGTAACCAAGTTCACAATGAATCCTTTTTATATGCTTTCTTTCTTTGTTTTTTTTCTTTAATTTCCTCTCATACTTAAGCTAGTAACCAGTGATACCCAAATATATTATGTTTCCATTCTTCCAAACCCAATTTATAGCCACTAAACATTTTATTTTTTGATAGGAAATCTCCCATGCTCCACAGGGTATTTTACAAGTTGCAAATACATATATAAATATAGGGATGACTTCTCGTTTAAATAGTTCATTAACAACTAATTTTTCTCACAGCAAGGTAAAATGTAAGATGTGGTTTTTCATTTCCATGAAGCTGCTGTTGGTTGAATGAATTATTGATGAATTCTGCTGACCCAGCAGTCAGGAGGACTAATGCTCTTTCTTCCACTTGCTGGTACTGATGGATCCCACATGTGACTTTTTGATATAAGAATCATCCATGCCCGGAGTCGAAGCTTTGGCTAGATGCCAGGAGGGTTTATTGTTATATACAGTGACTGAGGGGCTATCTCAGGGCACTGGAAGAATGGAAGATCAGGCAGAGATTGTTCTCTTTCAAACGCGGTAATGGCTTCAGACAGATGTATCCAACACTTTCTCTCTTTCATTTCTCTTGTGGCCACTGGCCTGAATTTTTCATATGAATGGCTTGACGTAATATGTGAATATAGTACCAGATTTTTCTCCATGCAAATCTCACTGGCCCACATGAATAGATTTCTTGGCTTCTGAATTTCAAAAACAAAATACTATAAAACATAGTTTGAAAACGATGTCCAGTTTTTCCATTTAAAGAATTAAATATCACGTATAAAGAGTTCAAAAGATCTCTCAGGGTCCACTAAAATTATATGCCTTAAAAATTATATAATTGAAAAACATTGGTCTTTTACCAAAACATCATTAAAATGTATCTTTGTAGAGGTTCTTGGCATTCTGGGAAAAAACAAACAAGACAGAGTATTGTATTTCTCTGGCCTCAGTCTGTCTGTTACATTTATATCTGCTAGACATCATCATTTGTTAGATATGCCATATCAGTACAGAAATCACGTTTCAAAACATACTTTTCAACTTCTCCCTCAAAATAGTTCTCGCTCAAGACTTCTGATTTTTTTGTTATTCAATCAAGTTATATATACATAGTATATATATATAGTATATACATAGCATATATAATAATATGCACGTATATATATTCATGTATAAGTACACGTGTATATATATGTGTATATACATATATACACATATATATGTATGTGTGTATATATATATATATATATATATATATATATAATTTCAGATGCCTTTGCACATATAGCAGTCAGTCACTTGATAAATGTTTTCTGCTACTGATTGTGATGTGAGCAGAATATGAATAATATCTTACTCTTTAATTAGCCCTAATAGTTGATTGTAATAAAATGACAGCTAGTACTTGCTGCATGCAAAAGGCATAAATGGAACCAAAGCTGTTTTGCTAATAAACAAACCTGAAATTTCACTACGATTTTTCGGGTGAAAACAGGTTTCTGCCATATTAATCTTTCCTACTTACTATAAATATATAGTGGTCTGTAACATTCATTTGGTCCTACTATGAGATTTGACCACTGAAGAAGAGGGGGTCTTAGAGAAACAGGTAGTAGAAGCTGAGGATGGAAATGCTGTTTAATAATTGGGACACAATATTCATGGAGGTTCCCCAGTCAGTAAAAATGGTGGGTGGAATGGGGTGAGTCCTTGGAAGATGGGACAGAAGGGTTGGCAGTCCTCATGTGTCTTTGTGTATAAAATTATGATAACATTAAAATCTACTTTACAGAGCAGATATGAGGCTTCTGTAGGTTAATATACAGAGCACTAAGCATAGCATAGTGCCTGGCATACAGCAAATATTTATTATTTATTTGTTAAATGAGTGAGTGAGATGACATATAAACTTAGTCTTGAAAGATGAAAGAGTATTTGCTAAATGGGGAAAGGGGGATAGTCCTCTAAATAGTCAGAGTAAAAAAAATTTTCAAGGACTGACAACCAAATTTTGGGCAGAAGTAAGAAACCAGTATAAGAGTGGGGTGAAAAGTAAGGTTGGTTCCAGGTTTGAAGAATTTTTTACAGAGTACACTAAAGCAGTTAAAACAATGGGCATGAGGGAACTACTAGTGGTGTCTAGTTAACGTGATAATCTATCAAACATTCTACAAAGAGAGATAAAATAAAAATGTAACATGTGTTAGATAGGATTTTTAATAAAACATCAAGTTATTTTAGATGAAGAGTAAGGAAAATATTTAAAACTTGTCCCTGCCAAAAACTGCTTGGACTGTCTCATGAAAATGACATTTTGGAATATGATCCAAATACAGATAAATAAAATTGGACTGATATCAGCAAATATGTATCAGTGCCAGATCAATTACAGCTTGCAGGCCTACAATTAATGATTGTGAATTGCCAAAATCACTACTTGAGTTTATTCACAAAACTAATCTTAATCAAGAAAAATGTTTTATCTGAATACGTATTATGTTTTCAATTAAAACTTGATGTTGTCTCATAAATACAACAATGTGTATTTTTGATCTGAGACCATGAATACAATTTAGTAGTTTTGCTTTAAGTTGCTAAAACGTGAAACCTTGGACACATACCCAAAGATCACACTCTTACTACCTCTCCTTCAACCTTTTAGTGGAAGAATAGATACTCACATGGATGGCGGTTCCAAATACATCAAGAACATACAGATCTAAGACAGATTGAAATGTTGTACCTCAGCTGACTCTACTTGAAAATCTGAGTAGTATGGAAATGGTAAGTTTCAGAAATTTTCTTATAGGATATTCATTTGATGATGACACAATGTTGTTACTCATAAGCTAAAAATTAAAAAAAGAAAATCACCCAAATTTTATTTTTTTAAAATCTTTTAAATTACTTATTTTCAATTCCAGTTGACATTCATTATTATTTTATATTACTTTCAGCTGTACAGCATATTGGTCAGACAATTATATAATTTACGGAGTGATCCCCTTGATTAGTCTAGTACCGACCTGGCACTACACATAGCTATTATCATGTTATTGGCTATATTCCCTACACTATACTTTTATATCCACTTGACTATTTCATAACTACCAATTTGTATTTAATCCCTTCACCTATGTCACTCAACTCCCTAAACTCCCTCCCATCTGGCAACCATACTGTAGACCTGCAAACTGTAATTGATCTGGCTGATACACACATTTGCTGATATGAGTCCAATTTTATTTTATAGTTTGATATCAGGTAGCATGATACCTCCAACTTTGTTCTTCTTTTTTTTTAAGATTTCTGTGGCTATTTGGGTTTTTTTATTGTTCCATATAAATTTTAGGATTTTTATTTGTTCTAATTCTGTGAAAAATACTATTGGTATCTTCATAGGGAGTGCACTGAATCTGTACATCGCTTTGAGTAGTATGGACTTTTTAATGATGTTAATTTTTCTTATCCATGAGCACAGTATATGCTTCCATTTTTTTGTATCTTCTTCAATTTCTTTCTTCAGTGTCTTATAATTTTATGAATACAAGTCTTTTACTTTTTTGGTTAAATGTATTCCTAGGAATTTTATTTTGATGAAATTGTAAATGGGATTATTTTCTTAATTTCTCTTTCTGATAAATTCATTATTGGTACATAAACTGCAACTGATTTCTGAATATTAATTTTTTTATCCTGCTACTTTGCTGAATTCATTTTTCAGTTCTAAAAATTGTTTGGTGGATTCTTTAGGGTTTTCTATAGATAGTATCACGTCATCCAGAAATGGTGCCAGTTTACTTCTTCCTTTCCAATTTGGATTTCTTTCATTTCTTTTTCTTGTCTGACTGCTATGAGTAGGACTTCCAACACTATTTTAAGTACAATTGGTGAAAGTGGACATCCTGTCTTGTTCCTGATCTTAAGGAAAACACTTTTAGCTTTTCATCTTTGAGTATGATGTTAGCTGTGGGTTTGTCCTATATGGCTTTTATTATACTGAGGTATGTTCCCTCTATTCTCACTTTGCTGAGATTTATTTTTTATTGTAAATGAGTGCTGGATGATGTCAAACGATTTTTCTGCATTTATATAATCATATGATTTTTATCCTTCATTTTGTTTATGTGGTATATCACATTAATTGATTTGTGGATACTGAACCAAGCTTGCATTTCAGGAATATATTCCAATGATAGTGTGTGTGATCTTTTTAATATATTGCTGAATTCAGTTCCCTGATATTCTGTTGAGGAATTTTGTATCTATATTCATCAGGGAAATTGGCCTATAATTTTCTTTTTTTTAAATGTCTTTGTCTGGCTTTGGAATCAGGGTAATGGTAGCTTCATAAACTGAGCTTAGGAACCTTCCTTCCCCTTGCATTTGAGAAGGATAGGTGTCAATTCTTTGAGTGTTTGGTAAAATTCACCTGTGAAGTCATCAGGTCCAGGACTTTGTTGGGAGTTTTTTGAATCCTGATTCGATTTTGTTAGTGGTAATCAGTCTGTTCAGATTTTTTGTGTCTTCTTTATTCCATCTTGGAAGATTATATGTTTCTAAGAATTTATCCATTTCCTCCAGATTGTCCAATTTGTTGGCATATAATTGTTCAAGTAGTGTCTTATGATCCTTTGTATTTCTGTGGTTGTCACTTCTCCTCTCTCATTTCTGATTTTATTCATTTGGGTCCTCTCTCTTTTTTTCTTGACGAGTCTGGTTAAAAGCAAATCAATTTTGTTTATCTTTTCAAAGAACCAGCTCTTGGTTTCATTGATCTTTTTTATTTTATTTTATTTTTTTGGACTCCATTTCATTCATTTCCACTGATCTTTATTATTTCCTTTCTTCTACTCAAGGCTTTGTTTACTGTTTTTTCTAGTTTCTTTAAGTGTAAGTTTAGATTGTTTATTTGAGATTTTTCTTGTTTCTTGAGATAAGCCTGTATTGCTCTGAATTCCCCTTAAGACTGCTTCCTCTGTGTCCCATAGATTTTGGGTCATTGTGTTTTTGTTTTCACTGTCTAAAGGTATATTTTGATGTTTCCTTGATCTTATTGTTGACCCATTCATTGTTTAGTAGCATGTTATTTAGCCCATATGTGTTTGTGTTTTTTTTTCAGTTATTTTCTTATAATTGATTTCTAGTTTCATACCATTGTGGTCAAAGTAAACGCTTGATATGATTTCAATCTTAAATTTACTGAGACTTGTTTTGTGGTCCAACACATGGTCTATCTTGGAAATCGATCCACGTATGTTATTCTGATGCTTGAGGGTAGATCACCCAAATTTTACATAAATGGAGACTTTTCAACTTGCACAGAAGCAAAACCTTGGTAACTTATAGATTATTCTTATTTGAAATAAAAATAAAAGTAACTTAAAATATTCATGATTTGAGGTTTGCAAAAAATTGTATTAAAACCTATAAGATTTATTTCCTGATGGGAACATGGACGATTTGGCTTAAAAAGAAGGGGGGAAAATCATGCTCACTGTACCCAAAACAATATTAAGAAGTAAACAACATTTAGTATTGTTTTTTGCAATACAATACTTCTTTAGTGGCAAAATTTCCTTTCATTATCCCCATTAATAATCTTTAGACAGGGCGGAGACTTTGAACGCTAAAAGTTTGGTGTTGGTTCCTTCCAAAATTTATGTGTGACCTTGAATACTCAACTCTTTTCTCCAGTTACATGCAGGTACAAGCTGCTCTGTTGATATGGTTGTTACTAGCTACATTGGACTACTTAAATTTAAATAAAGAAAATTAAACATTCAGTATCTTAGTGTCCCTTACTATAACCATATTTCAAATGCTTACTAGTGTCTACTGTATTGGGCAGCACAGATAGAACATTTGTTCTGATGACAGAAAGGCATTGAACAATACTGGAGAGAGGATGAGATTTGATTTCAACAATAAATGATTCAAATCACACTAAGTAAATAATTTTTTCTATAATCACTAACATGGAGGTATCAGAAAAGTCTGTTACAATGCTGTTTTGATTTTGCTTTGTTTCTGAGATAGATGTATCACTTGAGCATTGCAGTGCTCTCAATTGTTCAGCCAGAGTATCATTAAGTGGAGGTGTTAGTGAATTACCTGTGTGATAAAGGCCTCTTATCTCCCTTAGTTACATTATTTTGCATTCAACTTAAAATGAAAAATTCAGCATTCAAATAAAGACATGACCCATCTGTTTTCCATCTGCACATGTTTGTATCCCTCTAGTTATAAGAAATGAAAATGTAATTACCAGTTTCATAACACTATACAAAGGATTTAATTGTAGCAAGTATCCTACCACATTTCTAAGGAATTATCAAAATTTTTCAGTATTAGCACAGGACTAATTTAGAACACAATGCAGGGATGCTTGTTGCATTTGTGGTGTCTGGTAATACGTATCATCAATTCATGTTTTTAAATATAAAATAGAATTTCTCTACTAATCATGCATGTATATATCTCCTATTCATTGCATCAGTGTGGTACCTCAAAGATATGTGCCAGGTGACAATAACAACAACAACAAAACTCCTCTAAATCTCAGGACCTAAAACCACAAGGGGCCCTTCCCCCCTTACTCCTGAACATAGTCACTGAAGGTCAGCTAGAGGTGCTGATTTTCATTTTGTTCAACCTCATGACCTGTTGGAGTGGCTCCTGTTCATTTTGGTAACAGATGGGAGGACATAATGGCAAAGCAGTCTCTGGCTATTAAAGCTCCTTCCCAGAAGTGACAGAGGCACCTTCCACTCACATTTCATTGACCAAAGCAAGTCAGAAGGCCATACCTGATTTCAAGTCAGCAGCGAGGTGCAGTCCCACTATGTGTTGAGGATAGAGATAATATTTATGAATATTCAGGATGACTACGGGCGTGGGGGAAGCAGAAGTGCAGCATTTTAGGAAATATTTCTCTATACAACTTTGTATAAAAAAATGAGAGAAAGAGATAAGAAGCTACTTTAATTCATAAACAAAAGACATTGTAAGAAATAAAAGGTTAATAAAATAACATTGTAGGAGGTAAACAGAAATATTATCTCTTCTGTTAGGGAGACAATAAATAATAGCAAGAGGTTGGGGATGTTAAACTCTCTTTAACTATGAATGGAACTTTTCATTCTGAGGGCTGCTTCAGGGACAAATAAATCTCTCTGCCATGTCTCTGGATCACAAGATAACTTGGTTAGCTGATACATGCCTTTCATCCTTTGTGTCCCATCTTTTGAGATGTTGCTTCATCAGTCTGTTTCATTCAGTTTCTCTTTCCTTGTATTTTGTCACTTTCTAAAGTGAATTGCTAACTGAACAATTTAACTGAAACTGAAAATAGCACCGGTTTTTAAACGGTATCTACACAGTGCAATAAAAGTCGGTTGAGTGAAAAAAAGATTGGTCTAAACTTTCCCCTTTCCACTCCCCAAATACCTGAGCTTGGGTGTCATTAATAACCAGTCTTGATATTGACAGGTCTCACATTTAATTCTAATTGATTTCTTTCTCTCTCCCTTGGTACACCTATGAAGCCGTATTCTGTTATGGAGAAATTTAGGGTTACAAATTTACTTTGGCTTTACATTTTTCACATTGACACTTTGGGAAGAGCTATATTCTAGTGAAGGATATGGCTTGAAATCCCCTCTTTAACTCAATACTCAGTGGACTGTTGCACTTTCAGAAGCATATGCACAAACGCTGCAAGATAATAAAAATGGCAACACTGATGCTACCAGAGACTAAGCATTTTCAAATATGCAAGCCACATCAATCCCACATTTCTCTATCACCGTGGAAATGGTTACCCTGACCCTATGCCTTCTATCAACAATTTCTGATTCTGAAGATTCAATCAGGGCAATCAGATTTGTCATTGGACATTTAATTAAATACAGAGCCCTTCAAGGTACTATTTATAAACAAATGTAAGTCATTTTTCTTCTACTGTAAAAAATCAGTATTATGGATTGCAAATTAGATTAAGAGTACTTTGTTGTACATTATATGGCTTATAAATAGATTGTTCAAGGTTTTTCTTTTTCTAATGCATTTTATAGTATCTAGTGAGAAAACCTATATCTAAGCTCATGTTCTCATTATGAACTGGAATACAGTTTGCTTTGTAAAATTTCAGAAAATAGCTTAAGCATGTATCAGGAAACGTAACAAGCCTATGTTATTGAAAAATATAAATTTGGACAGAAATCCTTATAATTTCATTTAAAATGTATGCATATATACGTATAAGTACATATGCTTTTATGTTAAAATATGGGTGTATATATAAATAATCCAGTGGTATATATATCATTAGATTATTAAGAGGTCTTTGAAAATGAAGACTTATTTTTATAAAGTCTGTGGTTTAATACGTAAGTTATTCATAAGTGTTTCACAATAACTTGTTAATTGATGAATCTGTGGTAATACAAAGGAAATGCAATTATCAACTATCTTATGATAGAATTATACTTTGACCAATCTATACAGTAAAGTATTTTTTGTCCCTTTGCTTGTTTTAGTTAAACTTCTACTCCGTTCTCAAAATTATTTGTCAATATGGTCCTCAAACATTTGATTCTATTGTACTTTGGCCTGATTTTAGCAACCACTGAAATATTTTGGTAAAAATCAATAAAACTATAGTTGCAGCATCTGGAAACATGCCTTTTATTCTATAATCCAGTGCACTCTGGGATTTGCTAGAATTGTCATAATTAGTATATTTTAATATTGTTTATATCATGAAATTTTTTCATTAAGTCTATTGACCTCATGCTAAGAAAGAAATTATTTTTAATAAATAAGAATTTATCTACCAGTTGTCAGAATCTCTTGTATTTTACACTAGAGGCCTTTATTTTCCTCAAAATCTGCAGGATACCCGGCATGAAAGAAATAAAACCCTAATTTACTGACAAGTGTGTAAGCAAGGCAGGAGTGAGGGAAAAGTGGTCATGGGGATACTTTTATTAGTCTATGTTTATTATTAGTCTACTTTATTAAGGCCTAAGCTATGTTAAGAAAATAGTAAATCCAAGTTCATTAAATCCACTTTCTAAACCTATTAAATTTGGGTGAATTTATTTATTTTTGAACATTTAAACTTACACATAAATAGACATGATGGTAGGCAGTATACCCTTCAACTGGCACAATATTAATTGGTTTCAGAGTTAACTGACCTCCGGAGGAGGTTGGAGAACTCCCTTTACAGTCAGATGTGATGCAGAATTTTTCAGGTGCCTCTGACAACAGGATTCACATTGTGTGAGTGGGGACAACATTTTATAAAACTACCATGTCACCTTATGATATTCTCTACTGCAGAGAGGGAGGTCATTGTTATTTCTTCCTCCCATCCCTGGAAACAAACAATTTAAGGTGATTCCCTAGGTAAATAGACAAATACCTATTTACAAACCTGAATAGCCTTATCATCTCCAAACACATTTTATTCTTATATTTTTAAGGCAGTGACAAGCCTCATTTTTACTGTTGTATGACGGTTTTACCCACCCAATGTACAATTTAAACTGCAACTTTATTTTATAAAGTTAATTGGGCATATTGTTACCACTGTTTTAATATGGAAGAGATTCTTCATCTCTCTTTTTTCCCCTCTCCTCACTATCCCTCTCCATACACTACCCTCTCTCCACTATAAAATGCCCCAAACTTAAGGAAAGGGAGACTTTGGATTGTCTTTAGGAAAACAGAAATATTAACATTACATGGCCTAGCTATCTCTTTAGCAATCTCCTCTCCTTTTTTCCAGCACATCAAATTAGGTTGCATATTCTGGTTAAGAATGCATTTTATACACTGCTGTGCCACTTGGTGACCTTTTTTTCTCTGATTTCCTGGCAGTAAGGTGTGGCTAGGGATCTGGGAGTAGATGTGACAGCTGCCGTTTCAGATGTGGCCTACGCAAACTCCCCGTACCATTTTCCTTTTTGTAGTTTGATGCAAAGATGGCGGCAGCACAACTTACAAGGGGCCTGAGTCCTAGACTCACCATTTGCAGGAGACCTACCTTCTGATCAGCAACGCTGTTTGAACTTCATATGAACTGAAATCAAGTTCAGTTATGGTAAGCCTTGTGATTTGAGGGTTTAACCTCTAATGTAGCCAGTATTCCATTAAATAATACATTGTTAGCAAACTTGAGCATCACAATTCTACTATAAAACGTGGGTAATGTTATGAGAGAAAGGATTGTTTGACAGAGAAGTTTCCCTTTGAAGAATTTGCATGTCTTAAAGATTTACTTTTAAGCATAAGGCTTTATTGTTGTGTGGATACCTTGGCATTATGTGGAAACAGAAAGACCTGGATGTGGGGATATTTGTCTTGCATCTAAACCGCTGAGGGGCTGAGAGGTTTGAAAGGATGGGACCTGGAACATGAGTACAGTGGAGAAGAGAAAAAATAAGAAGGGAGCTTCAAAATTAAAGGCAAAAAAGGCAAAATAAACAAGTGGGACTACATCCAACTAAAACAAGCTTCTGCACAGCAAAGAAAAGCATCAACAAAATGAAAAGGCCACCTACCAAATTGGAAAAAAAAAAAGTTTGCAACTCTTATATCTGATAAGGGGTTAATATTCAAAATATAGAAAAACTCATATTATACAACTCGATAGCAAAAAAAAGAAAAAGAAAAAAGAAAAAGAAAATCCAATTTAAAAAATGGGCAAAGGACTGAATTGAGATTTTTGTTTTTCCAAAGAGGACATACAGATGGCCAACAGGTACATGGAAAGATGCTCAGCATCATTAATAATCATGAAAATGCATATCAAAACCACAATGAGATTATCTCCTTAGGCCTGTTATAATGGCTATTATCAAAAAGACAAGAAATAGTAAGTGTCGACAAATATATGAAAAAAAGGGATCCTTGTGTACTGTTGGAGGGAATGTAAATTGGTATATCAATATAAAAAAACACTATGGAGGTTCCTTAAACAACTAAAACTAGAACTACCATGTGATCCAGCAGTTCCACTTCTGGGTATTTATCTGCAGAAAAGGAAAACACTAATTCAAAAAGATATATGTACCCCATGTTTTCTGCAGCATCATTTATAATAGTCAAGATATGGACTATTATATGGACTATTATATTGACTATTATATGGACTATAATAGTCAAGATATGGAAATAGCAATGGGTGAATGGATAAAGGAAATATGCGAGAGAGAGCGAGAGAGAGAGGGGGAGAGAGAAAGCGAGAGAGAGAGCCAGAGAGAGAGGGAGAAAGAGAGAGATGGAGGGAGGGAGGGAGGGAGAGAGAGAGAGAGAGAGAGAGAGAGAGAGAGAGAGAGAGAGAGAGAGGTATTATTCAGCCATAAAAAAGAATAAACTCTTGCAATTTGCAACAACGTGGATAAACCTAGAGGGTATTGTGCTAAGGAAATAAGTCAAACAGAGAAAACAAGTAACATATGATCTCACTTATATGTAAAATCTTAAAAACAAATAAACAAAGAAACAACATAAAAACAAGCTCATAGACACAGAGAACAAAGCGGTAGTTGCTAGAGGCAGGGGTAGGGTGGTGGGCTAAATGGGTGAAGTCAAAAAGAATTCACTTCCAGTTATAAAATAAATAAGTCACAGGGATGTAATGTATAGCATGGTAACTATAGTTAATAATACTCTATTGTATATTTGAAAGTTGCCAAGAGAGTAGATCTTAAAAGTCCTTCATCAAAAGTAAAAAGATTTTTTGTAGCTATATATGGTGAAAGATATTAAGCAAACTTATTGTGGTGCTCACTTCACAATGTATACAAATATCTATCTCATCATTATGTTTTATACCTGAAACTAATATAATGTTATGTCAATTATACTTCAAAAAAAAAAACCCTTCCTCCTCATCCACCCCCCACCCCCCCCCAAAGAAAAAGGATGAAAAAGCAGGAAGAAGGCCAGGTAGAGAATAAGCTCCTGGACACTCACAAATGGCATACTCAGAATAAGAGGCAATTCAGTGGGAAATGCGTTATGCTTGTGGTCATTTTCAGTATGATCTTTTCTTTCTGGTAAAGTTTGTACCTGTAAACTTTCAAACTTTGTGGGCATATTTGAGGAGATGCATATACCAATATGACACTTTGAGTTCTGTAGCTCTATGGTATACAAGTTGTTCCAGAAGACAAGTATCCAAAGGATCCTCTGATTTGCTGTAAATCTCACAGAGTTTAGCATTTGCCTCTTGCTTGCAAATGAAGCACTGTGTCTCTGGTCACGCAGGTACAACATACTCTCTGCTTACAGTCTCAGCTCATGCATCTCTTCTAAAGGCACCTGCTAAAACCTAGATATTCTGTTGGAATGTTCTTTATGACAGGGATATGACAGAAGCAGCAGGAGTCTGAAGTCAAATAACTTCTGAGTCCCAGTCTCATCTCTCCCCTTTGGCAGCAGAGTAACCCTGGACAAGCTTATGAAACCCTTTTTTGCTTAAGTAACCCCTGTGGATAAGTTGATCCATGAGTGCTAGTTTCCTCAATTTCAAAATGGGTATAACGGGTATAATAAAACCTGCTTTTGTGGTTGTGATGAGGATGATAGTTGCCTAAATTAGTGCAAGATACAAAGAACATATTAACCCAAGGCTAATTCTTCACTGACCTGACTCTATTCCTGGGACATTGCAATATATGTCCTCTGCTTCTTACTGCCTATGTCAAGCACCTCTCCTCCTACTTCACATGAACTATAACATGAAGGTTCTAGGGTGCAAGTAAGGTGAAGAACATTCGCATAGGACAAAAAGGCTAGAGGAACAGATAGGAGTATGTTTGTAGAAGAATACCATAGGTCTCTTAATTAGAAAGAGAGTAAAACCACAAGATTCAGTTACAAAACTAGGTGCAGATGTAATAATCCAGGGATCAAACTACCCAGATAGATACTATCACCTTACATTCTTCTCAAAGGAAAACTTCTGAGGTATCTCTCTCTCTCTCTCTCTCTCTCTCTCTCTCTCTCTCTCTCTCTCTCTCTCTCTCTCTCTCTCATCTATCTATCTGAAAGTCAACTGAATGTTTATGTAAGGATTATTCCTGTTAATACTTTGCTATATCTCCCTTTATATGTATATGAAATATCTATATATTTCATTTTGCTTCCCTCATATAACCTTATATTATGAAGAAATTCCTATAAGCCAGGGGAATAGTGTAAAAAAAAAAAAAAAGGTAAGACTACCAGGCATAATTGTGTTTGGGATAACAGGGATTGGGAAAGTTTTTGAAAAACTGAGAGCTCATGACTTATTGAAATAAAAAAGCTACTACTCAGATCAGCCAACGGTGGCCATGCTGGGTTTTGAAACTGTTGAAGAGAAACTGTAAAGACTGAATTTTAGGCAAACACTTTCTGTATTTTAAATGTTTTCTGAAAATAATGTGAAGACTAAACAAACAATATCTGAGAGGCAAATAGATACTTCACATCACATTTGACAGTCTCTGCTTTAAATGTGCTTCAAAGACATGAATGAGTTTAATGGGTAAATAATCACATAACTTTATCTCCTATTCTTGTACATCTAGTTGTTTCATTTTTCCCTATAATAAATATTTCAATAAATAGTATTGAAATAAACCCTGGTGTGTACACTTAGGGATAAAGCCCAAGAAGGAAAATTGTTGGGAAACCATATAGATACATATTGGCAATCCCAGCAATGTTGAGCAAGTAATCTCCCTCTCACAGGACAAGGGGACCTATCTCACCAGCAACCAAGCACTAACATTTCAAAATCTCTTTGCTAATTTGATAAATGTAAACGGTATCTACTTTTTTCCTGAATAATAAGGACAATGAGAATTGTTTTTAGGTTTATTCATGACTTTTATCTCTTCCCTTTTTAATTACCTGTTAATGTGCTCAACTTGCTTGTCTTCCAAAGCATTGATTTCCTTCTTAATTTATGTAACTTTTCTATTTATGATTTTTTTCAGGGTTTTACCTTAGCCATCAATATAAAGACCAGATTCCTTAGCATGACATTCAACGACCCTCAAATTAGGTTCCTGTCCATCTCTCAAGCCTCAGATTGCTGCACCCCAAACTTACTCCATCACATCCCATTCTCCAGCCGCCCTCTCTCCCAAGCTTCTGTGAGTTGGCAATTCTGTTCCAGTTTTTGACTGAAACACATTCTTTCGCTTGTCTGTCTGGTGAATTCCTAATCAGGCAAAGTTAAGTGATGTTCTCAAAAGTGTACAGGCTTTTCAGGTAACCAAGCATTGAATCTGAGTGTTGCTACTAACTAGTCGTACCACTTAGGTCCAGTTTTGCAACCTCATCTTAGTTTCCATATTTGCAAACTGGGTATAACCATTCCTAATTTTCCTCCATGAGGTCAGGATTAAATTAGATGACATTGCAAATTCCCTAGGACAGTACTTGTTTTCAGTGAGTACTCAACAAAAGATATTATATGTAACTATTTGTTCTGGAACTTCCTGCTCCTGTATCTAATTCTACTATGATACCCGAAAACTACTCTTTTTAAATATGTTTTCTACTTTGTCTCTCATAGTTTTATCTTTTTTTAAAAGTAATGTTGTGAGAAGCAGATAATTTAACAATTTCCAATTCTATTTGACAAAACAAAATAAAATATAAAATAAATTCTGTGACTTGATAAAGAGTTTCACATGTTCTATTTACTTCATAAATTCAATCTGTATATTTAGCTACTATAAGTCAAAGATCTATAACCTCTTCCAGGTATGCTGGAGAAAATCATCATTAACCTATGAAAGTTGCTAAGTGTGAGTCAAAACTTCCTCATGGCACAGACAACATTCTAGTAGAAATTTCCCCAAAGTGAACAGAGTGGTCTAATAATAGCTTTCCAGGTGACTTGTAGCATCTATAAGCACTGCTAGATAGAATGTCAGTAATTAAAATAGACTACTTTTCAACCACTCACTGACTGGGAGAACTTACAGGATTATGGCCACTCTTTCCAAAGGTGAGTGAGTTCACAGATGAAACATGCAGCACTGAGGGTGGAACAGTGTTATTAAAAATGAGATTTCAAAGTAAAAGGAAAGAGCTACATCAAACTTCACCTCGTGGAGGCAAGGTTACAGAGCTGTAAACATGTGGAATACTTTTTTCTGGTTTTAACAAGGAAAGTGTAATAAGTGTTCAAATTCCCATTACAAGGTTGTAAGAGCAAAATTAGTACACGATGCAATACAAGACACGGATTGTTCAGAATTTCCTGATGCGTGAAATCAGAATTAGGCAAAATGCTGGAATCAGGAGGAAAGCTGGCAAAGACTCATTTTCAGCTACTGAAGTGTCACTAAAAATAATAATGTTTTTACCAGAATTTTCTCTAAGTTTAAGTAAAGGCTAAAGGGCAATAAGAATGTACTCATGCTAATTATGCTTTACTTATTGATTTTAAGTACTTATTAACATTTTTTAAATATTGCTCTTTAAAAATAAAATGTTGATTATAATTCATACAGCATACATGTTGAATATGAGTTGAAGGCATCTAAGTGGCTTTATCTTCTAATTCATGTAATAAGAAGTTATAGCTGGACGTCCAAGTGCATTATTTTAGGGACAAGGGTATTATTTTATGGCCTCTAGAAAGGTGAATCAAATTAATTGTCAAGAAGATGGTAGGGGAACTCTTATATTGAATGATAGTAAAATGACATTTAAACTTAAATATTTGATTATTCTATGTGTTGTGCAAAATCACACAGCTTGTTAGAGAATTTATGTCTCTTAATTAATCACATTATGTCCAGTGATAATGTTGAGAATGCCAGTAATACAGAAGGGAGAGAAGTCATATATTATGACCAAGGATAAAAATCTCTCCCTTCCTCAGTAAACTATTTTATCCCTAAGATATATAAAATATATAATAAAATGTACATATTTAGTAATATCTGTTACTAAAACTGTTCTTTTTAAATATTTCCTCTCAACTATCAGATTCTTGATAAATCCTGAATTATTCTCTTGTGTAGTTTTTAACCTTTTATTACATTTGGCACTGTTTTCCTCCATTTCTCCTTAAAACTCGTTTTTAACCTCTGAAAAACTACATTTTCAGTATTTTCTCTCACCTCTTTTACTCCACAGCTTCTATTTTCTTTCTGTTTCTTCACCTTTCCTCCATTCTAAATATGGGAGCATTTCTCCAAACTGTGCTCTATGTTTTGAAGCCTCTGTGTATCTCACCGTGTTTAGATCCACCGTATTCAAGTTTTAGCCTTTAACTAGAAGCTCTGTTTTGAATCCCTAGTTGGTGACCAGATATTTCAAGACAAAGTTCTTCCTCAGACTTGTAGGCAAATCCCAAATAGCTCATCATATTCTCTATCAAAATAGCAAGTCCTTCCAATTGTGCTCTCTCTGTAAAGAGGACCATTTATCCATTTAACTCACTTTATTATTGTTGTTATTATTATTATTATTATTATTGTTATTATTATTATTACTATTATAGTAGGCAGTAGATGAGTAGCAGTCATTGTATTTGGTCTTAACTATTAAAAATGAATGAGCTAGAGTGATGATCCTTTTAGAAGCATAGAGAAGGCAAAGAGAATCTGGATCATGAAGAATAAACAGGAATTTCTCAGGAGAAAAGGGTAAGGATCAAGCAAAGGACGCCATATAAGCAAAGACAATGGAATTGAAAAGAATGCAGTAAATTCAGTGACCATAAGAAATTGTGTCATTGGAGCATAAATGATATATGGCTCAGTGGTGAGAAACAAGGATAGCAAAGTGAATTGTTCCTCATGTCAGAAATAGAAATTCACTTTAATCTCATATGCCTTCTTGAGTATATGCTTTCCTCTCCATTCTCACTGCCAAAATCCCATTTCTTTAACAGTGAGAGACCCCAAGGTGTTTTTCTGTCACTGGTATTTTCCACCAATCTTTCAGAATGTTACTTAATACGCTCATCTTCTATTCTTACGTATTAATATGCCAAACTTACGTATCCCAGCTTAGTTTCAGTCATCATAAGGGCCATTCAAAGCTATTTGTTCTTATATTCTATTCATGTGAAAGTCCTGAGTGTTACAGGATTACACTGTGTTATTTCCATTCCTTGCATTAGATTACTTTATTTCCTTTATCTGAAATGTCTTCTCCTTTTCTTCTGCCAAACCAAGTTCTACCTCTCATTCCAGGAATGGATAAAATCCCACATCTTCAATAACACCTTTTTGATGACTTGTAGATGTCTTAGCAATATTGAGATAAGCAAAGTTGGAAATCTATCTTATTCATAATTTAGACTCTAAATTTCAGTTGAAAATTTAGGTAAAGCAAATCAGGGAGATTAGCAAGCCAGTAGCTGGACATTTCCTCTTCTCACCTGCCAAGTCTTGTAACTGTACATGCTACCAAGTTCTGGGGAAGACAGAAGCTGTTCTGGATATACAAAAGCTTTTATACAAGTAACACAAACCAAGTGGAAGATTGAAATATTCTTTTTCTTTATGTAATATTTTCCTATGAAACTGTATTTTGGGTTGACTCATTAATGTGATTAACTAGTTTATGAAATAATCAACGATTGGTTGGGTATTTACCATGAGTTAGATACAGCAAAATCAAATGTCTACAGATGCTAGCTTCAAGAAGTTTATAGAGTATAGAAGAAAAGGTGAATAATTAAGCATATAATGATAATATAATAAAGACAGGTGCCACGGTAGAAGTGTGCAGGATACCTATTGAAAGGGGAGGAGTTTGGTCAGAGCCTTCCAGACGGATGAGGCCTAAGCAGAGTCCTATTATGTGCTCAGTATTTTCCTACACACTGTGGAGACTTTGTCAGAACAGGTACTGTGAAGGGCAAATGCACAAGACATCAAACAAAGGGACTTACGATTCCATTGCAGAATTTATATAGTATTGGGATAGAAACATTATTATGGGAACTAGTTTCCTCGCTTTATAACCCGCAGCCAATGAAAAATCAATAAATTAGAAGTAGAAGGTGTTGCTTGAGGCAGGAGTTACACTGAGGTAAAATATAAAAAATGTATAAAACACATAACTGGAGTTAAAAAAACATCAAAAACTGAGGGCTTTTTAGTGACAGAAAAAGAAAAATCCTTACATTTCCTTACAATCCTTACTTTCTTTTTTTAAAAGATTTTATTGGGGAAGGTCTACATTGCTGTAGACCACAAGAAACAAGTTCATTCAAAATAAACAAACAAACAAAACAGAAATAAGCTCATAGGTACAAAGAACAAATTGATGCTTGCCAGACAGGAGGAGGGTTGGTGGGATGGGTGAAAAAGTGAAGGGATTAAGAAGTACAAATTTCCATTTAAAACATTAGTCAAAGGGACATAAAGTACAGAATAGGGGATACAGTCAATAATATTATAATAACTAGGCATGATATCAGATGGGTACTAGACTTATCAGAGTGATCACTTTGTAAGCTACATAAATGTCTAATCACCATGTCCTACACCTGAACTAATATAATATTAGTTCAGCACGTCAACTCTAATTGAAAAGTGAAAAAAAAATTAAACAGAAAACAAAACCAAAACCAAAAAAGAATAGTCTGTTCATTAATTTATTCAGTAAAATCAACAACAGAAGAAACTGTTGAGTGACTACTGGATACGGAGGATTTTGTTAAATAAGGGAGATAAAAGGTAAAAAAAAAACATGATAAAGTGAGGTAATTAGATAACTTGGTAGAAACAATGTAGTAAATGCTGTGAACAAAACATAGACCAAGTATCCTGGGACCTCACTCACAGGAATTAGTGATTTATTCTGTAGGTAGAAGAGACATCATGGAGAATGTAATTGGGAACTGTAAACTGAATGATGTTTGCAGAGAAAAAAAAGTAAAGGCCATTTTAGACAGAGACAGAATAAACACAGATCAGAAAGAATAAACATTTAGAAATATTAAAGTATACGAAATATTTGAATAATGGTAACATAAGCTTGTATAGTTATCACCTTGTAATGTACAGTACTTTATAAGATGCCTTAAACCTTTTTGGGACGAAGTGGGGAATAACCAATAAGCCAACTAATTACATATAAGCAAACACGCTAGCAGAGGATGCAGACAGCTGTGTAGGCTAATCTTCGGGTTCTAGCTACCTAGTCACATAGATTAAGTGTCCAATCATCCCAGTTTGCCTGGAATGTGGGATTTTCAGTTCTAGCATAGTTCTGGGCAAACTAGGATGGTTGGTCACCTTAACTCTGCCATCAACTTATCACTTGACTCTCTAGGCCTTACTGGATTTTTGTTTATCATGAAAATAATAAAAATAAATTTCTGTACAAATGCTTCCAGGCCTATGATAAATTATTAACAAAACTTGTTGCAAACACTCCCTTCTCTCTGTTCATTCCCTTTTGCAATGTGACTATGCAGTTCCTTCCACTTATCTATTCCCCACTCTGAATCTGAGCAGGTTCTATGACTTGCTTTAAACAATAGAATGCAGCAGAAGGGATGGAGCTCATTCTGAGGCTAGACTTTAAGAAACCTTGCAAGATTTTCATTCATATCTTGGAACCCTGCCCATGACCTGGTGAAGAAGCCTAGCTAATCTTCCAGAAAACGACACAATATGTAGGTCAGAGTTAAGTCAGCCCAGTCGTGCTGGACAGATGAGACAGAGGTGATGATGGATGTGTGAGAAACCAAGAGATCAAGAAAACTTCTGACCCTGCCTGACCCTGCAGCTGACCACAAGCAAGTGACAGAACTCAGCAGAACAACTACCCTGCTATCCCAAAACACTGCTGAGCAATAATAAATGGTTATCATTTGAAACCACTGAGTTTAGGGGTGGTTTGTAACACAGCGACAGATAGGTCTAAAAGAGGATTTCTAAATTCAAGGTAAAGGGGATGCCAAAGTACACTACTCTGATCTGAAATGGACAGTATTCTAGTAAGGAGACCTGTAGGAAGTCATGTTTCTTCCTTAATAAAGTAAATCTAAAACACCAAGAAACAGACAAACACAACACAACACAAAAAACTGTTGGGAATATAGGAACCCTAGTCCGAAGAGGGCTCCCTTAACTGAAAACATCATATCTCTGGGATCCTAACATTATTCATATTTTGTAAGTATACTGCAAGTCAGGGGTAATGATAGACATTTATACCTATATAATAGAAATAATCACTACGGATGGCATCTTTGAATATAATGCAAGATGAGATATTGCACTCACTTCACAGTCTAAGGACACATAACCTTTTTGTTTGTAACAGCTAAAATTCATACTAAGATGTCCCTGGGTAATTGGAAACAAGCTTTAAAATTCTGCAGTAGTCTCTCTATACCTAAACAATAACGCAAATGGACCAGAAAGAGAATATGCAGTCCATTTACAGAAGATGACTTTTAGCTCATGGAGCTAACCTATGAGCTTGTTCATCACATAGAATGGTGGTAATTGTGACAATGGGACAAATGGAAAATTTATTTTTAATGCTCCCCAATTAAATTTATTTTATAGTGCTCAACTCTATCTTTTGATATTAATTCACAATTTCAACTGATCTGCTATTGAAGGAAAATACATGGGACTAAATGAGAGAGTAATTTTGCCTTCAATACAGAATGTGCATTCTGTCTCATCACATGAAAATGAATAGCTGTTTTTAATAAAATCTTGCAACAATGCAAGAATGTCAGTGCCTAAAAATTTAAGTAACACTACATTTATTATTTTTAGAGAACTTTTTGTCTCAAGATTTCTTAATAGTTTCCAAATGAATGTTAAATCTAGACATCATCTTTCATTCTCTATACCCAACTCTTCCTTTTGATCTCAGTAGTACCAAAATTTGATTTATCTCATCATATTATTCATTTGCCTGTCATTCAAGCTTTTCACGATTTCTTCTCCTTTCAGTCAATTGCCAGGAATACCTTCTTTAAATTCTGTGGGTTTTTTTTTTGTTGTTGTTGTTGTTTTACTAACATTCCTCCACATAGGCATAACGACACTCTGCATCCAGAACACCTTCATTTTTAATTCTAACCTCCCTTTTTTCTCATGGAAAATAAACCCGATTCTCATTATATAAGGGCAGTATGGCATTTTGGGAAAGACAGCTGAAATTTCAGAGAGACAGGAGACAGATTTTAAGCAAATCATTTTATTTCTCTGATCATCAGTTTTATTATCTGTATAATGAAGAAGTTGGACTGAACGAACGGTATCTAAGATTTCTTTCATCTACAAGAACATCTGCTTCCTCAATATTATGGAAGGCATTGAGGGGATTATAATATATTAAAATTATACACCACATATCAGTGAAATCATATGGTTCTCAGCTTTTCCTGACTGACTTATTTTGCTTAGCATAATAATCTAAGATCCATCCATGTTGTCGCAAATGGCACTATTTCATTTTTTCTTATGGCAGAATAGTATCCCATTGTGTATATAAAACTGAAAACAATAAAAGAACAAGATAAGCAAATGAAGACACATAAACTTGTTGACACAGATAACAGTTTAGTGGTTAGCAGAGGGTAAGGGGGCAAGGGATAGTACATGAGGGTAAAACGGATCAAATATATGGGTGATGAAAGAACTGATTCTGGATGGTGAACACACAACATGATGTACAGATGATGTATTAAAGAATTGTACACTTGAAACTTATGTAACTTTACTAACAATTGTCACCCCAATAATCTTTAATTTTAAAAAAGGTCATGTATGAAAAGTTAGGATATATCAAATGAAAATAAAAGTTGCTGAAGTATTAAAAAAAAGAAAAAAATTATACAGGTATTTCCTGCACCAGAGTGGCTTTGGGAAATGAGAGTTTCTGTAATATCTAACAGTTAAGAAAAAAATAATCTACCAAGTTTTTTCGTTTTTATTTTCGCTTTTTTTTTATGGTCTCAGTTAAAAATTTTTGACTCCTATTTTCTTTATAGAATGCAGCCTGGTATTGAAAAACTAAAGAGCTGAAGATCAAAGCTTTGGGGAAAGCTGGGTTTCCATGCTGGGGAAACAGCCTCCTGGACACTGTTCATCTATGGCTGCTGTGATTGTATTAGCATCTTGAAGAAGCTTTCCCCATCAACTGTGCAGTTTTCATTTGCCTTAAACTTACTTTCTCCCTTTTCTCTCTATGTGGTTACATGGCAAGAAAGAGATACATGGAAAGTGATAGGAAACTATTGCTCTGGGAGATCAGTAAAAGTTTTTGAGAAGACTACATAATATACTGATAGAAAATGACTTTTAGGTAGATTCATTTTACATAGAAAGAAATATAGCCTACATTTTAGTATAGGTGAACTTGGAAACTGGATTTAAGTCAATAGGCTCAGACAGTCCAAGAGTGATGTGGTAGTCAGGATAGATAAGTTTTCATTTGCAATAAGGCCTAGGAGAGCAATCAGTCAAAGAAGACCATTACTTCAAGCCTATGGATGGCAGAAGAATGGTGAGAATAGTGACAGAGCTCCAGATAGGAGGGAGATGAGGTTTCAAAGGATGATATGTGGGGGATGTCTACATATTAGGCAATATCAACAGCTCCAAATAAAAGGACTGTCCCTGAATGGAAGTGTATAAAACTAATGTGAGTATAATGGGTGCTGAATATGAGCCACGTGTAGAGTTGTATTAAATATATTAAAAGCATCATCTCTTTTAATTATTACAAAAACTGTGAAATAGATATGACCATCCTCTCCTTATAAATGCAGAAAATGAGGCTTACAAAAATTAAACAACTTGTTTGGGACCACACAGCAAGCAAACAGTCTAGTGACTGGACTGGCTACATAATTTGTGGGGCCCAGTGCAAAATAAAATAATGGCCTATTGTTCAAAAAATTATTAAGAATTTCAATTTGGTGACAGCAAAACACTAAACCAAGCACAGAATCCTGCTAAGTGTGGTGCTCTGTGCAACTGTACAAGTGGAACACCCATGAAGCCAGTTCTGTCTACCAAAAATTAATCCCAGGTCTACTGAGCTCATCACTGGTACTCTTGACCTCTACTTCATAACCTGGTTCCTGTTGAATGGCGAACAGAACCATTTTTATAAAAGTTTAAAATGGTTATTTTGACTGGTGATAAAGATGACAACAACAGCTCTTTCCTAAAAAAATAATTGGGAGATATTATCTGATGAAATGTTTAAACATATCACCAAAGGAACACATATGGGTAAAAACTGACTGAAGTATTTTCTGTAATTCTTGTCTCTTGAGCAGCCATCAGAAATACACCCTGGTAGTTTAAAACCCAAAGGCTTATACCTAAACCTAGTCTGAGCCTAAATTTGAGACTAAATTATTAATTGGAGGGAATGTGTGCTGAAAAAGCAGTATATATGTCAAGCCATTTCAAGCATCATCTTACCCTGTAATGTTCAAACAGAACCTCTTACTTAAATTCAGCTCTTAAAAAATACAAATTTGAAATTAATTATAAAGAATGAAACTGTGCATATTATAGATGTATTTGCATATGTAGCATAAACATCAACTGTGAGGTGTATACTATTGCCTTTAGTGATGCACTTCCAGACACCAGGAAACTAAATATAAGTGTGCACTAGATGACTCAGAACATATGACTTCTTAATAAATTGTTCTTTCTTTAGAAAAACTTTTTAGATGCAAAATTTCTAGATGCTTCCACCCAAAAACACACTCTGGGTTTTTGTTGGAGACTCAATATAAATTAAGGCACTATAATAACACAAAGAAACACTGGGACATCAGAAACATGATGGTGTACGTGGCTCTCCTTGAAATCTCCCCTGGAACTTACAACAAAGTGAACAGCTATAATTCAACACAGGATACCCTACATACAAGCAGGTCTGAGAGATCTGTGCATCAAAACATCGGAAGCTGGCAGAATAGGGAGGAACAAGGGAGGAAGGAAAGGGGAAGTGGAGATGGACAGCAGAGAGATGGACAGCAGGTTGCATTTTGCAGCCCAGAGCTCACTGTGGTCCTGGAAGAAAGAAAGATTCAGGCTAAATGTGCACTTTCTGTGGCCCACAATCCTGCAGGAGGGATCAGTATATAATACGCCAAGGCCCAGCAATCAAGTAGCCATCACTCAGAGCCACAAACACTTGCTGCCTCTCTCAGCTCACTCCGCCGATCTGGGCCGATCCCTGCAGAGGCAACCAGGACTTCTGAGACACACAAGCTCTGCTTCAGGCTGCAGGAGCAACATAGGGGTTTCAGAGACTCAGAACCCCATCACCTACCACATCCTCCCACAAGGGAGGTGTCCTGAGACCGAGGCTACCTGATCACAGAGGAGAAGCCCACCTCCCAGGAAACCTCCCTTCCCGGGAGAAGCCGGAACAGCACAAGATAAAATAAAACTCTACAGCATGACAGAAAATAAAACCCTCTAGTGCCAACTATTGAAAAGCAAAAGAAAGAACTTCATCATATCAACCTGCTACAAAACCCACTCCTGTAGATGCCCAAAAGGAGAAATCCATCAATTGCCATGAATAACCACGGTAATAAGGCAGCTCAGAAAGAAAATGAAAAGTCACCAGGAACTGAACTTAAAGACATGGACATATGTGACTTGAATGACAGAGAATTCAAAATTGCAGTTCTGAAAAAACTCAGGGAGAAGCAGAAAACTCAAGGAGTTTAATGAACTCAGAAATAAAATCAACAAACAAAATGAATATTTTATCAGACATTGAAATTTTAAAAAAGAACCAATAGAAATTCTGGAGATCAAGAACTCAATATAATAGATGAAGAATGAGAGCCAGCTTAGGAAATAGAGCTGACCAGATGGAGGAAAGAATTAGTGATAACAAAGGTAGAAATCTGGAAATGACAAACATAATAAAAGAGAGAGACTTGAGAGTTAAAAGAAATGAAAAAACTCAACAAGAACTATCTGACTTCATCATAAAAAGCAACATAAGAATAATATTGCAATATAAAAAGAACAAGAGAGGAAGAAAGGAACAGAGTGTCTATTCAAACAAATAGTTGACGAGAGCATCCCAAACCTATGGAAAGCACAGGATCCTTAAATCCAAGAAGCAAACAGAACACCTAATTACCACAATCTCAACAGGTCTTGTTCAAGGCACATTATACTGAATGTGTCAAAAATTAATGACAAAGAAAAAATTCTCAAGGCAACCAGAGAAAAGAAGACAATAACATATGAGTACAAATGAAAGCCCAATACATTGTCAACAGACTTTTTAGCAGAAACTCTACAAGCCAGGGGTAAATAGAATCAAATATTCAAATTATTGAAAGAGAGAAATTACCAGCCAAGAATAATTTATCCAGCAAAGTTATCCTTTAGATATGACAGAAAAACAAAGACCTTTCCAGATATATACAGAAGCCGAGGGAATTTTCCACCACAAAGCCAGCATTACATGAAATACTGAAGGAGGCTATTCCAACTGAAACAAAAAGTCAAAAGGATTAGTAAGATTACTAAAAGAGAGACAGAAGCAGGAAATGGCAACCCCAATACAGAATAGGGCACTGTATACTTAAACATAACAGAAGGGTAAAGAAGATAAAAACATTAAAAAAGAAAAAGACAACTTGATACTGCAACTCAGAAATGAACTCACTGCATAAATATGGATAATTTGTGACAACAAAAACATAAAAGGGGAGAGAATAAAGGTATGAACTTGCAAAGGGGAATGGAGATAAGAAGCATGCTGAAGAAAGAGGATGACTGTATATATGAAACTTTATTTTACATAAACTTAATGGTAACCACTCCAAAAAAAAAGACATAACATAAATAAACAAACAAAGGAAACAAAGGTAAAAGTTATAAAATAGCACTGAGTTAAAATAACAGACAGAAACAAAAAGGCAAAGAAACAATGGAGACAGCAAACTCACAGAAAAAAAATAAAATGGCTATAGGGAATCCTCATATATCATAATCACCCTAAATATAAATGGACTGAACTCACTGCTAAAAAGGCACAGAGTAGCAGATGGGATCCAAAAACAAAACCCAACCATTTGCTGCTTCCACAAGACATATCTCAGCTGCAAGGACAAATATAGACTCAGAATGAAAGTGTGGAAAACAATACTCCAAGTAAATGGAATCCAGAGAAAAAAGCAGAGATAGGCATACTTATATCTGACGAAACAGACTTCAGGATAAAAAAGGTAATACGAGACAAAGACAGACACTTCACAATGATAAAGGGGACAATACAACAAGAAGACATAACACTTATCGATATATATGCCCCCAATCAGGGAGCTCCAAATTATACAAAGGAACTACTAACAGAACTGAAGAGAGAAACTGACAAAAACATAGTTATGGTAGGGGACCTAAATACAACATTGACAGCTATGGATAGGTCATCCAAAAAAAAAAAAAAAAAAATCAGTAAGGAAATACCAGCTTTAAATGACACATTAGACCAAGTGGACATAATTGACATTTACAGAGCACTTCCTTAAAGAATACCAGAGTATACATTCTTTTCTAGTATACATGGAACATTCTCAAGGATAGACCATACAATGGGACAAAAAACTAACCTCATCAAATTTAAGAAGACTGAAACCATGCCAAGCACATTTTTTGACCATAGGCTTTGAAATTGGAGATCAGCTGTAAAAAGAAAGTGGGAAAAACCAAAAATATGTGGAGATTAAACAACATGTTATTAAAGAATGACTGAGTCAAAGAGGGAATGAAAAGAGCGATCACAAGACACACAGAAACAAATGAGAAGGAAAATATATCAAAATTATTGGGATCTAGTGAAAGCAGTATTAGGAGGGAAATTTATATCATTACAGGGCTTTTTCAAGAAATAAGAAAAATAAGCAACCTAACATTACATCTTGAAGAACTAGAAGAAGAAGAAAATATGAAACCCAAAATCAGCAGTATGAAGGAAATAATAAAAATAAGAGCAGAACTAAATGAATAAAGAGCAAAAAGACAATAAAAAAATTAATTAATGCAACAAAGAGCTGGTTCTTTGAAAAAAAACAATAAAATTGACAAACCCTTAGCTAGACTCACTAAGTAAAAAAAAAGAGACACAAGTAAACAAATTCAGAAATGAAAAAAAATTGCCACAGATACCACAGAAATACAAAGGATCATACAAAATTACTACGAAGGACTATATGCCACCAAATTCAATAACCTAGAAGAAATTGGCAAGTTTTTAGGAAAATATAGCCTTCCTAGATTGATTCATGAAGAACTAGAAAATCTAAACTTACTGATCAACAGTATGGAAATTGAAACAATCAGCCAAAATCCTCCCAAAAGCAAAAGTCCAGGACCAGATGGCTTCACTAGTATATTCTACCAAACATTCAAAGAGGATTTAATACCTGCCCTCCTCAAACTCTTCCAAAATATTGGAAAAGAAGCAATACTCCCTAACTTATTTTATGAGACCAACATTACCCTGATACCAAAACCTGGTAAGGATAACACAAAAAAAGAAAACTATAGACCAATATCTCTGATGAATACAGATGCAAAAACCTTAAACAAAATTCTGCCAAATTGAATACAGCAATACATTAAAACTATTAGACATCATGATCAAGTGGGGTTCATTCCAAGGAGTCAAGAATGGTTCAACATAAACAAATCAATCAATGTGATACACCACATGAACAAAATAAAGGATAAAAATCATACAATCGTATCAATAGATGCAGAAAAAGCATTTGGCAGCATACAATATGCATTTGTGAATAAAACTCTTAATAAAATTGGTATAGGAGGAAAGTACCTCAATGTAATAAAGGTCATATATAACAAATCCTCAGCTAATATCACACTTAATGGTGTAAAACTGAAAGCTGCTCCTCTAAAATCAGAAACAAGACAGAGATGCCCCCTCTCACCAGTGTAATTCAACATAGTATTGGAAGTCCTAGTCAGAGCAATCAAGCAAGAGAAAGAAATAAAAGGCATCCAAATTGGAAATTAAAAAGTTAGTGTCACTTTTTGCAGATGACATGATTCTTTATATAGAAAACCCTAAAGACTCCACCAAAAAATGCTTAGAAACAATAAACAAATATAGTAAATTTGCAGGATACAAAATCACTGTACAAAAATCCATTGCTTTCTCATATACTAACAATGGCATTTCAGAAAAAGAAATGAAAAAATCAATTCCTTTTGCAGTTGCAAAAGAAAAAAAAGGATAAAATGCCTAGGAATAAATTTAACAAAGGATGTGAAGAACCTATACACTGAAAACTATAAGACATTATTAAAAGAAATTAAAGAAGACACAAAGAAATGGAAAGATATTCTGTTTTCATGGATTGGAAAAATCAACATAGTTAAAATAGCCATATTACTCAAAGAGATATAAAGATTTAATGCAATCCCCTTCAAAACCCCAATGGTATTTTATTCAAGAAGTAGTACTAAAAATCATCAGAATTGTATAAAATCACAAAATATCCCAAATAGCCAAAGCAATCCTAAGAAAAAGGCTGGAGGTATCACAGTCCCTGACTTCAGCTTGTACTACAGGGCAACAATAATCAAAATAGCATGATATTAGCAGAAAGACAGACATACAGACCAATGGAATAGAACTGAAAACCCAGGAATAAACCCACATAAATATGGACAGATAATTTTTAGCAAAGGAGCCAAAACCATACAATGGAGAAAGAAAGCCTCTTCAACAAGTGGTGCTGGGGAAATTGAAAAGCCACATGCAAAAGAATGAAACTAGACTGCTATCTGTCATCATAGACCAAAATTAACTCAAAATGTTCTTATCTGAAACAATAAATTGCCAAGAAGAAAGCATAGGTACTAATCTTATGGACCTTGGGTTTAAAAAGGATTTTTATGAATATGACCTCAAAGGCAATTATGAATATGACCTAAAAGCAAAAATTAATGAATGGGACTATATTAAACTAAAAAGCTTCTGCACAGCAAAATAAAGCCATCAACAAAACAAAGAGACAACCCACTGAAAGGGAGAAGATATTTGCAAATAACGCCACTGATAAGGGACTAATATCCAAACTATGTAAGGAACTCATAAAACTCAACAACAACAAAAAAAACACCCAAACAATCCAATTGAAAAATGGGCCGAGTACCTGAACAGACACTTCTGTCAAGGTGACATACAAATGGCCAATAGATATATAAAAAAAATGTTTAATTTCTCTAGCTATTAGGGTAATGCAAATCAAAACCACAATGAGGTACCACCTCACACTGTTCAAATGGCTATCATCAACAAGACAAATAATAACAAGTGTTGGAGAGGCTGTGGAGAAAAAGGAACCCTCCTATACTAATGGTGGGAATGTATATTGGTATACAGCAACTATGGAAGGCAGTGTGGAGGTACCTCAAAAACTTAAGAATAGAATTACCATATAACCCAGTTATCCCTCTTCTGGGTATCTACCCAAAATATCTGAAAACATTTATTCGTCAATATATATATATATATATATATATATATATATATATATATATATATATCCCTATGATCATTGCAGCATTATTCATGGTAGCTAAGACATGGAAAGAACTATAGTGTTCTTCGATAGACGATTGGATAAAGAACATGTGGCATCTATATACAATACTACTATGTCGTAAGAAAAAATAAACTACTGCCGTTTGCAACAACATGGATGGTACTTGAGATTATTATGCTAAGTGAAATAAGTCAGACTGAAAAATCAAGAATCATAACTTCACTCATACATGGGATATAAAACTGAAAGCAACAAAGGAGAAAGACAAACAAAGAAACAAAGACTCGCAGACACAGACAACAGTTTATTGCCTACCAGAGGGTAAGGTGGGAGGAGGTGGTAGAAGAGGGTAAAGGGGGGTCAAATATATGGTGATGGAAGGAGAACTGACTGTGTGTGATGATGAGGTTTTTTTTTTCCTTGTCTCTCTCTCTCTCTTTCTCTCTCTATCTCTGTCTCTCTCTTTTTTTCTCTCTCTCTCTCTTTCTCTCTCACTCTGTCTCTCTCTCTTTCTGTCTCTCATTTTGGTGTGGATCGTGGGGTGAAATCCAAGGAGAGTGAGAAAATTAACAGAGGTTTGAAAATGCTACTTCATGCTACATGATTATTCATGTAGCACATGTGGGAGGGTCAGAGGGATTGGATTCAAGTCATGTGCTCCTATGATTCAGAGAGGTGTGAGTAGTGGTGTGATCCAGTTGGGGTCAGGAGGAGAAGCAAGAAGGCACACAATGATTTGCAAAGGGGGAAGAAGAAAGGTAGCAGTCGAGGTAGGTGCACTCTAGAGTTAGGTCCGTGGACTGCAGCTGAAACCTCCTGGATCAGCCAGATAAGGGACAGCTGCCGAGTTACTGCAATTTCTTGGAGACCTGGATCCCTTACCTGTTTTTTCTCTTTTTTCTTTTTTCCTTTGTCTTTTTACTTGAGAGATTCCTGCTTTTCTCATTGCCAGATGTAACCATACAGTCACTCCCCATTATTTGAGAAAGCCTAAGTATGTCTGGTTTCATGTAACAAAAGGTCCTGACACAAGTTATAAATAAATTGCATGACTTGAGTTGATTGATACAAAACAGGGATGTGAAACTGTTTAGTTCATCCTGTTTGATGAGAAATGCTAATTCTTAAGAGCTGTGTTTCTTACCTGCCTATTCACGAGAATCTACTGGACACCAATAAAAATTCTAAATCTTGGGGACCCACCATAGTTCCACTAGATCAGAATTTCCAGGGGAATTGGTCTGTTTATCTGTATTCCTCATAAAATTTGTGTAATTCTTGTGACTAAATCACTTTTGGAAAAGTTGAGCAGTGATCATGAGACCACGATTGTGCCCCCAAACTCAAGTTACATTTTAGAGAATGTAGAAAGAATCAGAAAACCCAGAATTGTTTTATTATCTCTACTTTCATAAAAGGCATCAATTAAAGAGAGGTGTGCTGTTAAAAACCTGCATCTTTCAGAAGTGGTCAACAAGTACAAGCTATATCGTCTGGATAGCACCTGTGGGAAGACAGGGCTGCCAGCCGGGAGGCCAGTTGTGTGAGGACTGAAGTAGGGGAAGGAAAGAGCCATTCCTGTTGTCCTGCAAACCACCATGGGCTCGGGGTAAACCCTGCAGTGCTGTAAAACACAGAGAGCTGGCTGGGAACTCAACCCAAAGATGGTCATTGCAAGAGGAGTCAGATACTGCAGACCACTGCTGAAGAGGCCCATGTATATATAAGTGACCGGTAAAATGAGGCAGGGGGATGGCACTTAGCCGTTTCCTTCTAACATAACGGTGCACTCTAAGAACTCTGTATGATGGAGGAAGCCAAGGCAAGTGAGGATCCGAGAAACCCAGATATGATGCCATTTACAGCCGACGTGTTAAGGCGCACATCTTGTTTCACTTGCATGTAAGCATCAGGGTCTTTCAAGAGAAAGGAAGTTGGAAATCACTGCATCCAAACCTGAGGCACAGGTACAGGCATGCCTACCAGCCCCGTTCTCCCAGCCCACATAGAAACACACAGAGGACAATCACATAAAATTTTCAGCATTGATCTCAGTATGGGGGAAGAATACATTCCATTCCACACGCGTGATTTATATAGATATAACAGCTCTAATGTGGTATGCCACCCTCTAAATTTTTAAAAGAATTTTATAATAGTGTTTAAAACCAAATAGGGACAGTTTAGAGAGCAAAGCTGTATCAAAGAGTTTAGTTAAAATGATTTACTTGAGGATTTTAAACAGCATTAAGTGGTTTGTGAAAAGTGTTCTGATTTGTGCCTAATATGGATGGTGCTTAAAAGTCTGGGCACCGGAAAGGTACACCCCGAGAGACACATTCACCAGGAAAATGCAGGCCTTAAATACAGCTGGGGGTTGGCTTCCAAGACTGCCTTTCGAATATTAGCATTTAAACCACCCACAGAGGCTTTGCAGATGCTTGACTGGGTAAATGAGATAGAGAGGAGGAAGTTCACACCTCACCTGCTGCTGCTTTTAATTTAGTGATCGTCCTGAAAACTGGGTTGACCAGAGAATCAGATTTTAAACTAGCGTGAAAGACGCTATCTTGGAAATCCAAATGCTATTTAGTTAATTTTCTTAAATACACAAAGGCAACTGACCCCGCTTCTGCTTACAATTCCATGCTATTTTAATTTCACCATATAAGAGCGAAGCCTCTTTGTGTGAATAGTATGAGAGTAGTCATAATACTATTACTTCCTTTATTATAACACTTTTCTTCAAAGAAATTCAGAGTGGTGTATGAAGCTGTCTTCTGTAATCCTAATAATATCCTTAATAATTTAGCTTAAACGATTGCCATCTTCACTCACACTCGGGAGGCTGAGTTATGGAAACTTCAAAGCTAAGAGCTACGGAGGATCTGGGCACGTGTTGTTCTAACAGATTCCTTTAAAAGTATTCATTAGTTACCACAATGTGACAGAGCATCACCTAGACTCTGGGGTTACTGCATAAAAGACAAACAAGGCCCCTGCCTCCCAGATTCTATTCTCGGGAGAGAGACACGACAAATGAGTAAATAAAAAATAACTCACAAGAACACTTCTAAGTGTGGTAAGTAACAAGGTGATGTGAGAATGATAATTGGGATGAGGGTAAAGAATGCCTCTGAGAAGGTGACATTTGACCCAAGACCTAGGTATCTAGAAGGAGACAACAGTGCTACAGTCTAGGTAACAGCGTTTCAAGCTGAGGAAAGAGGAGGTGCCTTGCCCTGAGGCAGGAATCACTCTAGTTGTGCACAGAATAGGAAGAAGCATGGTGGGGGTCAGAAACTTGTGAGTAAGAGGAAGGAGTGATAGAATAAGGAGACAGAAGAGGTAGCAGTCAGGTCATATAGGGTCTCATGTGTCATGGTGTGGAGTTTTACCTTTATTGTAAATAGAGGAGGAAGCCATTGGAAAGTTTCAAGAAGTAAACAGACATGATTCAAGTTATGTTTCAAATGAAAACTCTCGTTGATGGTAGAAGATGCTGTATAGGGACACGGGTAGATAAAAGAGGTGAGCCAGTTTGGAGGCTATTCGAAAGGATTAGCCTAGACAATGTGGATTGTGTGTAGGTAGCTGGGGAAATAAAACCCTGCAGTTCAAAAGGTTTTATTTTTGTGGGAGAAAAAAAGAGTAATGATTGGCTGTGCACTGAATGTAAATAAATAATAGGTGAATGCAAATAAATTAAAGAAAAAATAAATGAATTAGATTCCACCTCTCTTTTTAAAGGTGAGATTCAAATATAAAATGTGAGGACCCACTCTTTCCTTTCTCAGCAGTTGAAGGTAATGCCTGGCCTGCTTTCGCATGGCCCCCACAGATTGCTGTCTTGATGATACTGACAGGAAAGTGGAGGGTTGCTACTTACTGATATCTCCCACATGCTAGAGACTGTTAAAGGCAATTCACAAAATTTTAGCATCTCGCAAAAAGCCTTTGAGTTAGTGATCATTAGCCTCACCTTACAAAGGAAAAACTGAGACTCAGAAAGACAGTTATGCAAACTCAGTATATGAGAGTATTTATTTATTAAGTACTTAAGAGCCTAAATGGGGACAGGATTTCCTAGATGTGAAGCCTGCCACACACCCTTCTATGTGACCGTGGTCAAATTATTTCATACTTCCATAGTCTATTTCTTTATAAAATGGTAATGACTCGAAAACCAACGCTGTGGGATTGAATGAGATAATACGTATAATGCTTTCAGACGTGCCTGGCCTGCTGTAAACCCATAATAAAAGTTATCGCTTATTATTATTGATCAAGTCACACAACTAGTTAATGGTGATGTTCACTTCTATTTAGTTTTCTTTTAATCCTCAATAATATCAACAAGTAACAAATATAATATAAAATTGGGGTCCAACCAAACATCTTGCAAATAAAGAAGTAATTTTCTTCAGGTTTATGTACTTACCAGTAACTATGTGAAAGGGAAGCCAAAGATTTCTAAATACTATTTCAACTCTTTATTACTTTTTTTAAAAGTGAATTTTAAAATGTATATGTCAACCAGCATCTTACAATACATCTTAAAAGCTTCAAAATATGCATATATAAAATGATCCATTCCAACAGAAGAATCAGTAGTAAACAAAATTATAGATAAACCATAAACACCACATATTTTCTAGAAAAGCACAAACAAAACTATAATCAGAACTATACTCAGATATTCTCACACTGTCTGCCGTTATTCCATGTCTACTCATTTGTATACACACACACACATACACACACACACACACACACATCTCACAACACATTTAAAACACCTTTAAAAGAAATCACAGCTTTAAAATATTAAGTACTATAGCTTGGCACACAATGGGTGTCTAGTGAAGACTATTCATCATTGTTAGTAGTTATATCAGTCCAATGACACTGCTAGGTGCACAATGGTGGAGAGTACAAAAAGTCTGAATTGCTATGGAAAAATCCAAATCCCAAGTCACTTGTCTCTGTAATTGCTTTGCATGGAATCTAAAGAAGTTTCTTTCAAAAAGCCCTTGAGAACATGACACTTAAAATGTTTTTCTGGCATTTGAAAAAAGGAAATAAGCAAGCAGCTTATAGAATACTGGACCTTGGGTATAATATAGTTTGGGGATAGTTATTCATGGATAAACTCAACTGTATGTTTTAATGATAGATTTTAAAATTAGAACATTATTAATCCCAGAAGCATCTTATTTGTCCTTCCCCGAACAATTCCAAGGCCTCCCATTCAGAAGTAACTTCCTTTGATGCCACTGTAAATTTCTTCCGCTTTTTGTTTTGTATTTAGAAACCTACTTAAGCTCTCTAAACAAGTCAAATAATGTTTCTATAGATTATTTTGGACTTTCTACATATACCATTAAATCTTTTGGCAATAATGAAAGTTTAGCTTTTATTTTTAAATTTTCATACTTTTTCTGGTCTTCCATTGCTGGCTAGAACTTCTAGTTAAATGCTGAATTGAAATGATGATAGCAGGAACTCTTATCGTTTCCAGTCTCAAACTTCTAAGATTTCCCATTCTAAGCTTAGTTTTTTAAAAGATACCTTTAGAGATTTAGAAAGTTTCTTTTATTTCCTCCGTAGGTGCTGAGATTTTTTTTTAAATCACAAATAAATGTCATATTTAATTAAATGCTTTTTTCTACTCTAATGAGATAAGCTTAGGATTTTTCTTGTTCATCTTTAATGTAGTAAATTGCACTGATTTTCCCATATTAAACCAACTTGATTTCCTATATGACACTCAAATTGGTTATGTAGTCTTTTTATAGATTCTGTTGTTTTCTATTTGCAAATATTTTGTTTAGAATCTTAACATCTATGCTGAAGAGAGTGACTGGTTTGAATTTTTACTTCTCATACTGTCTTGTCACATTTATTAAGTTTATTTCCCCTCTTTTCTATACTGTGAAATAGCTATGTAAGATTGGAGTCATTTATTTTCAGTTTGTAGGGTAGAACTTTCCAGTAAAATCATCTAAGTCTGGAGTATGTGTGTGCCTGTGTGTGTGTGTGTGTGCAAGAGAGAGAGAGAGAGATGGTTTTTAACTATTAATATAATAGTGAGTGAACTAATTGGATTTTCCAATTCTTCTTGAGTCAGTTTGGGAAATTATGTTTTATTTTTCCATTTTATGAAAGTATTAAACTTTGTTTACATTCACTTACTCCTCATTTCCACATTACTTTTCAATTTGTCCGCTGAATCTGGGTTATGTTTCCATTTTTTCTCTTAATGTTTTTGATGTCTTTTCTCATGTTCTTGATCATTAGAGATAGGCCAATTTCATTAGTTTTTTTTTTAAAGGACTGGTATTTACATATCTGAATATATCAACCCTCCAATTAATTATTTTTCATATTTGTTTGTTATTTATGTTTGCTTTTTCTTGTTTACTTTCTTTAAGTTTAGTTTCATATTCTTTCCCTAACTTCTTAGATGTTCAGCTTTTCCTGCTTTCTTCTTTTCTATACAAGCATTTAAAGTCACAATTTTCCTCTAAGTTCTGAAATACAGGGAAGATGTGTTACATTCTCTTAAAATGATAGTGGGTTCCCTTATTTTTTCTTATAGAAGTGTTTATTTTTATTTTGCATATTTTGAGGCAATGCTATGAGGTATGTACAAATTTTAAATTGTTATATTTGCTTAATTTAAGCTTTTATTATTTATTGACCATCCTTATGCTTCTTTGTTTTATTTTTATAGTCCCTTTTTCTGATATTGATATAGTCATGCTTTTTTTGAGGAGGGGGGTAATATTTAACTGATAAATATTTTCCCACTCGTTAATTTCCAACTTTCCTGTTTACTTATGCTTTAAACATCTTTCCTATAAATAGGTGATTGCTAGATTTTTATTTTAGTTCAATATATATAGTAATTTCTGATGTTTGGGTTTACTTTTACTAAATTATTTCATATTTTCTATTTATCTCTCATTTGATATATAATTTATACATTTTTTTCTTCTCTGTTTTTTGATTGGTTAACTTTCTTTATTATTTTTACTTCCTCAGCTAGTTTGGAAACAGCATACTTTATTTCTACTCTTTCATTCATTGTGCTCGAAATTTAAACAGGTTTCAGCTTAGCACACTCTAACATTAATTCACCTATTTCTGAAAAATTCAAGCATTTTAGAACACTTTAAATATCCTTATTCTTATTTTCAATTTTTTTGATATTTTTCTAGTCTTGTGAGATTAAAAAGTATTGTTTTAAATGGTGACTTTTATATACTTTTACCTACATATGGATACTTTCATTGCTTTTCATTCTTTGTACTTCAAGTGCCTGGGTTTACTTCCTGTTGGGGACTACCTTAACTAAATTCTTACATTAATCAGGTCACCCTGGTAGTATATGTTAAGGTTGTTGTCCTACCGTTAGTTACAAAACCTAAGTGAAAGATTTTTCCCTCTCCATTCAGAAAAGATAGGAGACAGTGAATTCTCCTCATGGTTTTCTGAGTGGTTTGATTTATATCTCGTTTACTTTTATGTTTCAGGGGTAGCCATATCTGGGTCAAGTTTTATAGGGGGCATGCCTCTGGATTTTGTCTTCCTGCTAAGCTCAGCAATGTGTAAAAGCCAATGTTCAATATCAGTAAATGCCCTAGAGGTGAAAGCCCATTTCTGTGCATGGCTTTAACTCCAAGGTAGGCTCAGATCCTGGCTTTACCATTTCTTCCTAACTTTCTTGCAGCTCATTGATAAAATCAAGACGTTTAGATAATATTTATTTATATAGTTTATATTTAAGTCATCATGTTAATTTTTTTTTCTTTTGGGAAGATTGGGGCAATATTGAATGTGCATTTTTCTGTAAAAGAAAACTTAAAGTTTTAAAAATTAGATAATAAAAGTACATGCCCCCAAATATAATAGATGTGAATTGAGTCTTTCAAAGACTACCTGTTGGCTACTAAATTAAGCATAAACTTATTCTGTCTTTCCAAGTTTTCCTCAATTTGTCTTCAGCTTTTCAATCTTTCCAGCTTATTTCCATGTCTATACCTAATATATATGCTGACCAAGTAATAGTATTTACTTTTCATGAAAGTGTCCTGGATTCATGACTATGCTCTTGGAAATCCCGAACTCTCTTTCTAAAATACATTCTATCTCTCTGTGTCAAAATCCTATTCAAGAATCATTTGAAATTGCAGTTCATACAAGAAGTTTTCCCTCATCTTCTATTCAGATTTTATTTTTTCCTCTTCTAAACTTTCAAAGTTTTTTTATACAGTTGACTATACCAAGAACTGTTTGGGATCCAAAGAGAATTGGACTCTGTCTGGCTCTTTAACTTGCTATGTTAAGCTTAGTCAATCTGTAACTCAATTATTTTATTTAAAACAGGGATCATTACATCTTCCCCACAATATTACCTTATTGAGGAATGAAGTATGTATATATAAAATAGCTTGTGCTCAATAAAGGGTACTTATTTAAATATCTTAATTATCCTGTTAGTAATACCTACACAATATCCATTAACTCTTCTGTGTCACTAATCTTACATTATTATCTTAAATATACTGTGTTATAGTTATCCATGTATTAGTTTTATTGCCCATTAGACAGGTACCTCCTTGGGGGATGGGATTCTCTTTTACTTGTATTGATATGAACTGACATAGTATCTTACATATGTTATATGTTGAAAAAAACTTCTATTTTCACTGAAATTAATTTAATTGAAAAGAACAATATCTTTACCATATGACATTAGGAAAAGAAGATGTGAAACTACCATTTACAAATGGAAAGAGAGATAAATAAATAAATTAGTACTGTGAATCCTCCAGATACAACCAGCTAATATAGTGGTCATCTAAAAAATCTATCTATCTATCTATCTATCTATCTATCTATCTATCTATCATCATCTGTCTATCTATCTATCTATCTATCATCTATCATCTATCTATCATCTATCTATCTATCTATCTATCTATCTATCATCATCTGTCTATCTATCTATCTATCATCTATCATCTATCTATCATCTATCTATCTATCTATCTATCTATCTATCTATCTATCTATCTATCTATCTATCTATCATCTATCTATCTTTTTTATAAATAATGCAGTTATACAAACAAAGATAAATAAGCATGCTAAAGATAAAATCTGTTAAGGTTATCTTTTTTGGAAATAATCTACAGGTTGTGTCTCATTTGTGGTCAAGGTTATCATTCTGTCAATGCCCTAATTTGTAACTAACACTCTAATTCCCTTTATGAATAAACCACAGTTAAATTAGATCATGATTTATGCAAAAACTGAAAAGAAGTGACTATGTAACTCTCAGAGGAAGCTGAAAACCTCTGTCATAAAATACTTTTCTTCTAAACATCCGCAGAATCTTCTTTCTTCACTATTTTATATTCACTGAAGAGTCACTTGGGGAGGTAGTAGGATCAGTCAGTAGTATGTACTTAGATGCTTGAATTCCCAAGTATTTTTGATGTTGTTTATATTGAGGACAAATTAAGCTGAAAGTTGTAGTCTGGGGGGCTTTTGGAAAAGAAAAGCCTTTAAGCAATTAATGGCTTGTTCGAGTTGTGCCTACGTGGAGAGCATAACCAGGCAACTTGTGCAGCAATTTATAGTAACGGGGGTAAATGAACCATAGTTAGAAGTAGAATTTATGAACTGTTTTCTAAACTGGGTATTAGCTAGAGATGTAAAGCCGCAAACTAGAGATGTTCATACGTAACACAACAGAGCCGGAATTATTTTGTTGTCGTTTACAGCTTAAAGCAACTGACTTCCTCAGGGCTATCTCCCCTTGGGAATTGAGGCCTGTTTTGTTATATTTAACAATTAAGGAAAAAAAATAGAAATAAGAGACAACAAACTGGTGGTGAGATCAGGATAAGAAAAGTTTGAAGACCTTTGAAGATGAACCTTTAGATTTTCTGTGACTTAAAATTTGGAAAGTATTAGGAACAAATAATTTGAGACTTGTTTATATGAATGTCTTCTGTGTTTAAATGTATGTCATTAATTTGAAGATTTGTGATCCTTGTTATATTATCTAAACATATGGTTGAAAATGGTATCATTTGAAAATGTGAAAATGAACATTTTTTTTTCATTCCCATTCAACTCTTTGGCATGGTGTGAGCACATTGTTATTCAATAAATTTGAATTAACTTGAGTTATTCATTGTCTTACAGAGACCAAGTTTATAAATACTGAATACCTCCCAAAATAATATAAACCTACAATGGTAGAAAATATTAAAGCACAAACACAGGCAAGATGAAATTTTCGCCACTGTATCACTTAGTTCCCAGTTTGCCTCCATGATTTTTGTTGAAGGCAAATGAGGTTCAAATTAAGCTCTTTATTTGGAGGGTTTTCTGAACATTTGTGAGGAGTGTGAGTTGTGAGTGAGTGAGTGTGTGTGTGTGTGTGTGTGTGTGTGTGAAAATTGCCTACGAAATTGGTCATGCAGTTTTGGGGGGTAGACTGGGAAGCTGAATCCTTATCAGAAACATCATAGACACTAAAAAGGAATTCCATCACTGTTCTCCATGTAGATTGAAATGCAACATCATTGCTAAACAATTTATTGTTAAGATTATCACAAAATCATTGATTAGCACCAGACTTAGTTTTTTTAAGCTCAGCTTTGTGATGCATGATCTTGAACAAATCACTTAATCCCTTTGAGTTTAAATTTCAAAGTCTGTATATCAGAGATGACAGTATCTAAATCAGAAAGTAGGGAATTAGCACATACTGAAAACTAAATTGAAAACAAGTGCACTTAAATCATTTATCTAACTTCCTACTAACTACAGCCTCTTGATAATTGCATGTGTTTGAGCATTTCCAATGGCAACAAAGCATAATACGAGAGTCGTTCTGTTACCAGAGAACAAGGTTCTTGGCAAACATCACAGGAAGGAATTCCAGGACTACCCAATAAGCAACACAAACAAAGCCAAGCAAGCAGATTTATTAAAAGAAAGAAAATAGTATAGTGCACTCTCAAGATGGTGTGAGATTGGGCAAGCCCAGAAGAAGAGCAGCTGCCCCAAAGAATAAAGAAACTTAGGGTTTTATTGGAATGAGGGCGCAAAATGTTCAAGATTTAGGGTGGTGTAGCAGGCGTTCTCAGGGCGGGTCCCCACTGTCCTCACTGACCACTCCTTCCCATCAGCAGGTGAGAGTCCCTTGTTTTTATTTGGCCCTTATTGGAAATGTTATGGTGACACATGGTATGGAGACTTTTCCATAACAATATTATAATCTATCGCAATTAGCTGTAGCTGCACCTTTTCTTAAGCATGATCTTTTCTCTTTCCTTGGTCTCCCCTCTGATCCTTCTTCCTTCCCTTCCCCCTTTCCCCACAGCCCTGTTCTTTCTGCCTAAGGCAACACATTCCTTTCAGTTAGTATTTCAAATGTTACTGAGGTTGAGCAGCATACTATAGGAAGATGAGGAGAGAAAAAGGGGAACATTTGAGTAAAGGTTACAAAGTGAGAAAATGAAGAACATATTCTGGGAAACTGTGAGTGTCCAGTGTAGTTTGAAGTTAGCATACGTTGGAAGGGTTTTTTGTTTGTTTTGTTTTGTTTTTTTAGGGGGGGGGAGGGCAAGATGTGTGTAGATTCCTATCCTTTCATCCTTATGAGTAGGAATGGGTAAATGGATTCCTGGAAAATCTGAAATAGTCTGTATTCCTTCTGTTGCTAGAAAGAGTATATAGAATTATGTAACTTGCAGAATGTGTGGATTGTGGATTTCATTATTCTTCCTCTATAGTGCTATTTATTGACATTATTATTTATTTATGAATCACTTCGAATCCTAGGATTGATGTCTTCTCTCATTCCATTGCTAGATTCATAATCTCCAAATTTATTTTGGATTAGTGTTGATGGGGTTGAGTAGGGAGAGTGAAAACTCATCACCTGTGTGGTAGAGGAATCTAGCCAACCTTTGTAGTGAGGCCTGATTTCTGAACTTAGTGGGCATGGGCATAAAGTAGAGGTTAGTGGGAGATTCCTCCTACTGACTTTTTATCCTGATTAGTTGTACTTTGGAGGTCTACATTAATTGGGCCCATTTTTACTTGAAGGGGTGATTTCTCTGAAATGCCAAGTATTTATCTATACTCATTAATTTCTAATACTGCTATGACTTTGCTGTATATTTTTTCCTATTGTGTTTTTACTGGCATTTCAAAGGGAAGGTGGTGAAGGTTAATCAGGCAGAGCCTTGTGCCTGTTAGTCTTCAATGAAACCAGGAAGTCAGCCTCCCAACTTCACCATAATAAATGTAAGGCAATTTTCTCCTTATCTGTTTAAGCTCTGTGGACCTAACGAACAGCAAGTCACATTCCCTGAGTAATGACACATGTGATATTGTAAGCAGTTCATAGGTAGTAAATCTTATGTACTCAGCTATCAACCTTCTTTTCCCTTGGATAAATAATGTCATTTTGATAATTTTATTTCCTTTGAAAGCATAGATTTTAATTTACAAAGGAAGTTAACAGATATATGAATGCTCATTTTCCCTCATTATACGATTTCTTAGATACTGAAAAAAACAAAGATACCTAGGGTCTGCATTGTTTTATGTTCTTAATATGTAAAATACATTGTCACAGAGGAAACAACAAAACAGCTTGTTCATTAGCAAACACAGCATGTAGGTGGAAACAAAGGGACAGAAACAAGACCCTAATTATACCCATGAATTCCTCCTCTTCCTTAGGAAAGGAAAGAAGACCCTCTTTTCCCCTCAGTAACAGTGTCCTTTAGGGCTGGCACTAAGAATATATTTTTCCATGTGTTGTCGAGTCAGTGTGTGAGCCTGATCATTGCTGCCTAATGAACACAACATGAATTCCCACTAGAAGTCAACTAATGGGTACTTCAAGTGCAATTTTCTGTGCGTGTTAAATGAGTAAGCTGAAAACTTCGCTGTTCTGAAGCTCCTTTGGCGAGCAGGGAAATATTATGAGGGATTTTGGACAAGTCTTTGCTTAAACTACAGTGCCATAAAAGAAAAATCACACTATAATACTGCCCCTCCGTAGGATAATTTTTTTTTTTGGATGCAAGATATTTTTAGCACCCATTTGAATTATAATCCATTATCTCTGTAATGCTGCCTAGAAATAAAAACTGGTACTTAAACTGGTTTAAAGTTTCAATAATTGTGAATAATTTTTAAATATATATGATACATTCTATAGGGTTCCATAATAGTTTATACATGTACAGATGGCAAGAAAACAAAATAAACTGTGTCTTTACCAAAAACGATGTATTCTTAATTTTAGCTAAGATGGTCTTTGTCCACAAAAAGTACAGGAAATTGAACATGAAATAATGAAGGCTTAATATTTGTGCACTGCTGGAGTGCTTCTGGGTGATTATATTTTAACAAAAGTTAATGGCCAACTAATAGAAATAATGAGCTGAAGTGAAAATCCAATATGAGTTTGATGAGCAGAACATTCTGAATAAAGGTATACTAGAGAAAATCCCCATGGAACATTTCACATCTTAGTACTTCTGGAGCTTATTAGTTTTAATATGAAAATGGACATGATTGATAAAGGAACCTAAATGGGTATGTGCTGGTGATCTTTAAAAATGATGGGGCAAAACCTGGAGATTCCTTAAAACTCAGAGAAAAAGGAAAAGAGTAAAAAAGCCTTTAAAAGGCTTCTTTTCTATTTCAGTTAACTCCCCAGGCATATTCATCTATATGTGCATGGTCTATAATGCTGATCATGGAACAAATAAATACTCAGCCTACTAGTACAGAAACTATCTCAAAAATACTGAACTAGGAATAGGTAAGATTGGTGAGAATGGCCATGCCAAGAATAGATGAGGAGAAGTGGCGGTCTGGGGCTCTGATGGACAAAAAAAATGTCAATTTAGGGGCAGACTGAAGAATAACAAAGTTATTACACTGAGGACCTAAAAGACTCCTTTAATCCAAGACAATAACTTAAATTTAACGTATCCTTCCCCTTGATTACTGGAAAATAGAAGTGGTAGACAATTTCCAGAATATTGATAAGAATTGATGTCATGATTAAATGTTCAGATGATACCATCATAACGACCACCACCACCATCATCATCGGTGGCAGTAGCATCATTATCATCACAAATAACATTCATTGAACACTTACTAAATGCTATTCACCAGCCAGCGTATTTTACATGCAAAATTTCAGTGAATTCTCACCATGACTCAGTGACGTTTACTCTTTTGGATTCCAATTTTACAAATAAGGAAATAAATTAAGTAACTTATTGAAACCTCATAGTGTGTTGGATAAGCAGGGCAATTAAGTCCTATTTTATATAATGGGTTGTACTGTTACCTACAATGTTAAAGTGCTTTGTAAATTATAAATGCTATACACTTTAAGCAGTTGTCATCATGATTAATAATATGATTTTCTGTTGGAGCAGCAGTTCATATTGAAAATTCTGTAATATAAACAACTCGTTCTATGATATAAATAGCAAACAACTGAAACAACTCACAAGCGCTAATATAATCTATTTTCTTATATAGTTTAGATGTACTGTTTAGGGCCAAATAAATGAAACATTTTGTAATATATAAGCAGGCTACTTATTTGTTAATCAGAGTTTTTCTAAAACTCATATTATGTTCTAGTTATTACTTATCAAATTTTAAATGTTAGAATAATGATTTATGTATTTCTTTAGTGAAACAGGTAAATTGAAAAATGCTGTGTTTTGAAGACCCCTCCACCCCTAAAATAAATAAAACCTGAAAGATTGAATCAAAAGCCAATGAGTTACTTGGTACTCTTTTGATAAAATGAATGATTTACTATTAACCTTCACTTGTTGTAACATCACATTTATAGTTTAGAGTTAAATTGCAGTTAACTCCAGGTTCAAATTCATTTTCTGAGTTTCTGATGTTTTCAGATGATTAGATATTTTTCTGCATCCGTAATATTTCATAACCTATCTAAGCCATTGTTCCTAAGAATTTTATGCTTTTAAATGCTATATTTCTCACATTTAAATGTTTCTCTTATAATACATTATTACTTTAACTCCTTTTCCCCAATTCAGTACGTCTTTATTTGTCAATATCGGAAACACTATTAACTGTTTCAATCTTTAACTTGGAATGAACTCAAAACAACTGTAAAATTGTGAATGAAGGACAAGGCTAATTCATTTAACTTTTAATTTTCTAGTTGTAGGTTAGATGAGTGAGGAACATATTTCATGTAGATCACATGAATGGTGAATATACTTATTTTATAATAAAATAAACCATGATTTGAATCTGTAGCCCCAATGTGAAACATACATGATGCAAAGTTTTCAAAGCCTTAACAGTTTTCTAACATCTCTCTTTTCACTTAAATTATTTTTACAACTCTTATTAAATGGTGGGTGTGCTTTGTAATGGAAAGAAGTGAGTTAAAATTTCTATAAGAATATAATTTGCCACATGTAACTGAGATCATATTTTAAAGAATGTATAATATATACATTTGAAATTTTAATTTTCAAGTTTCCATTCATACTCATATTTTAGAATGAGCAGTGTTCCAAATATCTGTTTTACTCTGCTTGACAAAATACATTCTATTCTTATTTAAAACTTAGCCTCTTATTTTACTACTCAACTATTTTTTATATCCAACTAGATTGTATTCTTCATGAAACCTGGGATTGCCCAATATGATAACAAATCATACATCAGCACAGACAGTGTTTTGTAAGTATTCTGTTGATTTTAAGTGCAATAATGCACCATACCTCTAGAGTTATTAAGTTAAACCATTTTACAAGCCTAAACATGTAGGCAAAACACTAAGTAAATGTGGCTAAGTCTTGCTTTAAGTTGAATAAATGAAAACATAAATATTTCACATTTTACATTCCTCTCTGAAAAGCACTTCAACCAGAAGTACTGACATCTGGAAAGACTGAGTGACCTGAGTCTAAGGTCAGTGTATTTGTCTCACTAACCCAAATGGTTAGCACTAAGGAGAAAATGGATCAAGAAAACTGGAAAATTCACAACTTTGTTTTTCAACTTCTGGAAAATAAAAAGTTTATCACGCTTTGTTATTAACAGAAAACACAATCTTGTTCCTCTCTCATTGCTTTTGCTTTGACAAAAGAGATATCACCTAATTTTTAAAATTCACAATGTGATGTCTATGAATAGTTGATAAGGAACTTTCTATGGTGAACTGAAATAAATAGGACAAAGCTCACATGCCACCCACAAACATAAAACAAAGTAATGCATTTCAAATGGAATGGTTTTTGCTGAGATGGTGTATATATTTTGATATTATAAAATTTTTTCAATATACTCAGAAAAATGATAACCAAGCAATGTAAATGATTTGTTCTTACAATTGTTTTCTTCTGCTTTAATGAGGTTTGTGCCAGTTTTTTTGTATTTCTATAAGCAAAAATCCAAACAATTCAATTCATTCATGTGCAATTTAACCATATGCAAAACACTGATCTTACCCAAAATCTGTGTGATTTTTGCCTATCCCTAAACCCCTTGACCCAACTAAAGAAAGATAAATTCTCTTTCAAAATGAGATCCCCGATACAACCCATGTCAATACTAGATGATACTCTTTCCAGACAGCATAGATTCTTGGGCCTGAATTGAATCCAATTATTTCACAAATTATATCATCTGACACAGGCAATTTAAATCAGTATTTCTCAGACTTGAATGACAAGCAAAAATATGAAAGAAAAATTTTCAAATATTTCAAAATATCCCAAAATTACTTCAGAAGTTATTCAAATAGACCCCTAATGCTGACTTAAATTATTTAACTACATGATTAGATTCAGACAAACATAAAACCAGGCATAAACTCCTATCCTTACAGATCAAATGAAAAACAAAACTATAAAGCAACATATGTCACATTATTTTAACATATTGGAGGACATTGTTCTGTCAAAGCTGAATCAGCATTTGCAACACCAATAATGGTAATGATTCATAGAGCATGGGACTTTTGAAATTGGCATACATCTTTCTTTCCCATTTATACTTCTATGATACCCTTTGGTTTTACTTACCAAAGACAAATATTTACACATTATATATATCCCTCTGCACATTTTTCATTTGCCTGTGGCAACTGAAGTAATCCTATTGTATTTTGCATCAACATGATTCAAAAAAAAAAGAAGGCAAATAGGCATAAATTTCACTTGGAAGTATTCCATCACAAAGTGATTATCCAAAAGATCCAGAATATGTTTATATTATTTTTAATATTCATATTGAAATGAGAACACCATTTCTAAAAATTATCATAGATAACTTGTGGATCCCAAAATCTGCTGATCCAAAATGAAAACCAAAAATAACTAGCTTCATAAGCATTTACTTTCTTTATAACCTGGTGAAATTCGCAATTTGTAACTGAAACACCACAGAGTCAAACAAGTCTGACTATACTGAAGGACTTTGGGTTCTATTTAATCCCTACATAGACAAAACCATATTTCAATGTGTTTATAAAATATGTTTCACAATTACTGCCAGACTGTTTCTTGTGTACTTTGTGTGTAACATTTACAACTTCAAAAAAGTTTGATGTGAAGAGTTTAATTATGAAATAGACTTCTAACCTTTTATTCTCTCTGATTGCTCTGTCTCCCTTCTTCCAAGAGATGGTTGGCTTTGGAGAGCCTTGGGGTTTGCACTCTATGACAACTTCTTGGCCTTTGGTAATAATTATTGTTTTCTTCAGTTGATTCAGTGCAAAAGTGGGAGCTGAAGCTATTAAAAAGAAAATGTTAGTTCTACCAGAAGCAATAGCAATAACCTCTAATGTATGATATATTAATATTTTGCAACTTTTCTTCTGGGATACATTTCTAATAAAATCATACAATATCTATACACGTAAAAGACACTAACTCAAAACTTATTAAAGAATAGATATGTTATTGGTTGTTCTTTTCATCAATAGGTGACTGTTTCATACAATGTGGGATCTATAAACAAAGGCTGTTTTAAAAAATGACATGCTTTAATTATGGTTATCAACTTTATTTGTAAAAGACTAATGAGCACCTAGGGTAAAAGGTGAAGGGTCCACCCAAGGAAGTCTATTTTGGGCTTCCTTTGGATAAGTGGAGGTGACCTGTGGAGAAGAGAATTCTGTCATCCATTTCCTATCTATGAGTCTTAACCAGTGCACATTTTACTTTAATGTTATACACAATTGAATGGAGTTTTTAAAGAAATACATTTTTAAGAAATGAAATTATTTAAATTTCAATCAAAAGTTTTATTTCACCGGTTGCAATTATTCATCTAGGTCTGATCTATAATTCATTAATATTATTTTTACTCTATGTTTTATCAAGATATTTTTTATTAAATCTCCCCAGGTAATTCCATTGAGCAGTTGTGCTTGAGGATACTGGACTGAAATAATACAAGACACAGAGACCAAAATAATTATTGTTTTTAAAAAAAGACACTTTTCAATCTAAAAGAGAAACTGAAAGGCATATCTATAAGTCTACTGTATCTAAGACATTTGCTGTACCAATCTGACAATTCTGTAGATATTTCGTAAGCACTTTATGTCCATATAGCAATATACTGCATGGCACAACAACATTAACAATATGTACACAACATAAAAAAGATATGAATGCAATTGAGATGGGTTAAGAAATTGAAAAAATGTGAAGAAACTTATGGGGAAATTGCAAGTAACATTTTTGGTTGCCTACTGGGAATAGAAATTACAAAAGGTAATAAGTCTAGAAAATATGTCTAGTGAATGAAAAAGGGATACATCTGGGAGTGTTTCTAGGTAAACTATTAATATTAACTGGGTGAAAGTTGAATCATATTTTAATGCAGAAATGTTGTAGTATGAGCTAACAAGAAAGTACATTAACATTTTATTGATTAGTTTTAAGAGACTGAAACATGGACTCCTGTACCTACTTTGGATGAATTAGTTTTACAGAAATTTTAAGTTCAAACACTCATAATTCAGTAAGCTGATTTATGGTATGTTACCTTTAGCTGATATACAAATGTTAAGTTCCCAGATTCCTGAGCTCTTGGGTGTTTCTGCTAATGTCGTGCTTTGGGACTTTAAGTGTAGAATAGAAACTACACTTGGGCTTCTGGCCACTTTTGGGAGAAAGTGAGTTAAGATCACCTAAGTATCTCTCTGTATGATAAACATCCCACAACCAACATTTAGGAAACCATCAGAGTGGGTAAAAATTAAAATCCATTCCAGTAGCTCAAATATGCTCAATCTTGGTAGCCTATTCCACTAGATTGAATCTTTCCTCCAGCAAACAGTGAAGTAGTGCTACTGTTCTGGTTACATTTTTATCAAGAGTGTAACCTTATAAGACAGCTGTGCCTGGCCTCAGGAAGGCTTTTATGTAAGGCTAGTAATGGTGGATGCCCCATGATGAGAAAGTGCTTTATTGTGAGTCTCGCCTTGCAAGAGTCACATGCCTACTGGTAGGTAGTTGCTGCTAGGAAAAATATTAAGCATTGTTATGGGAGCAGAGAGAGGCTGCTTGAAATCTACATTCTGATTCTCTACCCTCTTCTTCCTTGACATTCCTTCCAAGACATTCTTCCTTGAAAGGCAACATACATTTCTTATATGATTTTCTTCAATGCCATAGAAAAGATATATTATGAAAACCTGTTAAAACAAAGTTAGGAAAAAATCGTATAAAAAAAGTTATAGGACAAACTGTACCCAATGGTTGCCCCTAAAACTTAAAAAATATATATCAGCAAGACACAGCATTTTTTTTCAAGCCATAAAATAGGTTTTTACAATCACATCATAAAACTTCAGCATAGTAAGAATTAGAGCATGAAAAGAACTAACGCTTTTTCCTATTTATTTACTTAGAAATTGCATACCTAGAATTTTCAGCTCAGCACTCGCATAAATGGCTCCATATTTATTTTCAGCCAAACATTGATACATTCCAGCATCTGACTGATTCACATTGTGGATCATCAATACTCCATTAACCATCTCAACCCTACTCTGTAATGGAATAAAAAAAAATAGATATACAAAGTGAACAAACCATACAGATTTTGCAGTTAATGTCTCCTAGATCAAGGGAGAAAAGTCTGCAATAATGCAATTGACAACTTAACAACACAAATTTACCGTTCATTTTTTATTATAACGTTTCATTTATATTAAAACTAGTTTTTAGAAAAGAAATTCTAACTGTATTTTCCTGTAGTTACTCTTGTGTGTTTCACTTCTAGTTTTGTTTTTAAATGGAGCTGCTTTTGTTTGGTATACTGGTTGAGCTCGTGAAGCACAATCAATAGATGAAGTTATTATTTGAATTCATTTTTTTTAGAAGCAGCAAGGATTCACATAGTAGAAAGGATTGAGGCTACTGATACATGGAACCGAGGTTAAATACAGCTCAGGTCATAAATATCCCTTTATTATATTGATCTGGTCAAGAGTTTACCTTTTTCACTTACTTCCCAACAAAATAACCCAAATAAAAAAACTGAACTGCAATTGAATTCTGTATAAAATTACTAGTCAGAAAACGTAAACTTCATTATCAGAAGAAACGCTATAGAACTAGGGGTGTCCAAACTGCGGCCCGCGGGCCAACTGCGGCCCATGATCCATTGTTAATTGGCCCGCAGCAAATTCCAAAAATATATTTAGTTTACTTAAATAAACCAGGTGAGGCAATACGTACTTCACCTCGAGTGAGTGGCTTGGCTGTTTGTATATTTTACTGCATATGGCCCTTGGTGAAAAATGTTGAAAAAAGTTTGGACACCCCTGCTATAGAAGAAACAAAAACTGTGACAATTGAGCATGTGCCAATTGAGATAAACTGAGGCCATGCACACATTTCAAAAACAAATTTTAAACTTAAAATGTTGTTATACAACCAGGTGTCTTGTCTATTTATGATAAGCAAATCGTTTTTTAAAATGTTAGTGAACAATGCTTTGATTACCTATCAACAGAGATGTCAAGTAATTTGACATCATTTTCAAAATAAACCCATTCGCTTTGCAGATGTATTATCTGCCAGTAGAATTTACTTTACTTGGATGCTCGGAGTAGAAAATATGACCAGCATAGTCCCTTTTCAAGGTTTATATGGTATCCCTAGGGAAATTAGAATGAGGCAGTGTGTCAATACTTCGGGATTCCTACCCTCTCTCTCTCATTTTGTTTCCCCAACAGCTCAATAGTTATTTTTACTTGTGTCTGTGTGTGTGTATGTGTGTATGTAATTGTGTTTGTTTTTTCCAAACTGGTTTTATAATAAGGGAATGTTGAAGATGGATGGGACTGTGGAGATCTGATCTAAACTCTTTTTCACAAAGGAACAAACTGAGCCTAAAGATGCAAATGAAAGACAAGAGGCCCCTTGGAGGACCTGTGGCCCGAATTACAACCTTATATAGTTTCCCTCCATTTTAACCATAAATAGTGAACTATTATCCGTGTCCTCTTTATGCAAAGGCCACAATAAGGAAAGAGCTAAAATTATTACCAATAGTCTGAAAATAAGTAGTAATTGATTTGTTTTCAAATCCAGTATATATTGTTATTTTATAAATAGGTAATAGATTTACTAAAAAGATATTTAAATCTATGGGCAGCAGGATGTCACAGAAAGAACGTGCCCAGGACACAGAAGACTAATATTCTATTCCAATCTTGTCCCTTACTAGACATATGATCTTGGGTAAATCACTACTTACTGAGGTTAACCACCATTATCCACAAAGTGACAGGAACAAGCTAGGTGTTATCTCAAAATCGCTAGAAATGGTAATGAGTCTATGATAATCATTGATATTTTCCTACCAATTTATTGGATTGAATAAAACCTAAAGAAACAATGTGTTACTTTAAAAATGAGGTGATAAACATTAACAAAATGAAAAATAAAAATCACATGATCATATCAATAGATGCAGAAAAAGCATTTGATAAAATACAGCAACCTTTTATGATAAAAACCCTTAAGAAAGTGGGAATAGAGGGATCATATCTTAACATAATAAAGGCCATATATGACAAACCCACAGCTAACATCATACTCAATGGGGAAAAGCTAAAACCATTCCCCCTAAGATCAGGAACAAGACAAGGTTGCCCACTTTCTCCACTTCTATTCAACATAGTACTGGAAGTTCTAGCCACAGCAATCAGACAAGAGAAAGAAATAAAAGGCATCCAAATTGGTAAGGAGGAAATAAAATTATCATTATATGCAGATGATATGATTCTATATATAGAGAACCCTAAAGACTCCACCAAGAAACTATTAGAACTGATAGATGAATTTAGTAAAGTAGCAGGATATAAAATTAATATTCGGAAATCAGTTGCATTTGTATATACCAATGATAAAATAGCAGAAGGAGAAATTAAAAAAACAATTCCATTTACAATTGCTCCAAAGACTATAAAATATCTGGGAATAAATCTAACCAAAGATGTAAAGGATCTGTACTCAGAAAATTATACAACACTGAAGAAAGAAATGAAAGAAGACATAAATAGATGGAAACACATTCCATGTTCATGGATAGGAAGAATTAATATAGTTAAAATGTCCATACTGCCTAAGGCAATATACATATTCAACGCAATTCCTATCAAACTACCAACGACGTTTTTCACAGAAATAGAACATATAATCCTAAAATTTATATGGGACCATAAAAGACCCCGGATAGCCTCAGCAATCTTGAGAAATAAGAACAAAGTGGGAGGTATAACGATACCTGATTTCAAACTATACTATAAGGCTACAGTAATCAAAACAACATGGTACTGGCATAAAAATAGATACATAGACCAATGGAACAGAATAGAGAGTCCAGACGTAAATCCATGCCTATATGCCCATCTAATCTACGACAATGGAAGCAAGAATGTACGATGGGGTAAAGACAGTCTGTTCAATAAGTGGTGTTGGGAAACCTGGACAGACACATGCAAGAAAATGAAGCTGGACCACCTCCTTACACCATATACAAAAACAAATTCAAAATGGCTTAAAGACTTAAATGTAAGATCTGAAACCATAAAATATCTAGAAGAAAATATAGGAAAAAACTTCATGGACATTACCCGGAGTAAGATTTTCACTGATATATCCCCTCGCGCGAGCGAAGTAAGAGAAAATATAAACATGTGGGATTACATCAAACTAAAAAGTTTCTTCACAGCAAAGGAAACCATCAATAAAACAAAAAGGGATCCTACTGTATGGGAAAAGATATTTGCCAATGATATATCTGATAAGGGATTAATATCACAAATCTATAAAAAACTTACTCAACTCAACTCCAAAAAAACAAACAACCCAATTAAAAAATGGGCAGAGGACTTGGGGAGACATTTCTCTAAAAAGGACATACAGAAGGCAAGAAGACATATGAAGAAATGCTCAACCTCACTAACCATCAGAGAAATGCAAATAAAAACCACAATGAGATACCACCTCACTCCAGTCAAAATGGCTATTATCAATAAATCAACAAACAACAAATGCTGGCGCGGATGTGGAGAAAAGGGAACGCTAGTGCACTGTTGGTGGGACTGCAGATTAGTGCAGCCACTATGGAAAACAGTATGGAGGTATCTCAGGAATCTAAAAATGGAACTACCCTATGATCCAGTAATTCCACTCCTAGGCATCTACCCGGAGAAATCCAAAACTCCAATTCAAAAATCTGTATGCACTCCTATGTTTATTGCAGCACTTTACACAATAGCCAAGATATGGAAACAACCGAAATGCCCATCGGTAGATGACTGGATTAAGAAGCTGTGGTACATTTATACAATGGAGTATTACGCAGCCATAAAGAAGAAAGAAATCTTATCATTTGCAGCAACATGGATGGATCTAGAGAACATTATGTTAAGTGAAATAAGTCAGAAAGAGAAAGACAAGTACCATATGATCTCAGTTATATATGGAATCTAAAGAAAAGACTATGCGAATGAACTAATCAGAGACAGTTTTGGGGACGCGGAGAAAAAACCGAGAGTGGTTAGATGGGTGTGTGGGAGGGGGTTGGGGATAAGGGGAAAGGTGAAGGGATTTGGAGGCAGCTGGTGACCACAAGATGGCCTCGGGGTTTTTTTTTGTTTGTTTGTTTGTTTTGTTTTGTTTTGTTTTTGTTTTTGTTTTTGTTTTTGTTTTTTTTTTGTTTGTTTGTTTTTGAAAATTAATTTGGGGAAGGTATTCTATAATGTTGTGGAGATTTTGTTGGGTATCCGATGGGCATGCGTCCTGTTTGGGAGACCACCTCAGGGATGCTGTGGATACCTGATCATGGCATTGGACACCAGAGGCTGGACATTAATGAATGCCAACTATAATTTTATATATATAATGTGATGGTTCGGTGTGGGGTCGGAGGGATGGTGGATGGGGGGAGGGGGGTTCACAGTGTGAGGGATATGGATGATGAACGTCTAAGTATTACCTTGTTTTGTACACCTGAAACTAATAAATAAATAAATTTATGAAAAAAAAAATGAGGTGATAAAAATAAAAATTGTTTATATATTTGATATATTTCTCACTCCAAAAATATAAGGCGAAAGTAAGAAATGGCTTCCAATAAGAATAAAGGAGCACAGTTTGTCCTATGTGAAATCCTGCGAAAAGTACACTGGGATAGGTTAAGTTACCAGCAGTACCTGAGTTAAGAGGGGTACTCCATTCTTCAGCCATCGGTATGTGGGTCTGGGTTTTCCTGTAGCCTTACATTCCCACCGGAGAGGACTTCCACTGTCTAACTGAGTATCATTCAGCTTTTCTACCCAGTGTGGGTAAGCTGTAGGAGAGTAAGCATTAAAAAAGGATGATTTCATTATCACTTCACCAAGTTTAATATTCATATGGACATATTAATTGCATTCATTTTTTTTATCAATTCACATAATTATAGGTGTTTGGAAGGAGCACAGATTTGCATTACACACAGAACTCTATTTCCTAAGTAAAAAAAAAAAAAAAAAACACAGCAGTGATGATATTTTGATAATTTAAAGTACTTTCGTAAGTGAAGTATATCTTACTGATTCATCCACTTCACAACAGTAGCTAGATTCCCCCTCACCCCCCCCAAAGCACCAGAATTTGTTTAGTAGGATGTCAGGTATTTAAGATGCATCACTTTTTCCAAGTATTGGGGCAGCCTCAGCTCAAGTTAAGTAATACGACATGTCTATTTATTGAATACTCTATTTTTGTTTCCACCCTAATAGAACCTGAATGGCTTTGAAAAAACAATTTGTAAATTCACATTTCACTTGGTGTAAATGTTTTCTATACTTACTAGCATTCTTCAAGTATAGAACATTATAACAGAGAAAAATGCTCTTATCGAGAGAGAGACTGGTCGGCGGCTGCGATACCAACCGCTCGTGCAGCGAGAAAAGGGCCAACGAGGGGCGCTGCAGGCCTGTTGGGCCCAGGCGAGAGGCGGGCGAGCGGCGGTTTCTGGGGTGCCTTGCACTTATCTGGGGGCCGCCGCGGAAGCCTTGGAGCGCAGGGCGAGCAAGTCGGTGGCGGCGGGACTGAGTGACAGACGCCAGCGCAGTCGCTGGGGCTTTGACCCGGAAGACGCTTGCTTAGGGCGAAAACACACGGCAAACCCGCTTTCCGAGCCAGCCCCAGGGTTTGCAGCTGTGGTGTGGGGTCCCGCGTGGAGCGGTCCCGCGTGGGAATCGGGGCTGTGGAGGGACACTGCCCCCAGGGTTTTGCACTTACCAAGTAAGTAAAGCTTTGGACTTGAAACTGACTACTTTCACCAGCTGACAGATAAAATGTAATCCCCAGTCCCAACTTTTGTATTCCGTTGACAAATTTCCTTGAGTTGTTGTAATCATAGTTATTTGAAGAATCTGGTGTCAGAAGAGTTAGCTGGATTTCACCCAGCTGCGAGGAGTCTTGACATATGTTGTTAATAGGCACTAGAACATTGGGGATAATATAATTCCGGGTAACATGCCAAAATGCCTTTTTAAATGAAGGAACCTAGAGCACAATCATGTGCACCTGTAGAACTGCTCAGTATAGGGATGCTATAATATAACGATGACAGAGATGGTTCTTTAACATAGAAGTTCCTTTTTATAAATTAGAAAAAAAAATCACAGTGATTGGTTCCTTTTTATCACCCCTCACCTACTTTCTCCAAGTTTTGGCAAGTTCAAGAAGGTGTCCAGTATAGAGGAAGCGATTATTTTGCTCTGTCTCTCTGACTATAACGTTGCTATACTTGAAAAAATGACTTCCACCTTTCCATGTTACTATGTTGAAGATGAAGTTTCTAACATTATAAGCCAGCACTGGTTGCTTGCTTTATGACAAGCTAGTTTTCACTGCTCTAAAGATTAATGTATGGTCAAAATCTAGAAAAAAAAATCATTGTACTGAATAATTCATTAGAAATAAAACATTAGAATTATGTCATATCCACTTAGACTGCTGTTGGGATGGTTTTTTTCCTGAGGGCGCCGTTAGGAGCTCCATCGCCCTCCTCCTCCCATACTAATTGGAGCAATTTCTGGCAGGCACCTTAGTTAGAGGCCTCCCCATCAAAACTAGGTTGAGTGATCACAGCTGCTAGGGACAGACCTCCCCGGCACCCTGGCCAGATTGCCCCCCCAACCCGGAGGCCTAACCCTATAAAACAAAGCACCTGACCCCAATAAGTGCTCAGTCTTTGGGAACAATCCTGCTGAGCCCACTGGCGTAATGAAGCTGTGTTCTCCCTGATCTCTGCCTGCAGCTTGAGTCTCTCGGTCCTCGCCGTTTTCCTGGAACATTTGGTGCCCTGACCGGGAAGACCCAACTGCGCTGGCCCCTTGTGCCACCGGTGTGGGGCGAGAGGCGGACCGCGGAGCGACGGAAGGCCCGGGAAGGGTGTAGGCGTGACCCGCCGATTTTGGCGGACCCCAAACCGGGCCTTCCCCAGGTGACCGTGGCCCCCGTCTCCCCAGCTCAACCTGCTGAGAGGGACCGGGGACAACCAGCCGGATCCTCCCGTCAGACCAGGTAAGCCCCGGGGCCATTGTCCGAGTCAGTCCTGTCCCATGTGACAGAAGGGGAGCCTGATCACCTCCCGTAGGTTCTTATAACCTACCCAGGCAGGGACACCCATGGGAGGGTGTCAACCCGGTGTGTGAGTGACTGATTGTGGGCCTGAATGTTTGCTTCCCCGCCTTTGGCCATGGAAATCTGAGTAAGCTTCACCCTGATTCTTGCGGAGTGTCATTTGGCATAACGGAGATTCACTCCACGGAGTGGCCTGGTCTGTGAATTGTTCTGTACACTGTAGCCAAAGACGCTCCTAAGTTCCCAGGAGGGACGCAAGCAGGGCAGCACCTGAGTAAATTCCCCTCCCCACCGTCTGCGACATCGTACACTATGGGAGGGAAGTAGAGTAAGCCTGCAGTCCTAGACTGCATGTTAAAGAATTTTAAGAAGGGTTTTGGCGGAGATTATGGAGTCTGCATCACCCCAGGAATAATTAAGAACCCTCTGTGAATTAGAATGGCCCACTTTTAACGTCAGTTGACAGCAGAGGAAACCCTAGACCTGGTCGTCGTCCAACATGTTTATATTGTGGTGACCGGCCATCCTGGTCACCCGGATCAGTTTTCATACATTGACTCCTGGTTGGAAATTGCCAGGACCCTTCCACCTTGGGTACAGTTCTGCTCTAGTAAAAAGGGACAGTGCAGGATTCTCGTAACCCAGGCTCCGAAAGAAACTCCTAACTCCCTTCCAACAAAGCCCATTCACCAAGAGGACACAAAAAACTCCACTGAATGTTTGAGGACAGACGTCTGAGTGCCAGAAAAATATTCTGGGGAGCCGTGATCCACTGTGTTTGGGAAGCGCGGAACAGGGGTGCCCTCCCCAGGACGCAGGCACGGGTGGCACATGCTGAGAGCACAGGGCTCCCAGGGCGTGTGCCCAGGGCAATATCGTCCCTTTCTTTAGCCTTTTCAACACCGAGAGCATTTCTGAGGTGGAAGCTCAGCGGACCTCGGGGTGGAGGGAGAAACCTGAGAGCCTTGAAGCAGCGACCCGGCAGTGCTCCCTGGGTGCTCTGGGGTCCCTGCTCCCTGCTCCGCCGCCTCTGAGGAAGCCCGCAGGCTCCCCGCTGTCACTGCATCCCCCCCACGGGCTCCCGTGCTTGGGACCTAGGCGAAACCGCGGCCTGACTGCTGCTACTGGCAGGCTGGTCCCCAGCTTGACTTGGGGACCCAGGAGCATCCCCGGCGGCCACCCCAGCTGCCCCTGCGCTCCGCCGGCGCAACCTGAGCCTTGCTTAGTCCCCAAACTACAGTGAAACCAATTTTGTTTGGGTAATGCGAGAGAGAAAAGGAAATAGGGAGAGACACAGGAAAAAGGCTTCATAAAATTCAGAGACTGCTCGGAAGAGCTCCGGCTTTAGGCCTACTCCATAGGGAAAAACCTTTCTGCCTGTTTATCCATAAAAAAGACAAAACTGCATTGGGGCTCCTAACTCAAACAGTTGGATGAGACCTATCGCTTACCTATCCAAAAGACTGGACCCGGTCACTTCCGGGTGGCCCCCATGCCTGCGGGCTTCAGCCACTACAGTACTCCTCCTCAGGGAAGCTGACAAGCTCACCCTTGGGCAACAACTCACAGTCAAGGTTGCCCATTCTGTAATTACGCTCATAAACTGTGAGAGTCCGAGATGGCTCTCCAATGCCAGGCTCACCCAATACCAGGGACTCTTTCTGGAAAATCCTTGCATAAGCCTCCAGACTGTTCAAGTCAATCCCAGCGACTTTCCTCCCCACAGCCTAAGGCGAGCCAGAACACGACTGCCTAGAAGTCATCACTGAGGTTCATGCCACACGCCCGGACCTACAGGACTCCCCTCTGCAGGATCAGAGGTTACACTCTATAGTGACGGCAGCAGTTTCCTGCAGGGTGGGCTGTGTAGAGCTGGCTACGCTGTGACTACAGCTTCGGAAGTTCTGGAGGTAAAGACACTCCCTGCCGGGTAGTCAGCCCCACAGGCCGAACTCTGGGCTCTGATGCGGGCACTGCAGCTTTCAAGAGACAAAAAGGCCAAATTTACACAGACTCCGAGTACGCTTTTGCCACCGTGCACATGCATGGGGCCATCTGCAAAGAACATAGCCTCCTCACGTCTAAAGGGAAAACCATCAAAACAAAGGCAAAATCCTACAGCTATTGGAAGCTGTTTGGTCACCTCAGCGCCTCGCTATCATCCACTGCCCAGCGCACCAGAAAAGGAACGATGAGCCGGCTGCTGGCAACTGCCTCACCGATCAAGCCCCAAGAGCAGCCACCCAGGCCACAGACGCAGCCATCAATGCTTCCACCACCCCAGCCTCGCCAAGCCCCACCTACACCGCAGCAGAAGACAGCTGGGCACAGAATAAGGAAGCCACCCAGCATCCTCAGGGTTGGTGGATACTGCGTGATGGCCGCTTGTTTATCTCGGATGCCCTGATTCCCTGCATCATTTCAGAACATCACTCTACTTCCCACCTAGGGAAGACTGGACTTAAAAAGCTGCTAGCCAAAAAACTTCTATACAGCCAGACTCACAGCCTTATGCTGCTCTATCACGGAGCGCTGTGCTACCTGTGCTGAGCACAATCCCAAGACCGGACCGACCCCACCACCTGGGGTCCAATGAACGGGATCTGCCCCTTTTGAGGATATCGAGGTAGACTTCACGGAAATGGCCCCTCACCGAGGGACAAAATACCATCTTTTCTTAGTCTGTACCTTCTCAGGCTGAGTAGAAGCCTTTCCCACCCGAACTGAAAAAGCCAGAGAAGTCACCAAAGTTCCCCTCCGTGAAATCATCCCACGGTATGGGCCATTCACAGTGACAACTCATTCACAGTGACAACTGACAAGCCTTGTCTCAGATGTACTACAGCCCTCAGTGTCTCCTGGAAGCTTCACACAGCCTACCGGCCTCAGAGTTCAGGGAAAGTAGAGTGCATGAACCTTACCCTCAAAGAAACATTGCCTAAGCTATGCCAAGAAACCTCCCTGGGATGGACGGATCTACTGCCCTTAGCCGTCCTCCACTCCCGGTGTACTCCTCTAAAGGATGGTTTTTCCCCATTTGAAATTCTCTATGGCCGGCCTCCCCCATTGCTATCATCCATCCCAGGCAACCTCAGAGTAGTAGGTGACTCCCAGGTCAGCTTATTGCCCTGGGAAAGATCCTTACAAGCCTGCACTGACATCTACTAGAAAGAATTCCTATCTCATTAGGAACCCCTGTCCATCCCCACCTTCCAGGTGACAGGGTCTGGGTCAAAGATTGGAAACGTGAGCCCCTCTGCCCAATATGGACGGACCCTCACACAGTAATCCTTGTCACCCCCACTGCTCTTAAGGTCTCCGGAATCACACCGTGGATTCACCACTCCCGCGTCAAGCGAGCAGAGTCAGACGAGCCTGACTCTGGTTCAGAGTCAGACGATGAACCATTGAAGATTATGTTTAAGAAGACCACCTGAGTAACCGTTCTCATTTGTACCCCCCTTAACCATTGTTGCCCTCTGCCTGCTGACCCTTCTGGCCTCTCTTTTGCTCATCTCTGCAACCCCGCCTGATTAGACCCACACCCACAGGGGTCTCCTCCTATTAGGATTTCTGCTATGGGTTTCTCCTCTGCTCGTGCTCGCCTGCCTGCGGCCCTCTGGCTCTTAGGTCTCCTTTGCCTTTCCCCCTTGAGTCTCTCCTCGAAGTGTCGCTGCTTCCAGGGGTCCGGAGCAGGAGCCTCGGACCTCCCAGTCCCCCTGCGGTCTCTTCCCCCGAGGGTCTGTCTGATGGACCTACTTAGCCCAAGCTGGGTCCTCCGATGGCGGTGGAGTCCAGGACACTGCTCTCTGCGACATGGCGGCACCTGGATTGCTGGGATGGTTCGGGCTGCTCCACCCCAGCCCCGCTGCCATGGCCTGGGCCTGACTTCCCTCCGCAGGGCCACACTCCCGGATGCCCAGGACCTTGCCTGAGGGCCCTATGCCTCCATTATCTCCAGCCCCATTGGCGTCCCCTGGATCCTGCCTCAGACTTAACCTGTTATCTGCTCCCAGGCCTCACACAGGCTCCCGACCCCCCCGCCAGAGCTTTTCTGCACCTTTACCCTTCTGCACTCCTCCTGGTACTTTCCTCTCCTATGAAGGTGGTTTACTTTTCAGATGCCGAGGCCCCAATGACTCTGACACTGGCTGCATCCTCACCTTTCCATTCCCCTCCACCTCCCTGTACACGGACTCGCAGTTCCAGTCTCGGATTTCCCCTTCTCATCAGGCCCCTCGGGCGGCTGTCATCCCTTTCCTCATTGGTGCTGGCATCTTTACAGGGGTCGCCGCTGGTGCCTCTGGCCTTGGGACTTCCATCGACTTTTACTACAAACTTTCTCGAGAAATCAATGATGACAGGGAGCGGGTCGCAGGCTCACTCACGTCACTCCAGACCCAACCCTCCAGCCTGGCGGCGGTCCCGGTCCAGAGCCCGCGAGCCCTAGCCCTGCTCACGGCCGAAAAGGGTGGGACCTGTCTCTCCCTCCAAGAAGATGTCGCTGCTACATCCACCAGCCTGGGCTCGTCACCACCAAGGTCCGTGAGCTCCGGGATCGCACACAGCTCCGCGTGAGGAGCTCGCCTCCGGGGCTTTGGCCCTCACTCCTGGGCTTCCTGGCTCCTCCCTTTGGCGGGTCCCTTGCTCTCCGTTGTCCTCCTTGCTACCACCGGCCCGTGCGTCTTCGCTGCCCTTGTCCGTGTCATCGGAAATAGCGTCTCCCGTCTGAGCACCGCCCGCGTCCTTGACCTGCGGGGCTGTCGCCCTCTCAGTTTAGAGATGATCTTCAGGGTTCCCCTTCTGATCCTCAACAAGGGGGACATGTTGGGACGGTTTTTTTCCTGTGGGCACCGTTAGGAGCTCCATCACCCTCCTCCTCCGATATCTCATTGGAGCAGTCTCTGGCGGGCATGGCAGTTAGAGGCCTCCCCGTCAAAACAAGGTTGAGCGATCACAGCTGCTAGGGACGGACCTCCCCGGCACCCCGGCCAGATTTCCCCCCCAACCCGGAGGCCTAACCCTATAAAACAAAGCGCCCGAGCCCAGTAAGTGCTCAGTCTTTGGGAACAATCCCGATGAGCCCGCGGCGTAATGAAGCTGTGTTCTCCCTGATCTCTGCCTGCAGCTTGAGTCTCTCGTCCCTCGCCGCTTTTTCACAACAGCTGCTTTTCTAGATTGGGATTTAATACTGTTTTTATTATGATTTTTGTCCTGTTTAAAATACTTGTAGCCAGTAAGTGACCTGCAACAAAACTATTTGCAAAACAAATGTGGAAGAACATTCAAGATATAGATAATTTACATCACGGGAAAGGTGTTGAAAATGGTTAAAGGAGAGATCTGAAGGAAGGACTAATTCCACAAATTCCGCTTTTGAGAGGTATGCCTTCTTTGTTTATCCTCCAATTATTATTATTGTTTTAGAAATGTTGAATTAATCTACTTAACTCTCAGTCTCCTCTGCAGATGTGTCCAGTTGCATCCCAAGACTGATTTCTGCCTCAACAGAAATGCAGGAACAGTATCTTTTTGGAAATGATTTGAGTCTTTCAAGAACTGGTGTTATCTAGGTACCTCTTGGACTTTCTCCTGTGTTTACCTTATTGACTTTTAAACTTCAGCTCGGCCTTCAATTCCACTGTACATCCTTCCTACTTAATATCTTGAATTCTGGTATGAAACTATTGCATGATCTCTGCATCATTGCCTGTGCATAGCATGTAGTTCTCTTATAGTGGGTGGGTACGGATGATTTTTATTTGATGTGATCAAATTTTAGATAACATATTGGAAAGTCGTTAAAGATAAACTTTATAACTTAAAAAAAGAAGAAATATGATGTAATTGTGTGAAATCTATAAGACACAGGTTAAAGTATCTTTCCTTCATTGGCTGATTTTGAAAGTAAAAATACTGAAAACAAGTGACTTTGTTCACAAATATTCTGTTTGAAACAATTGAAGAAATAAATACGAAAAAATATTGAACTGAATCGATTATTTCTAGCAACCTTTTTTTGTGTGCCATCAACCTAATAAAATATTTTACTTTGTGCTAGTGAGGACTTGAGTCACTGATTCATTCACCTCATATTATTTAGTCCTTGCTCAGTCTTACAGGCTAGTAGGATATAGGACACATATGTCCTACATTTATGTTTATGCTGTGGCAGAGGAGGTATAAAGTTAATGCCCAGGAAAGGATAGCATAAGAAACGGAATAAGATATGCTGAAGGACACTGTACATGGAAATCAGAATAGTGTGTCTAAAAGGACAACAGATGTTCAAAACCAATTTAGAAGGGAGGAGAAAGAACAAGAGAGAAAGAACTCTCATTTATTAAATGCTAGTCCCAGACATTACACTTGATTATCAATTAATCTCTGTAACATTGATCCTGAAAATATATCTCATTTTATGAATCAGGAAAATTTGGCTCAGAGAGGTTAAGGAAATTTACCCAAGGTCACTCAGTAAGGCACATAAATCATTTTCAAAGTCAGATATTTCTGACTCCAGGGAACATACGTTTCTCCCAGCCCATTTTGAAATATTAAAAAATGAATTGGAAGCATTTGCTGCATACCTAGTGTGTTTACCTTCTACTTGCCTCTAAATGGGAATTTTGTTTTTAGTAGCTCATTGGTCTTCAAGCCAGTATTGCCCGGTTTTTAAGGAGCCTTACCTTGGCACAGTCAAGATTTCTAGGCCCTTGAATACACTCTGTGATTCAACTTGAAACCTAGAAGCTATCATTCAGCAATCTACCATGGTGAGCGTCAAACATTGATCCTGACTTTCATGCCTGGCTTCCAAAATCAGTTTCTTTGTAGTCATATATGCTAAAAATACTGATAGAAATGGTGAGAAACAAAAGCAACATTAAACTCTGCTTTCTCATTTGGACTTTTTGTAAACCTTCCTACTCTACTTTGCTACACTACTTCATAACTATCCATGACTCCTGGAACCCAAGTAAACGGGTTTGCTGTCTCTCAAACACACCCTACATCTTCTTCAGATTGTTCAGTCCACATGGAATGCTCCACTTCTCTGTCTCTTTTAATTCCACTCATAATTCAAAATTTAATCTAAGTTATATAAGGTTTATGAATCTTAACCGTAAAGGGGAGTCATCTGCACCTTCTCTGGACACCTATAGTTCTTATTCACTTGGAAAATAATCACATAATAGCTTCTTATCCCTCTTCTGTTGCTGACTTAAACTGTTAGGAATTTTTTAGTTACTGTTTGACACCCTCGCTAGACAGGGAGATCATCAAGTACAGAGTTGATATATATGATATATATATGATTTTACTATAAGACCAGATCTTATATAAGACCGGTTCTTATATTAATGTTTTGCTCCAAAAGACACATTAGAGCTGATTGTCGGACTAATTCTTATTTTCCGGGGAACACGGTATATTTACTTTAGACACAGTACTGACTCACATATAATTGTTGATTACAGGATATTGGCTAGTTGTATCTGGTATGTACTACAGCTAGTACTGGTATATGAACCTCATAGGAGTTAAAAAGAAGAGAAAATCTTTAAAAGTTACTAAAATGAAAAATTAGGAAAGAAAAATCTATTAAATTAAAAACTGAATGTGTTATATGGAAAAGAAAAAAAATACTAGACATCAAAATAACGTTTCTTCGAACATATTTTGGATTACTCTACAAAATTGGCCTACTTGAAGTCCTGATTCCAAAATGAATTTGTCATAGGAATCAACAAATGATCAATGAATTTAAAAATAAATAATTCCTGCTTTCCTTTCTTCTTCAAGTATTTATGGGATATCACTATTGGCACAATGCTCAGCACTGAGAATGCAAAAATAAATATGTTACAATGTCCATTTGCTGTCAGCTCAAAATTTAATGGAGGAGACAGAATTACAATTAAAATATTCAAATTCAGTCTACCAACAATTCCACAAATAAAAATGGCCTGTTACACTGACCCCAGATATATTTTTTTTAAGCCAGTGATTTCTTTCGTCTAGCTTTTATCAGGCCACCTATTTTAGGGTATGAAGAATTTAAGAACCATATGGCACCTTAAACCCAGAAGCTGTTAATACTCTCACCAGATGGACCGTATATTTGCAACTACTTATGTAATACATTGAAGCTTCAGATCAGTCTCCAGGTTACAGTTTTTAAAACAGCAAGCAGATGTGCATAAAGGAAATCTTGTTTCTTTTCTCTTGTCATTAGAAATTTTGAGAATCTGTTGATAAATGCTAATTGTTATTGGCCTCCTTCATTGCTCCTATACTCTTAAGTGCTGAAGAATGAACATATTTTATCTCCATAGACAATATTCAATATTCAGATTCTCAGTTGTGGCCCAGTGAGAGGTAACGAGGTATATTGGAAAGATTACAAAGTTGGGGGTAAATGTAGGTTCAAATCCCAGTGCTACCATGCCCTTGCTCTAATATGTAATCAGGAACAAGTTGTTTAACTTTAATGAGTCTCATCTGTAAGCTGTAGATGGTAATTCCTATTTCAATGGGCTACGATGATGATTGAGTATAAAAAACATTGGTCACATTCCCCCCTCAATCCATTTCCCATGCAATAACTTGAACTTTATTTTCTATCAACTATGAATATATATGATATCATTTTCATAAGAATTGAACTCAAGGTGAGAAATTTTCTCCCAAGATACAGGGTTGAAAATATTTTTTTTATGGATTAAATTATTAATCAGAAATCTACAATTTTACATTATTTTTTATGGTAAATATTTAATGTATTTTAACAGGTAAAACATCTTTAAAAATCATGCCTACTATATAGAAAAGCACAATTTGGAAGAAAATAAAAATAGAGAGTGAAAACTAATGACGAGGATTTAATGTATCAAAAAGTTTTCTCTAACATTAATAACAGATGAGTAAATGGGAATTAATTACTCTCCATCCCTTTCTCATCCCAGGCCTTAGCTCAGGTCCTCAGTATTTCACGGAGAGGTAGCATCCTAGTTGGGGTTTGATTTTTGGTGCCATTGCTAGTTCTAAGTTGGAATCTGGTTCTACTGCTTATTATTAATTGGACCTTCAGTAAAAAGCTCCTTAACCTTTCTAGGCCTTAGTTTCCCAATCTGTGAAGCAGAAATACTAATTGCTAAGGGTTATTTTGGGTTAATGTTACATAAAGTAGTTAGTTGTGCAATAGTATCTAAAACATAAGCTCTTGGCAACAATTTGTTTCCTTCATTAGTTCTTTAGTCTGACTTTCATCTATTCTTTACAGTGTACCTTGAAGAATAGTGTACATATCTAAGTATTAATCTGTATAATAAGCATAGATTTGTAATAAAAAGTATCCACACTGTGTATAATGCTTAGTGCTGGAAAATAGGAATAATAACAAAACAAAAAATAGTCTTTGTCTTGAAGGAGCTTATGTGTAATCAAATTGCAGACGCTGCAAACCATTAAAAAAATTTGTGAGGATATTGCCCAGAGATTTTACCAAAACCAAAGAAACAACAACAATAACCCCTCTCAACCAACTACAACACTACACTGTACCGAAAATAAAAACCTTGTTGGATATTTAGTACAAAGCAATGTAATTTTCTTTTAAGAATCTTGGTTACAGGTAAAATTAATACTGATATTATATATTTCTAAATAGTAGCTATTCAGTGTCCTTGTTCTACAGGGTGACAAATTACTAGTTAGTGGGGTACATGACATGTATTTCAACTCAAAGATCGCACATCTTTAGTTATATAATAAGATTTTTCAGTACACAAAATGCCTCCCATCATGAGAGCTACTGATATGCATATAAAGCTGCTTAAAACTCTGTGATTTTCCTTCCTGCCTGCCTGCCTCCTTCCCTCCTTCCCTCCTTCTTTCTTTTCTTTTCTCATTCGTCCCTTCTTTCTTTTCATTTTGATTGAGAACTTTACCTAGCAAAATTCAACTTGTATTGGAAATACAAAGACTAAAAATTTTGTATGACTAGTTAAAACAAGATCTTTTTGATTAATCATCAGAAACTAGAAGGGACAGAAATAATCAAAGAAATGTTTTCACCCATAAAACTACTCTATAGTATAAACAAAAGTCATATTCAATAGAATAAGGTTGCAATTTATTTTAAGGTTCAAATCATTACCACAATTTTGTTTTAATTGTTTTGCTAGTTTATTTGTTCTCTTTATGAGTATTATTTAAAAAACTTTATTATATTCAACACGTAAGTTTACCTTAATTTTTACTTACCTACTATGAACACATTTACTTATGTTGTATCATTTGTTGTATGTTTAATTATACAAATTCTGAGTTATAAACAATAAAGTATATGGCATAAATTTATGCCTAACACCTATATTAGTACTCATTTGCAATGATTTGAGAAGAAAATGAGACTAGAAAGGTTGCCTTAGAACCTTGGTTATCTTTTGCGTCTCACAACTGAACATGTAACACATTCCCATAGTTATACTTTCTAAAAGAAAGTGAGCTACGGAACAACTCTGTGTTTTCAGTACTCTGGGAATATTGATGATTTAGATAAAAGGTGTCAGCCTCTACTTCTTCCAACACATGAAGCTCAGGTGACACAGTTTCCAACAGAAATGAATTCTGAGAGGAGAAGATTATAATTACGAACCATAGATACAATGGAACATTTATGCATCATGCTCTCTGTATCTACTGCCAGTCAGGTGGAAATGTTAGCTAAGATTTTTTCTACATTTTACAAAACTTGATGGGTGAGGAGAAAAGCCTCCATGTCAAACAGAACAATTTTAAAAGAAGAGGTTCAAGGGGGTCAAATATATGGTGATGGAAGGAGAACTGACTCTGGGTGGTGAACACACAATGGGATTTATAGATGATGTAATACAGAACTGTACACTTGAAACCTACATAATTTTACTAACCAATGTCACTCCAATAAATTTAATAAATAAAAAAATAAGTAAAGTACAAGAGTTGGGTGAATATGTAATAATCAAAATACTTCTGGAAGTGAGATAGGGCACTGTTCGTGCGTAACTGTCTCCATGCAATAGATGTAAACTAGGGCTCTCCAGGGCAAATCAGAAGCAGGGCAGGAAACCACCCTAAATATGGACCACCTTCTTCTAAGATACCTTCCCAAATGGTCAGAAATATGTGCCAAAGTAGTGGCTGGACCCGTTTTCTTTTCTACTCAACAGCATGATGCATGCTCTGGACAGGTTTACCCTTATCCGGCTGGCCTCCAGTGTACATCTACTTGTGCGTAACAAGGAGAACCCACAGGATTATCCTAGTAGCATATCCTCTCACCAGAAGGTAAATCAGTAATATCGAGTGCAAACATTCTCCTTTTTCTGACAATAATTGCTATTGCCAATGACTCAAGGAGCCTGGTGGGGAGGAGGACAAGTAGAATAGTGCCACAGGGTGCTTCTGTTCCAGACTGTAAATCTAATTCTTATTTAGGTGTGGGCCATTCTTCACAACTCAGAAAGAGTTGGGACTTTTCCCAAATAGCCTTGAGAATAACAGGCGCTGTGTGTGTGTGTGTGTGTGTCTGTGTGTGTGTGTGTGTGTGTGTGTGTGTGTGTGTGGTTTTGAGTAGCCAAATACTGGTTTAACTCTTGTCTTTCAGTGTCAGATTTTTACCTGTATAGAGGAACTGGTAATATCTCACACTGCTGCTGTGAAGATAAGTTGACATAATGCATTTAAATGTTAATCATTGTTCACTGGGATGCAGAAGTAACACTTGTTTTTTCCTATGGCTGGGGAGTTAACGATGTAAGTAATTGTGAACAGTTTGCCTTGAGGATTTCATCCAAATACAATATCCATTGCCTACAAATAACCAAACCAGTTCTGGTGTTTCAATCTTACAAACTTCTAAAATACTTTATGTCTCTTTTCTCAGGACACTTTCACTTGTTTAGCCTTTAAGGTACAAATCCTCTGGAAAGCTTTCCCTAAATCATCCCAGGAGAATGCAGTAGGCTGTGCTCCCATAATCCTCTGCACATGTCTCTATCACAGCAGATAGCCTGGTCTAGTCTAATGTAGGGTTTGCTTTTCATCTAATCTAATGGATCAGGAGTTTCTTCAAAGTTCTATTACTAGCATACAGAGCAGTAATAGGCAGTTAATAAACATTAATTAAGTCAGTGAATGAATGAATCAAATGTTCAATTTTGTTGGAGTATTGAATTCCTAAAGGTGTTGCTAGAGATAAGGAAAGAAAAAGATTGAATTCAGATATTAATGTTTCAAAATACTCTTTAAGAGTCCCTGTGTAGAACATTAAGCTTTTTAGGATAACTTGTCTGGAGATACAGTAACAGTCAGAGATGCTTGGCAGATTCAGCTGAATATGCAATTTGGATACTTTCCTATTGAAAACATCTGTATTGGCTTACACGTATATCAATGCTTTAGATTATTTTATTCCTCTCTTTTTTAGTGTCCTCCTCATAGGAATAATATCACTTATCCATTATGTATAAAGCATATTATAACAGCAAGTATGAAAAATAGATACAATTTGTGATCCTTAGACGTAAAGAAGAGATTGTAGATGTTTTTGAAGTCGGTTTTCCCAATTCTTACATGCAACCTGGTTGGCTTTTTGGCCTTTGTGGACGATATAAACACTTACAGGCTATAGAGGCTATTTATCATACAAATGTATGAATTTAAGACAGGGGTCAGCGAAGTTTTTTTGTAAAGGATCAGATACCAAATATTTTTACACTTGGCGTTATCTGGTCTCTGTCACAACTACTTAATTCCGCCATGGCAGTGCAAAAACTGACATAGACAATATGTAAACAAATGAATGTAGCTGTGTTCCAATAAGACTTGATTTATAAGAAAGAAAGAAAAAAAGACATTTGAGCAGGAATTTGTTCATGGGCAATAGATTGTGACTTCTGATTTAGGCCAAGGGCAAGAATAAGTTAATAAAGTTTACAAGATTTGTAACTTATCCAGAGGTTGGCTTTGGTGCCAGGAAAAGACCTCATTTTTACAAACATCAACTCTTTATGATGTACAAAGAACATGATAATTTCCCATTCATTTTTAATTTAAAACATTTCTCTGTGTAATTTTGCATGAAGCTTTACCATACCAAGAAGTATGATTATAAATTATAATTTGGTTTTTATGTGCCTAAAATACAATATTAAGTTCAAAGTAATTTGCATTTTCAGTTTGACTCTTGGGACTATAGCATCATACTTTGCTAAGAACACTTACTGTATACTTGTAATTGTCCACGAAAGGAATTTTTTCCACGTGAGTTTTCAGCTCTGCATTCATATATGCCTGCGTCATCCAGCTGCACGTTGGGTATTTCCAGCACTGCCTGAGATTTCCGCAGACGTGCCTTACCAGGAATATAACCACTGACCTTCATCCATGTGATTGTTGGAACTGGGCTATAATAAGAAGCAAAAACATCGTTAGCATACTTTCCACTATTATTATTAACAGATTCTGTTATCTGGTAATGTAAGACTTAATAGGCTGAGTGCAATAAAGTGTAATCATAATTAAGGACCATGTGCTGGTAGATATACTTCGCTTTCCATGTGGATTGTCTGATAAGTAGTTAGATTATAAGGAAGATAGTTTTCTTTTGCTTCATATTTTAGGAAAGCAATTGAAAGACAAAATTTTATACATTTTAATACATTAGATTTTACTTTTAAAAACTTTGTAAGATTGTTTAAACACTAAAAGTAATTTGGTGAAATAACAAAGGTAACAAGTGCTTATTGCAAGGAATCAAACAAAAGTGTCATGAACTAAGTGAATTAAGAACTCTTTTTGCCCCCACCCTTGTAAATATCTTCTTGCTGCAACAACAAATACATTTTACCTGTAATCTCTCACCTTATCACTATGATATACATATATATATCATATATATGAAGAGTTATTTTTGTTTTATTTAAAAACTGTAAGTCATATACTTGATGTTTATTATTATTATTAAAAGATCAAATCCAAGATCAACTCATGACACTCTAATTAGTAGCTAGATATTATTCCATTGTATAGATGTATTGGAATTTAATAAACCATCCCCCCATAGTTAGACATTCAGCATAGTCCGTTTTATTTGTGTGTTTGTTTTTCTACTTTGAAACAGTTCTGTTATAAACAACATTGCACACATATCATATTCTTTGCTTTTATTTTCTGCAGCAGACATTAACAAAAGTGGAATTGATGGATCAAAGGGCATGTACATTTTTCATTTTAATAACTACTGCCAGATTGTTTTTCAATAATATAGTGGCAGTTTCCACATCTATCAGTAATATATGAGACTATTTCCCCATATCTTTGTTACCATTTTATGTGATTAATCTGTCTAATATTTGTCAGTATTCAAAGGTAAAAAAATGGCATTTGCCACTTTAATTAATATTCCTCTGAACTCTAAGACGGTTGAACATCATTTCATAATTTATTGTCCATTTTCATCTGCTTTTCTGAAATGTTCGTTTATGTTGTTTTTTTAATTTATTTTCATTTTATTAGCCTGTTTGCATTCTTTAAATTAATTTCTTAGAGTTCTTTGTTTGTTAGAACCATTAAGACTTTGTTCCTCAGAAAAATTCTTCCTCAGTGTATTGTTAGTTTAGGACAGCAGCTGCAATATAATTTTATAAACATTTTTGGGAGAAACAAACATATCTGCAGTTTCCCTCATGATTTCTGAATATTTGTTTGTTTATAAAATTATTCATAAGCCCAAGTTTATGTCCACATTATCTGCAGTATTTCTTAGTAGTATTTTTATTATTTTTAAACAGTTGGATCTTTAATCCATCAGGACTGTATTTATATTTTTGGTGTAAGATGAGAAATGCAACTGTTTCAGCATGATTAAAACTAAAAGTACTTTCCCCACAATATTTGCAATGTTGTCTTTGTTGTATAATTGGTTCTCACATAGCTGAATCTGTTTCAGTCTTTTTAGTTCTGTTCCACTGATTTATTTATTGCTATCTATATTTAATGCACTTTATGGTCTGGACTGAGTCTACTTTTTCAGTTTGATTTCTCACTACTTCCTTCTATAGCTGATGACCCAGAAAGACATCTGTGTATTTCTAATCATATCTGTTAAAATCCTGCTAATCCTTTGAGACCTGTCCTAAATGCCTCCTCTTCAGCAAAGTCTTTCATTATTTATGTAATCTGCTGGGATTTTTTTTTCTTTCTTTTTAAATAACAAAGTGCTTTGTATATACTACTCACATCTCTTGTAACATGCTACCATAGATTATAATTGCTAAGGGTAGGATATTTTTCCACTAATTTTCTTTATAGAAACAATTGCAATATTCTCTATTATAACCAATGCTATAATAAATAACTTCAGTATTTTTTTTACCACATTTCTGATTTATTCTTTGAAATAAAACATAGAATTGAAATTGCTAGATCACAGTTGATAGTTTTTGCTTGTTTGTGTCGGGACATACCTATAGCTAATATCCAGGAAGACAGAACCTAGAATTTTGGAATAACCCATAGGTTGGCATGACATATCGTTCTTCTAATATGTATGAAATTGATTGGTGATTTTTTTTTTTAATTTAGGGATTGTGGATATCTAATCAAAGATGAGTGTCTGTAGCTTATTAGGTTTGTTGGTTTGTGTGTGTGCATATTGTTAGGGATTTGATGGTTGGTTTATTTACAAACTAGCTTTGACAGGTTAGGTATCACAGTGATGGATGATAGGTTGGTAAACACGTCAGAATATTTCCATCCTCTATTGTGATAGCTTAAGCAGTAGATTATTTGTTCCTTAGAATACTGATTAGACTGTAACAAAAAGTCACCTGGGTCTGCCACCATCAATTGAGTTAGTTTTTTTTTTTTTTTTACAATGTTTTAAATTTCTTCCATTTTTTCTTCAATTGTTTTATATTTAAAACATCTGCTGGTGTCGACTTTGGCAATTCATGTTTCCCTAGAAAATCAACTATTTCATCCATAATTTCTATGTTTCAGAAGTAAGTTATATAAATAGTAATTATTTCAAGTTATATGAATAGTAACTGTTTAAATCTATTTTCCCCTTTTTATGGTATTACATCTTGGTTAGGAGCATAGGCCTTCAGGGAGTACAATTTAGATTCAAACACAATTCTGACACAAAGATGTGTCCTTAGGAAAGTTATCTAACTTCTATGAATTTTGTTTAATGGAGATATTTATCAGTTCCTTAAAAATGCAAATATCTTTAGGGCAGCGGCATCATTTCTCTTGTTCAACAGTATGTACACAGTGTCTCATAGAGTGCTGGGCATATAGTTAGTACTTAATAAATGTTTATGAAATAAACGAGTGGATGATTTGCATAATATTGTTTTGAGGATTAAGTGAACTAAATTCTTGTAAATTACTTAGCAAAATACATAGTGAATAGTGAGTACTCAATGATTGTTAGCTATAATGATTTTTAAATCATTAGTTTTGTCAGAGAATTGTCTTTTTTATTTGTCTTTGAGCATTTTGAGTATTATTGTTTTTTGTTTTATCAATGAGTCTCTTTTTTTATTCACTCACCTACTTTCTTGATCAGCATACTTATATTGTACTCGAACTTTTTGAACTGAATGATCAATATAGTAATTATTTATGGTTAATAATAAAAGCATATAATACTGTACTTTCCTCTTCTATCAGATGTAGGTACATGCCATATATTTTTATATGTAGAGATATACACTTGCTTAGTTTCTGCTTTTTGGAGCTTGTTGAATCAATCTTTACAGGTAAATATAGGATCAATTTTTGTGAAAATTACATATCTATTGGAAAAGGGTATATTTTATTTCTGACAAAAGTTTAAAAATTAGCTTTTACATAGTTTTTGTTAATTAGGCAATTAAAATATTATTTTAATATTTTTCATAATTTTAAAGCCATTCAACTTTTATCAAATCACATCTCATATGGAATATTTGTACACTTGAAAAAAAAACAGTTATAAGCAAAGCTAGTCTGCTTCAACTAAGAATGAGGGATCTGGAGTTTACCTGCTTATTCCTCCACAGAGTATAGTAGAAAATTACTGCTCTATGTCCTTTTTCGTTTTTATTTTAGTTGATCTGTTAGACTGAGAGAAGTATGTTACATTTTCCACTATTACCATTACTACTAGTATCTTCTTGCATTTCAAACAATTTTATTTTGTATTTTGGTTAACTTTTTCTCTGCAAATAAATATTCATAAAAGTCAATACACTTCTGTAATACATCATCTATATTTTGTGTGACTTTACTAACAATTGTCACCCCAATAAACTTTAACTAAAACAAAAAGTCAACACAGTTTTAGAGTATTAACCTTTATCAAAATAAAATGATCGTCTTTCTAATTTAGTGATTTGTTTTACTTTAAATAATATTTTATCCTATTTATCCTCTGATTCATTCTTTCTTTCTTTTTTTTCTTTTTTTTGTGGTATGTCACTTTGTTTTGAACTGATTCCTCTAAATGGTAAATAGATTTTACTTTTGACTCAATCTTCAAATTTTTGTCTTTTAATGGTGAAATTTAAGTTTTTAATTTTGTTGTTCCAATTGGTAATAATTATTCTAATTCAGCCATTTTGGAATTATGAAATACAGAAAATACATAATTTCATATTAATAATGTTAATAGAAATAAACTTTGGAATAAAAATGATCATGGATTAAAAAATGACTAAAGAAGATATGGCTATGAAAGTATGCAGATTAAAATATAGAATAGAAATTAACAATTAAAAATATAAAAATATAAATATAAAACTTAATGGATGGGTTAAACATCAAATTAGACACAGTTGAAGAAAATATTTTCTGCAAGCGGATACAGTTCCTTATTCAGAACAAAGCACCATCCGGAGAAAGTAAGAGAGAGGAAAAAAAGTGAGACACTGAGACTAGAGGTAGAGGAGATTACATAATATCATAAGAGAAAATGGCATAAAAATTTCCCAAAATAATGAAGAGTATGAATCCTCTAATACAGGAAACCCAATACAGAGATCCCCGACTTATGATGGTTTGACTTACAATGATTTTCTGACTTTAAAGTGATGCAAAAACAAAACACATTCAGTGGAAACCATACTTCAAGTTTTGATCTTTTCCCAGGCTAGCAATATGCAATATCATACTCTCTCGTTATGTTGGGCAGCAGCAGTGAGCTGCTACTCCCAGTTAAGCACAAGATCACCGGGGTAAATAACTCTTGTTCTACAGTGTACTGTGTGGGCAGTGCTTTTAGGATATTGTGTTCTGAGCATGTAGGGTAAGCTAAGTTATGATGTTTGGTATCATAAGAATTTCATCTTATGATATTTTCAACTTAAAATGGGTTATTGGGACATAACCCCTGTGGAAGTCAAGAAGCATCTGTATATACTAAGCATGACAATGACCACAGAACACCAATGCCATATATTAGGAGTAGCCAGAAAGGGAAAATAGGTCATCTATAAAAGAACAATAATTTCAATGTTCACTGGCTTTCTAACAGCAACAATGGGAACAGAAGATGTTGGAATAGTTAGTTATATCCAATGTGCTTAAAGAGAAAAAAACAAAACAAAACTATAAAGATAGAATTTTGTACATAGTAAGTTGTCTTTTAGAAGTGAAAAGGAAATTAAGATATCAAATCTACAAAAACTGAACAAGTTAATCACCATCAGGCTATAACTGTAGGATATATAAATTTCAGGAAAAAAGGAAAGTGACTCCAGAAAGAAAGATTAACATGTAAAAAGAATGGTACAAAAACAAACAAACAAAGAAACAAAACTATACTACTATACTAACAGCAACAGCAGCGACAACAACAACAACAACATGGACATATAAAAAGGGACAGAACTAAAATACCGATCAAAAAGAACACATAATTAAATAGAAGGAGTGAACAGAGTTAATATGTCCCAAAGTTCTTTAGTTTTGAGAGAGGATAGTTAAGATATTGATGAACATTAGACTTTAAGTATGCATGCTAAAATTAATAGGGTAACCATTAAAAGAGTAGAATAAGGATAATTTTTCAAACAAATGGAGGGGATAGCAAAGACTAGGAGGCTCAGCACTTCTCAAAATGCACTTTTTTTTTTCTCCTGGTCATGCATTTTCTTATTTTACATGCAAATAGTCATGACCATGATGCTGATTTCTGGCCATGAGATGTAGTGAAATTGACCCTAAAACACCTGCGGCTCTTCCACTCTGTCTGTATTGGCTAGCTTCATGTCAATGCCCAGAGCAACTTTGGAAGTCGGGTGTGTGTGGGGGGGTGGGGGTGGGGGCGGAGATAGCAGAGTCTGGGTCTGTAAATGACCATTTTGAGGAAAGTGTTAAATGACTACCTCGTCAATGACAAAAATAACACTTTTTCGATACTGCTTGAATGAAACAGACATATGTGTCTTGCTAAGATCCGGGTAGTTGAAGGTTAATTTGTTATTCCTGCTAGCATCATTTTAGTAGCATAGAAATTGATATATAGAAATAGATAACTGCCATAGTAAGACATAATTATTTGAAACAGTTGGGTGAGAAAGGGCGAAGATCTGATACCGAAGAATGAGAAGATGAGGACCCTGTTATGCAGTGGCAAAATTCACGTTTGATAACTTGGAAAGATAATCCAAATATTTATAGAGCCTAGTGACAGAGTTACAAGATACAATGTTAAAACAGTGTGTGGATTGTCACTAGCTTCATGATCAAAGTATCAGAAAAAAAAAGATGAGCTCAAAAATACTAATTGGATTTTCAGCAGAATTAATAAGAACAGAAAGACTACAAAACATGGGATCTTAGTCGCATAGCAGATAAATTGCAAAAATGGCTTCAATTCTCCATCACTGTCTATATCCACATCCTTTTCTGTGTAACCTATCTAATGAAGAAGGCCCTGACCCTTCCCCACACACAGGAGAGCCAGATTTTACAATGAATGCTCACGCTGAAGAATTTCATGTTTGTGATGGACCAGTGACTGGTTTGGGTTTCCTAGTCTTTTCTTTTCTGAATGGAATATTTGTTTTTTTCCTGTGGATAATTAATTCCTGTTTCACCTTTCTGTTAGGCCACATAATTTATCTTTTAAGTTCATATGTTATAGAATCAGGAGGGCCCATATCTGAACCTAATGGAGATATGAAAATCTGGGATTTGAGTATATGCAGAGACTGGATGGAATTTGGTTTGTCTTCCTTGAGGAAGGAATGAATGCATCCAATATGTGGGAAGCATTTCAGAACAAACTGGCTAAGTGTTCAAAAGTCACATTTCCCTTTCTTCCTGGGTGCATAATTAGACCTCATTTTCCAGTATCCTTTAGGTAGGGGCATGTGATTCCATAGGTAGAATATGGAAAGAATGATGTATCAAACATCATCCAGGTACTAAACCTTCCACATGATACTCCATTTTTACTTTTCTCTGGTCTGCTGAATAGATGCTGATGCCAATGGAAACTCTTGTAGAAAAACATATAGGAAAATGTTTTCATGTCCATGTTGTGTTGAAGGATCATTTTTCAAATAAGATGTAAGATATTGCTATCCATAATTTATCATTGATACATACTGCATTAATATTAACAATTTCTTTTCATTAAAAGATATAAGATAAGGTCAAGCCACAACTTGGGAGAAGTCACGTGTCACACAAATAACTGCAAAGACGAATAAATTAGATAAAGAACTCCTATAAATCTGTAAGAAAAACAACTAATAAAAGTGAGCAAAGAACAGAAGAGGAAACACAAATGATCAAAAAACATATGAAAACACATACAGTATCATTAATAATCAGGGTAAATGCAAATGTAGGCCACAAAGACATTCCATTTCATGCTTTAAAAATTGTCAGAATGTGGTGCTATGAGAAACTTAAAAATACCAATTAATTATAGGCATGGAAGTCGGTCAATAAGACTGACTTATACACTGATGGTGGGGTTTTATATGAACACAGCTAGTTTGGAAAACTACTGGAATCAATTTACAAATGAGAATAATCACATACTGTATAATCTGGAAGATCATTAATGTAATGGAATGGAATCACAAATTATACTTAGAGGAACTCTTATGCATGTCCACAAGGAATAATGTACTAGATTTCTACAGTGATATATTTTTTTATTTTTTATTTTATTAGTTTCAGGTGCACAAAACAAGGTAATACTTAGACGTTCATCATATATATCCCTCACACTGTGAACCCCCCTCCCCCATCCACTATCCCTCCGACCTCGCACTGAGCCATCACATTATATATATAAAATTATAGTTGGCATTCATTAATGTTTAGCTTCTGGTGTACAACGCCATGATCAGGTGTCCACAGTATCCCTGAGGTGGTCTCCCAAATAGGACGCATGTCCATCGGATACCCAACAAAATCTTTACAACATTATTGAATACGTTCCCCAAATTAATTTTCAAAAACCCTGAGGCCATCTTGTGGTTACCAGCTGCTTCCGAATCCCTTCACCTTTCCCCTTTACAGTGATATTTTAAAATAAATATTTTTTGAGATTACTTTTTTCTTTTTAGACTGTTAATTGAATCAGACAGTTTGTCCTCCTTGAGTCTGGCTTCTTTCTTTCAGATTATGAGATTCATCTATGTTGTGAGTTATCAATAGTTCATTCCTTTTAATTGTTGAGTTGTATTCTAATACATGGTTAAGCCAAACTTTATCCAGTCACCTGTTGACTGTTGAACACGTGGTTTATTTTCAGTTTTAAGTTACTATGAATAGAATTGCTGTTGTACATTCATGTACAAGTTTTTTGTGGACATGTATTTTTATTTCTCTTGGGTAAGTAGAAGTAAAATAACCCATATAGGTGAGGTAAATGTTTAACTGTACAAGACACTGGCAGATTATTTTCCATTGTTAATTACATAATTTTACACCTCCAACAGCCATGTATGAAATTTCCATCTGCTCTACATTGTTGAAAATACTTGTATTGTCAGTCTCTTCCATATTATTCAACATTAATATCCACATGTTACAACACTACTTATTCAAAATGTTACTTTCCACATTAGTTACTTGGCATTTTTGTAACCAAGTAATTGACTTTATATGTGTGGGTCTTATTCAGGACTCTCTTCTGTTTCATTAATCTGTAAACCTGTCTTATGCCAGTTCCTCCCTTTCTTGATTATTACTTTTGTATAAAATCATGAAATCAAGTGAGTGTGTCTTTAAATTTGTTTTTTTTCTACCAAATTGTTTTGGGTATTCTTTGAATTTTAATGTAAATTTAGAAGTAGCTTGCTAACACCTATAAAAATAGAAGCTTCCTGGGATTTTGACTAAATTATGTTGAAATAATTTACCAATTTGGGGAGAATTGACATATGAACACTATTGAATTTTATAATATTATATTAGCTCATTTATTTAGATATTCTTTCATTTCTCTCAGCAATATTATGTGATTTCTCAGTGTATAGGTCTTGTGCATATTTTGTTTAGTTCATTGTGAAATATTAATTTTGGTAGTTTTTCGTAGATTCCTTAAGACAGTTTACATACACATTCATGGCATCTGCAAAGACAGTTTTACTTCTTCCTTTCCCATCTCTAGGACATTTTATTTCTTTTTATGCTTTATTTTACTGTCTAAGCACCCATTAAATGTTGGATAGAAGTGATGAAAGGAATAAAAAAAGAAAACATTTCAGTCTTTTACCATAGTATGTTGAATAATGTTTTTTTTGTAGATGTCCTTTTTCTGGATGAGAAAACTTCCCTCCAGCCTACACTGTTGAGAATTTCATTATGTATATTGAATTTCTTCATTATGTATATTGAATTTTGTCATATGCCTCATTTACTAAGATGAATATAAGAGTCTTCTCTTTTATTCTTTTTACGTGACAAATTACATTAATTAATTTTAAAAAGTTAAACCAACTTTACATTTTTGAGGTAAACCCCACTTGGTCATGTTGTGTAATTTCTTGTTTGACCGAATTCATTAGTGAGCTCTCTGGGTTCTAAGTTTCTGTATTGGGAATGTTTTTAATTACAAACTCAATTGTATTAATAGATATGGGACAATTCAGATTTCTTTTTTTTTTTTTTAACTAAAGTTTATCGGGGTGACAATAGTTAGTAAAGTTGCATAGGTATCAAGTGTACAATTCTGTAATACATCATCTATATATCACACTGCGTGTTCACCACCCAGCATCAGTTCTCCTTCCATCACCACATATTTGATCCCCTTTACCCTCATCTATCACCCCCCATCTCCCCTTATCCTCTGGTAACCACTGAACTATTGTCTGTGTCTATGAGGTTTTATCTCTTTATTTATTTGTCTTGTTCCTTTATTGCTTTCAGTTTTACATCCCACATATCAGTGAAATCATATGGTTCTCCACTTTTTCTGTGTGACTTACAACACATATTTCGCTTAGCAGAATAAAAGACAATTCAGATTTTCTAGTTCTTCTTGTGCCAGATATGAAAATTATGCCTTTTAAAGCATTTGTTTATTTGGTTTAGTTATAAAATTAAATGTTGTTAAAAACATTCCCTTCCTGTCACTTTAATTATTTAGGATAGAGATGTAGTGATATTTCCTTCCTCATGCTTGTTATTGAAAATATGAATTTTTTCTCTTCTTTTTGATGTTTATCAATTTTATTGATGTTTTCTAAAAACAAGCTTTGGATTTCATTTTATTCCCCATTGTCTGCCCATATTCAATTTCATTGATTCTGCTACTTATTTTTTTTCCTTCTATGACCTTTGGCTTTAAATTGATTGACTTTTTAATTCTTTAAGATGAAGGTTTAGATCACTGATTTTCAAATTTTCCATTTTTAAAATATATAAATTTATGTCTAACCACTGTTTTAACTATATCACAAACATGTTGTGTTTTCATTATTTTTTAGTTCAATACATTTTCTAATTTCATTTGTGATTTCTTCGACAATTTTGTTATTTAATTGTGTGCTTTGAATTTCTAAATATTTGGTGATTTTTCAGGTATTTTTTTGTTATTTATGTATAATTTAGTTTTGTTGTATTCAAGAACATGCTAAAGTGTCAATACTTTTATAATAAGTGACCCTTGCTTTATGGCCCACTGTATGGTTTACCTTGCTTGGTGAATGTTCCATGTGAAGATTTTTTAAAAATTGTGTATTCTATAGTTGGTGGGTGTAATGTTCTTTAAGTTTCATTTAGGTCAATTTGGTAAATAATTGTGTTCAAGTCTTCTGCACTTTACTGATATTCTGTCTTTTTGCTCTTATAATTGATAAATTACTGGAGAAAAGTGTTAAAATCTCCAACTATGTGATTTTGTCAATTTCTCCTTTAAGTACTATCATATTTTGCTTCATGTATTTTAAAGCTCTATTATTGGGTACCTATGCAGTTTGGATTTTGTAATGTCTTCTTGAGAAATTGACCTTTTTATTATTATGAAGTGCCCATCTTTATCTTACGTGACATTCCTTATGCTGAAGTACACTTTGTCTGATACTAACATAGTTACTTAAACTTTCTCAGGAATAGTGTTTGCATGGTGTATCTTTTTTTCATTCACTTGCTTTTAACAAATGTGTGTGTAATTTTTTTACATTTAAAGTGGGATTCTTGCAGACGGTATATTATAGAGTCTTGCTTTTTCATCTAGTCTGACAACATCTGCTTTTGGTGTGTTTTAGTGAATTAACATTTAATATATCTGTGGTTGGGTTAAGGTCTAGTGTTATAATACTATTTTTCTATCTATTCTAACAGTTCTTTGTTTCTTTTCTGCCTTTTTTCCTTGCCTTATTTACTTTCCTATATTTTTTCTTCAGTATTTCATTAAAGTTCTCTAATGGTTTATTACCTATAGCCCTTTATTTATAAGTGTGTGGTTGTTCTAAGATTTGCAACATGTATCTGACAATATTATGCTTATATGTCTCCCTGTTCTTGTTTCATATATTTTTTTGTGTCAATCTTATCATACAGATTTTTCTATATACTTTAGAAACCCTGCAACACATTGTTATTATTTTTTACTTTAAAGAAAAAAGAATAAAGTTAGAAATTTTAGAAATCAAAAACAGCAAATACTTTATATTTATTCACATTCAAAAAAAGAAAGATAAAACTTTTCTTGCTCTTTATTCTTTTGTGGAATGTGGAGTTTCCAAAGTGTTTTCTTCAGACTAAAGATTCTTTTTAGCAGAATGTGCATTTTTTAAAATTATAGTTGGTGTACAATATTATGTTAGTTTCAGGTGTACAACATAGTGATGTGACATTTATATATCTTACAATGTACTCACCACACTAAGTAAGCCTAGTAACTATCTGTCACCATGCAAAGCTATCACATTATTACTAATTCTGTTCCTTTCACATTTCTCACTCAGCCCTCCACCTCTCTCCCCTCTGGCAACCATCAGTTTATTCTTTGTTTCTATGAGTCTGTCTTTGTTTGTTCGTTCATTTATTTTGATTTTTTAAAATTCCGTATATAAGTGAAATCATGTGGTATTTGTCTCTCTCTCTCTCTCTGACTCATTGCATTTAGCATAATACCCTCTAGATCCATCCATGTTGTTGCAAACGAAAGTATTTTGTTCTTTTTATGGCTGAGTAATAACTCATTTTTTATATATACCACATCGTCTTTATCCATTCATCTATTGATAAACATCTAGGTTGCTTCCATATCTTGGCTATTATAAACAATACGTCAATGAACATAGGGGTGCATATAACTTTTCAAATTACCATGTTTCCTCGAAAATAAGACCTAGACAGACAATCAGCTCTAATGTGTCTTTTGGAACAAAATTTAATGTAAGACCAGGTATATATTACTATTATATTATATTATATTATATTATATTATATTATATTATATTATATTATATTATAATGTTATATCATACATGATCTTATAGTAAAATAAAACTGGGTCTTATATTAATTTTTGCTACAAAAAGATGCATTAGAGCTGATTGTCCGACTAGGTCTTATTTTTGGGGAAACACGGTAGTGTTTTCATTTTCTTCAGATAATAAATACCCAGAAGTGGAGTTGCTAGTTTGTATGGTGGATCTATTTTTAGTTACTTGAGTAATCTCTACACTGTTAATATTCCTTATAGTGCTATCTATTACAAACAAATTATTCAGGGTTTCTTGCTTGACAATGTATTTCTCTTTCATGTTTGAAGAATTTTTTCACCAGATAAAAATGATTTTAGACAGAATATATATATATTTTAACTTTTTATTTATTTTAAGTGTATTTTTCCAGGACCCATCAGCTCCAAGTCAAGTAGTTGTCTCAATCTAGTTGTGGAGGGCGCAGCTCACAGTGGCCCATGTGGGGATCAAACTGGCAACTTTGTTGTTAAGAGCACTGAGCTCTAACCAACTGAGCCAACAGAATTCCCCTAGGCATATGTTATTATGTTATTAATATGTTATTAAGATTTTCTTTTTATCATTGATTTTCAGCAATTAGATTATGGTGTGCTTTGATATATTTTTCTTTGTGTTTATCCTGCTTACATTTCATTAAGCTTTGGAAATCTGTAGAGTTATGTTTTCCAATAATGTGATAATTTTGGTCTTAATCTTTTATTTATTTATTTATTTATTTATTTATTTATTTATTTAGCCTACTTGTATCTTCTGGGGCTAAACTTTCATATGTGTTACATAATTTAATTGTTGTTTCATAGAGCTCATAGGCACAATTCAATATTTTCTCTAGATCTATTATAGTTTCTATAGTTTCTCTTGCTCTATCTTCAATTCCATTCATCCTTTTTACTGCAGTGTCTATCCTGTTGTTAATCCACTAAAGTAATTATTTTATATTAGTATGACATTTTTCCATTCTAAAAGTTTCATTTTAAAATCAATCTCCATTTCTCTCTTGATTATGTTGATATTTTCCTTTAAATAATGGAACATATTTATAAGACCTATTTTAAAATACTTTTTTGTTAATGTATTATCTATATTTTTAGGTGTTTTCATTGACTGATTTTTCTCATGTTTATAGTTCACATTTTTTGTTTTTTTGCTTCTTCAACATTTTTAGCATTATTTCTTTTTATTTATTTATTAGAGGTTATACATTGTCTGGTGCCTGAACTTTGTCAGTGAACAATAGGTGAATTTTGTTCTGGCATTTAGTAGAGTTTCTTATAGTTCAGCTCAATCCTTGTAAGGCTTACCTGTAATGTTTGTTAGGATGAGTTCAGAGTACCCTTTATTTGAGGACTAGGTTAATAGTAGTTCTAAAGCCTGGTCTTTTTTACAGTCTCTACTAAATGACCCATTTGTTCAATAAGGTTTTATCATTCTGGTTGTTTGGAGTTTGAATTTTTTTTGACTGTGCTATATACAGTATTTTTTTCTTTCTCTAGGAGTTTTTCTTAGGGTGTAAAGTCTCATTCTGTGCACTCACAGCTTACTATTTGGTCATATACTCAATGAAATCCCAGCACAGATTTCAGGAGGTCATTCTCTGGGTGGCTCCCCTTTCTGCTATTCTGCCCTATAAATTTATTTGGCCCTGTAAAATTCAGTCACCTCAGCCTCTTTGCTATCCCTATGCTATCTTTTCAGCTCAGTGATTCTGTTCTGCTCTTCTTGGGTTCCTCCTCCCAGGGTCAGTTTGTGGTGAATGCCTACTAGCAGAACGTTGGAATATGGTCACCTTCACCCAATTGTTTTCATTCTCTGAAGGATTACACTCCTGCATTATCTGTTCTTCAGTAAATGAAAACAACTGTTCCTTATATTTTGTTTAGGTTTGTAGTTGTTTAGATATGGGGCTAATATGATTCCAATTATTCTGCCAGACTTGGTAGTGGAAGTCCAAAGCTGTATTTATAGGCGAAAAAAGAATCTGTTAATAATACAATCCCATTAACAGAAGAATGGATAAATATGTTTTATGTATTACTCATGACATTCCTATTAATTAGCAAATACATAAACTATACCTACTTTGAACATAATGGAAAAATCTTAGAAATAAAGTTTGAGGAAGCAAAAGTGAGTAATAAATGACTATGTCTGTTATAATTTTAGCAATGTTCAAATATCAAGCAAAAATAAAGAATATAAATTTAGAGATATATCCATACATCATAAGATAATTTTGTTGAAATAAATCACAAGAATGATAAACACATACCTCAGGCTGTTTGTTCTTCTTGAGGGGAGATAGGCAGGTGGGATTGGTGAAGACCACAAATTGACTTTAAATTTAATCATTGTTACTCTAGGTATTGTTTTGATTCTTAAGTTGGTTGCTGGGTTCACAAGCATTCATTTGTGTTAATCATGTATTACATTAAAAGTGGATAGACCCAAAGTGTGACGTTTTCATTCCTCATTCATGGTGTCAGAGGTAAGCTTCTTCATCCCTACATTCTCTGCCAGTTATTTAATCGACATATAAATAGTTTAATGCCATGGAGAAGTTCCATTGGAAAGAAATCTTAGTTCTTTCATATGAGAATAATCACTTCTTGATATTACTTTCTTATATCTAGATTTCTGTATTTCTCCTCAGTAAAATACAACATTATTGAACCAAACATTTATTTTGCATGGCATCTTTTTCTTCTGTCTTTAATTACTACATCATTTCTACCTTAGTTTGTGTTTTGAGACTTACTGTATTCAATGATAACTGACCTTTAATTATTTACTTAAGAACACATTACCTCAAATAGTCATGACCAAAGTTAAAATTGCTATTTTTCACTTTCCAAAATTTTCAGTACCTGAATTTTCAGTGATATATCATTGACTTCCTGACTCCAGCTTAAACTATTTTAAATCACTTTATTTACTTTATTGTAATAAAATCTTAATTCCTATGTACCCCCTCACTCAATGTCCCGGAGAAAGGAACCCAGTATGAATAAAGAAAAAATGTAATATGGATGGCAAAACTATGGGAGAGGGGTGAATAGATCCTGGATATGAGATTGCAGGGGGCTGAGAAAATTCTTCTTGTAATAGGGAGAAAAAAATTGCACATTGATGGCACAAAAGGAGATCTAATAAGGAAAAACATCAAGAGAACTTTAGTAGTAAGAGTGATTATGGTCAAATTACTACTAAAAAAGTGATTTAATAGTAAGAGTGATCATACTAGTGAGAGAACTCAAGTATGTTCATTAACTCCTTCAGAAAAGCTTTTCTAAGTCCTCACTATATGTCAGAACTGTATTAGAAGTGAAGATCAATAAAGTGAATATTATAATGCCTTAACAAATTTATGACTTCATAATTAGAAAGACAAAAAAATGAACCTAATGATTCAAATACAGAAAGGAACACAGTCAAGACAACTGTTTTTGTTAGAATAGAATGTAGGTGATGGCTGCATTCCATAAAGAGATGACATGTGAAGTGAGCCTTCAAGGATGAGGAAAATTTATGCACACAGCAAAAGTATGTTCTTGGCAATAAAACCCATGTTCATGAACACAGAAAGGTAAGAGATAACATGATAGATTGGTGGAACTTCACACAGCTTGACATGCTACATGCATATGTGTGCAGGAAACCACTGGCAAGCTTATGGAAAGCATATTTCCCCTTCAAAAACAAAGATAACTTCAAATTATAAAAGTTTTAATGCTGTTTACTTCCATTTTTTTTTCTTTCTCGTTACCTCAAGATTAGTATTTTAAAATTTTTGCCTCAAAGTTGTTAGAAGCTTTGGAATGTGAAAAATTTGAAAAGCATTGACGGAGTGGCTGGTAACGTATTTGCAAAGATTTCTATATGCACTGATGTATGAGTACACAAGTTGTTTTTAATGAACTACTGATCCTGAACCTACTTGCAGTGCTAACACTTTATAGGCATTTTGGATACCCCATATTCATTTAAGTTGTCCATGACAACTTAGGGGAAATCAAATAATTTTTGCTGTTTTCAAATGACTTATTGGCAATCAAGGATGATTCATTCATTTTTTTGTTGGCATGTGGGATTCTTTTTTTTAAAATCAGAGATTATAATAAGATTTTATTTTGTTTCATATTATAATATTATTTAAAGCCAATTTCTTTTCAATAATAACTTGAAAACAGGGTTGTTGCTCAAAAAGAGGACTGATTTTAACTACACTAAAAGGATGAGTAGAAATGTTAGCTTTGATGGTAAGGCAGAGCAGTGTTATACCTTTTCCCTATTTTAGTCTGTTGAAATTATATCTGTACAACTACACATTTGATTTTCACGTAGAATAAGCAATGCAATTTATAGAAGATAAAGAGGCTTTTTGTAGCTAATGTTATACTGAGAATAGCACTATTCATTTGGCTCAAAAATATCTCTGTTAATGACAGTAAAAGACTATATGAAGCCACAATGAAATTCTGACACAAGCTTTTTGTAGTGTGCTGTTGAAGTGACAGAATAAAAATGCCTTGAAATGTAGTTCTAGAAAGTAAGAAAAGTGTTGAATGTACTTGGCCATTGTCGAAGTCATTAAAAGTATTTTTTAAAGATCATTTTTTATATACATAATAAGGTAATGTGTAGTATCTGTCAAGGCAGAAGGAATACTTAGCTGTAAAGATTTAATGATTTCAAAGGAAAGTACTCCCCAACTACAAATTACCATTCATACACAAATTGTAGGTCTGTCTAATGGAGCTTCCTATTTTCCTTGCATAAGTCACAAGTGAGATATGAATTTTACATCTGATGTGAAAATACCTACAGTTATGGCTCCTTTGTGACTTACTTGAGAAAGAAGGAAACAATGCATATGTTTGATAGAAACTGAAAGAACCAAGTTTTATAACTTTTCTCTAAGAAAGCACATAAAAAGCCATCATAAAAAAAGTTATTGAGACAATGGTATTTTTTTTTTCTTTTCTGACCCCGTATCTATAAATAAAAAAATAAAAAAACAAAAAATAATAAATAAATAAATAAATAAATAAATAAATAAATAAATAAATAAATAACAAAACTCAACTGATAATGTGGGTGATCACTGCTAGCTATATAATATGCCAAAATTTGAAGGCAAAAGTTTCCTTTGTAAAAGTCTGGAAACTTTCAGAGGCAGTGAGCATGATGTCTGAATCTTTCTTGAGAGGGTTTCATCTTTGAGGCAATACACCAGTGTTTCAGCTACCAAATAATTGAGCTAATAAGCATTTAGGAAGAAGAAATGAACTTATCTACCTTAAGTGTAAGTTTTAGATCTCTCTCCTTGCTGATTCTTGATTACGGTATTAACTCATACCCTTCCTATGACATTATTTCTACTTAGGACCCAAAAGTCACAGCTCAGAATGTATCAGTCCATCATTTTTAATTATCTTAGGCAAGAATCGAATTTTGGTAAAGAATCTTGGTGGTCTCTGTGAGATATTATGACCTAATATGGCTTGTTTTTACCATTGTTTTATAAAATTTACTAATTTTCCTTTATATAACAGTAAAAGCAGTCAATTCTGAAGCCAGCCCATGTCCCAGGTATAGGGAACTGGATGCCTTTCATTTCTACATGTAGTTCTGCCCAGGTGCTTCTGATTCTCCTATCAGGGGAAACCTTTGAATCCAGCAAAATAAGGTGGACTCAGAAGAATTACATGCCATGCTGTCATTGCAATGGAACAAGAAGGCTAGGTTTGAAGATAGTTGAAGGAAGCTTCTGGAATGACACTATATTTTTTTTCATTCATTAAACAGTTATGCATGACCTATCTATTATGTGCTAGACTTTGTGATAGACTTGGGGGTTATAATGGTGAACATGATAGATATGGAACTTTCATATAATTAGTTATATAATGACTTAAAGAATAATAAGCATGATTTAGAGGAAGTACAAACACAGGAGCACCAATCTAGTATGGTGGTCAGAGTGGTGGGGGGAGGGTGCAGAGACTATTGCCTTAAGCAAGTAACCAGTTTCCAGATTTCTCACAAAGGACATTGTTCTGTGTATTGTTGTTGAATCTGTATGACTGTGGGGGAGAGTAAGAAAGGTCTAGAGCTTTCTATTCTGCTATCTTCCTTCCATCATTATCCTGAATTTACTTGTTATAATCACTCTGTGAAATACAAATTACCATCTGGTCCAGTTTACCCATGAAGTAGAGAGAAATTAAGTAAATTCAGAGTATAATCTGTTAAGGTAGAAGAAACATGATTAAATGTAAATGCAGATGAGAAAAAGCCAGTAGGGAGAAAGACATTGAAAATATTGGGACGGTTAACAATGAAGAGAATATACTAAGAAAGCAGAAGGTGGTAAGTTGCAGAACAAAGGTAGACTTACATTAATAATAAGGATTCCTTTTGTTGTTGTTATTTTTCTGAAAGGAGGCAAGGAAAGACAATGTATAGGGAAGTTGAGAGGTTTGGAGTCATAAAGTGAAGCCAGTTTTCTGTCCAACACTTTCAATTAACTCTGTAAAGAAGCATCTGACATTGCCTGCTGAAGTAGGATATGGAGCTTTGAGGACAGTGGCTAGTGTTTGAAACAGCCACTACGAGGGCATACCAGGTTAGTGAGCAGCACTGAGGGCCTAAGTAAGGCTAGGGACATTCCATTTATAGTGGAACTATCATGTAGAGTTCTCTGTTTTCTTTCATAGTACTAAGCAGCTTGAGTAGAAGCACGCAGACAGTGAATGACTATATTCAATAAGGATTTGAAAAGTGGGTATAATGAAAGAATATTGTGGTAAGGGAGTTAAAGATATGAAAAAGAGTGACGAAAGCTGTGAACCACGTACTCTAGTTCATAAAAGGTAAGTGATGAAGACAGAAGTCCTAATAAAAAGGAAGAAATTAAAGATCATGAATAAGGTAATTTTGATACTTGATAATGATAACACTTGATAATGATAATAAATGTTACTGGCTGACGTATTTGCTATACTATACTTTTTATCATTATTTAGGAGGGCACTCTTTCTACTTATAAAACAAAAAGTTTGCTGTAAAACAGTATGGCATCCTATGCCAGCAGCAGCCTCATACATTTCATGTTTATGACATCTCTTGATTCTATCATTTTCTATAGTGCTTGATTTCATCTCATATTGTTTTGTGCAGTTATGAGCTGTACAGGCTTGTAGCCTAGGAACAATAGGCTATACCATATAGCCTAGGTGTGTAGTAGGCTACACAATCTAAGTTTGTGTAAGTACACTCTCTGTGTTTACACAATAAAATTTCCTAACGACACATTTTAGAACATATTCCCTGTCATTAAGCGGCATATGACTGTAATTTGTATGTGCATGGTTGACCCTATAAATTCTGTCAGTAACAAAGGAAGGAAGTAAAATCTCTGCTTTCCTGTGTATGTCTTAATCAATAAGTTAAAAATATTGATGCTAGGAGCCATCAGAGTTTTATGTAAAGCTCCTGTATATGCAGTATGCAGTGAGAAGTATAATAGCTACAATGGTACTGAGATGGGCATTCTAGACCTAGCTTTGTGATTTTATGGGAGACTCATGGCAGTTATTTAATTTCTATCTAGGCCTTAATTAGTGAAAAGATTGTGTTTAGGAAGTATGGTTTTCCTGGCTATTGATTCATCTATTATTCTTGGACTATAAAATTATCTAGCTATTATTAATTGAACTCTTTGTTCTCAGATTTTTATTGGGGATATCATTTAATTTTCACAGAAGCCTAAGAAGTTTGTTTTACTTTCTTTATTTTACATGTAAGTAAACTAACAAATTAAGTACTCCTCTAGCTAGAAAAAAAAGAAAGATAACTCTGAAGCCATTATTCTTACATATGTTAAATATACATATTCATGTATATTATCTCTTTGGCTCTTTAGGGTGTATATCAAGAAGAGATGGAGAGAAGTGAACAGAAAATGGGGCGTACATATATGCCAAATGAATATATGACATACTTGTAGTGTTTGTACACAGTAGATTATATACATCTATTGCATAGTTTAATCTCAGATAGTTAAAATGCCATGCTAGTGATACACCATGCTAATGAGAAGGCTATGGCTTTCACTTCTTTTAGGATACTACATTCTATTCTCTACTACAGCCACAGTCTTTACCATTAGGTGGACGGTGCAAAAGTACACAAAACATGATAATTTATTATATTGGTACAAATTAATTCTGTTTCTCCCTACCTCACCTATACTATGAGTTCAAAGCCTAGCACACTAGTTCAGAACAGTTTGTGAGGGTTAACGTTTATTCCATTTGTATTTATGGATAATAATGTTTTAAATGAACTTGCATTCACATAAAGCACAGAACAAGGCTTAACACTATTTTTGTTTTAAACAGAGGACATAAACGGATATTGAACAATTTATTAACAGACAATATTAGCCATTGTTTTGTCATAAAGATAGAGTGAACGGGCTGTTAAGATTTATTCCCAGTCTTTATATGTTTAAAATTTACATTGTTTATTAGAATATTTTTTAATTTAAAAAAGCATTCCCACTCCCTACAACCTCCCCCACCCCGCAAAAAAAAAAAAAAGCCCACAAAAGCCAAGAGGCACAAAAAGCCGATTAGTCTTTTCATATAAGGAATAGATTACTCCATAGTCTATTTCAGTTTGGAAGAAACAGAGTTCAGATTTGTCTTTCAATGTCATTTTTCTTGAGTTGTATAGATATTTGCATTCCATTTGCCTTTTTTAAATAATTGTATTGCCTACAGATTTTAAAGTTACTGAGAACTTTTTAAAACAAAGAAGATATCAGGCCAAACTGTAATTAAAACCAGCCTATGGCTCAAGCATTTTGTTTGACCATTGTGTTTATCTGTCTTGTTTTGTTTTTACGTCCAGATAATATGGACCTGAGAGCAACAGTTATTAAATCATCAAAACTAATGGTGGAGTGGTATTTATCCATTTCATATATATGCATTTTTTTTCTAAATACTTTATTCTTGATATTTACATTTTGCAAATTTTGTGGATTCTTGGCATTCTTTAGGATTGGTAGGTCAAATATGATGCCAAAATAATCATATGAAATATTTTAAATATCAAGAGCAGCTAGAATAAAAAATGTCACCCTTTACTTAATATCTAAAATTAGCTCTAAAAATAGTCTTTTTAAACTCACTGTAAAAAAAAAAAAAGGCTTTGATGTGAAAGAAAATTTGGAAAAGATAAAACTGACATAATTTCCTAATATTTTATACATATAGAGATGTTTTATAGGTTCAGAGTTTTTTTGGATTACTAAGGCACGTGGTAATATATATTATTAGCAGAAAGACAGAGAGTGAATTTTCTGTGATCCATTTTCAGTTGAAATCATGAAAAGCTGACTGGTAGCAGAGAGAGTGAAGTTTATAGCATTCTTTTTTTAGGAAAAGCTTGAGAAATGGCCTGTGTCTTGGAGGGCATTTCAGAAAAAGCAGAACATTCAGCATAGATAAGTGTTTCATAAAATAAACAATGCTTTACAAATATGCCAGAGAACTAGGGTGAAAGGGGGAATTAACATGCAATTGACAGTCCTTTACATATTGAGTCTCTTAGTGAAATCTAAGAGTAATTTTAGTGAAAATTAAGAGTAATTTTCAAAGAGCGTCACTCATCTGATGCCATATAGCTGGTAAATGATTGAGTTGCTATTTGAAATTAGATATCTCAAACTACCAAGACTTTGCTCTTGTACTGCCATTTGGCACTGAAAATAAACCTTATTCAACTATAGAAGAGTTATAGGTTCCTGTGAATTTAATCTGGGAGATTTTTCTCTCTCTCTTTCTTTCTTTCTTTCTTTCTTTCTTTCTTTCTTTCTTTCTTTCCTTCCTTCCTTCCTTCCTTCCTTCCTTCCTTCCTTCCTTCCTTCCTTCCTTCCTTCCTTCCTTCCTTTTTAGGATTGTACATTCAATTCTTTGCTTTTTTACTTTTCCTGTTTTAAACTGTTTCTGAGGAAGAAATTGGTCAAAAAACCCCCAAAACGTCCTATTATCTTTCTCTTGCCAGAGTTTGTGCATAATTTTTTCTAATAAAGAAGGTAAAATATGGTATATTCCACATGGAGACCGATTGATTTCTACCTTCTTGGTTATATAAAGAGAGGGTAGCTTTACATTTTACCTTTTATTTACTTCTCACTGAGCAACTAAAAATGACTGAAAAGGAAACAGCTAAAAACTAGATGAATATATGGGAAAAATGAATCTCAAAATATTGGACATCATACTGTGAAGGGCAATGCTTCTTGAAATAAGGTAAACAAGCACTGTGAGCCATACAACTGCCTCAGTTTGCTCCTCGGACAAAGTTTCCTACCTACAACATAGGGAGTGGAGACTCGGGCAAATGGCAGTTGTCTTCCTCAATAGACGAGACAGATCTGGGAGTCTAGAAGCTAAGTCAGCTAGAGGTCAAAGTGCTTAAAAGAGGAAAGCTGCATGAAGAGAATATCAGAAATGTACATCATCATATGCATATGAGAAAACTACTTAAAGATGGGAAAGAATATCCTGAAAGGATTGGAAGAAACAGTGCACAGAATTCATTTAGGTCAGGAATAGTTCCTACCCTAATAGCCAGAGTGGAGAATCTCAGAGTTCAGGAGCCATTGGCTAGTATAATAAGAAAAGTCTTGCCTCAGTGGTGGGGAAAAAGTTAAACCTAAACTAAATGCTGCTCAGTTCTTGCCTGAAATAAATAGAAGAAACACCTAAACAGATCACATTGTTTCCAAGTAACTTAATCACATCTCAGATCAAAGGTGAAGAATACAAAAATACCAACATCCAACAATGTAAAACGCAAATATCTGGCACCAATAAAAAAATTACCAGATATGCAAAGAATCAGAAAAATGTAACTCACAATGAGGAGAAAAAAATAAATCAACTAAAACTGACACAAAAGGGATACAATAGAATATTCTTGGATACAATAGAAATAGTATCCAAGGACATTAAATAGTTATTGCTACTATGTTACATATATTCAAGAATCTAGAGAAAATATTTAACATGTTATTTAGGAAAAAATAAAGATTTATGTGCATACAGAGATGTTTCTTTCGTACTAGATGAAATTTGGAAACATCCCAAATGTCCATCAACAGGTGAATACATGAACACATTATTACATAGACATAAAATGGAGTACTACTCAGCAGTATAAAGGAATGAACTACTGACACACCTAACAACTATATGAATCTCAAGATAATTATTCTGAGTGAAAACAACCAGGCCAAAAAAAAAAAAAAAAAGAATGCATGTTGTATGATTCATGTTATACAGGGCTCTAGAAAAATGCAAACTAATCTATAGTGACCAAACGGATCTCAGACCAGTGTTTTCCTGGTCTTCCCAACCCCACGGAGAGATTACAGATCTGCATGCAGAAATCTTTATGGGTACTGGATATGTGCGTTATGTGGCTATGTGATGGTTTCATGGATGTATACATATGTTAAAATGTATCATAATGCATACTTTAAACATTTGATCGCATGCCAATTATACCTCAATAAAGCTTTTAAGACACAGCCTGAAAAAAAAACTTCAGCAGTACAGCTACTTACCTAATTGGACTTCTGACTTCATAGATTTTATTTTCGCTACACATTTAAGTCACTGAAAATGTACTAGAATATTTATTCTTTTCATGTTACTAATTTAATTCCAAAATGAAAGCAATACCAGAACCTAATGGGATAACCATCTTATGCATAATCTCTTTAAGTACCACTCTATGTTTCTTCTATTTTCTGCTACTTGTGACCTTCAGTCAATAAAACCCAGAGACTCAAGAAATGATTAACACAATGGGCAGAGACATTCTTCTGGAGTAGCTTCCTTTATATTTCAATCCTCTCTTTTAAAAGGTGCTTCTATATGCAATCTCACAGATGACATGGTTGGAGATAACTGAGACTTGATGATAGATTAACTTTTGTTGACTGAATAATATAAAAACATGCAATCTACAACCATTTTTCTAATAGCTTTCCAATACTGTAGGAGTGATATTTTGTTTATTAACTCTGATTTTACATATTAAACTGCATATAAATGCAGGAAGAACAACATGTTATCACTCAGGTTCTGACTGACTTGATCACTGAGTTAGGGTTTAACATACTTGTTGTTTTAGCCTTAATTACTTTCATTCATCACATCCAAGATACCTCTGATTGTAAGACACACCATTATTTTAAGAATCCCTAAGAATAAAACATTCCCAATTAAACTATGACACACCATAAATTGCAACATACATCTGGATTTCATAAATGTTAAAATTAAAAAAAAACATGTGTGCTTTGGAATGTATTATACATCTATGCTTTCTCTCAATAGAATGTGGTTAAATTAATTGAATTACACGAAGGTGGTGAGAGGAAGATGTTCTTCCCTGATGTGTCTGCGCTGGAAACCCTGATGCATGTTCTTTCAGAAATGTTGAGAAGGCCACATTTCCCTGTAGGGATGTATAAAACAAGTGACCTGATTTCATAATGTACCTTCCTTTGAGAACATGACCATAAATAAGACATACTAAAAGTTGTAATCCGATTGATTTGATCCCCAGAAAAATAGAAGAAAAGTAGGAAATAGAAATGACCAAAAGTATTTATCATTTGCCTTTGTACTACAAAACAGCAGATGACGCGTCTCTGTTAAATATCATGTTTGTATCTATTGGCTATCAGCTAAAATTCTTCTTCAGACTAAAAAATATTACTATAAAAATTAGGCATGAAAACTATTCTGCACCACACAGCTAACAACAAAAAGTGTCAGGAACAGAAGGTAGGTGCTGCTATAAATATTACATTGCAAATAAGAAAGAATAAAGAAAAACAGGATGACAGATGTTTAGTTTATGTCCTCACATTCTCTGTCTTGAGATATCCTGTCTGTGGATTTAACCATTAATTTACACACACACACACACACACACTTAAATGCTTCACTTGTATAGGCACTACATTAAATCTAATTGCAGCAAATGTTACTCTGTACGTGTGACTCTGCCACTGAAAATCAAACACACAGCCTGAGACAATGAACATAAAAACCAAATAAAAAAAAAAAAACAAATAAAAAAAAAAGAAAAATGAAACCCTCCACTTCACTGCCATATGAAATAGAAAATGCTTAGGTAGAATAAAGAATCATAAAATGATTTTATCTAAGGCAATAATGCATGAGATATAAGGCAATTCAGAACCACTCTGATTATACATGTGTATGCAGATACATTTTATTTAATTGCACATTCAAAAAAGTACTGTTAGTTTCAAAACATAGAAGTGAAGAATATGAAGTTCTAATGTTTTAACTTCATAGTAATTTTTTTTACAATAAATATTATTAAAGGGATAAATAAAATCTAGCTAATGTTACCAGTAAAATAAAGGTATAGGAGATGTTTTTGAAAAATGTAATTCTTTTAAGAGCCTTTCCTCTGTGATTTCACCCTCCACCCATCTTATCTCAATGGTACCTCTTTCCAAGTTTTATGATACTTGAGAGGGATATTCCAAAGACAAAGGTGGAATTACGTCTCTGGTTACTCATTTGGTAAGAACATGAGTGAACAAACAAACTTTATACGTGGTTCTCTGCGTCCTGGGTGTCATAGTCATCAGAGATACAAGAGAAAGTTTTCTTCTGTATTTTGGAAAAACGCTTAAAGATGTATAGATATGATGCAATGTCTGAATTTCAGGATACATTCTGAATTGGGAAGAATAATACTTATACTAGAATTGATGGGATTAGGTATTCATAGAAATTGTTCTGACACAAGACAACAGACTCGGATTTCTAAGTATGTGACTTTCCTGAAAAACCACCTTTCCTGAAAAAACCACCTTTCCTGAAAAACCACCAACTTAAATACGTAATTAACAAAGGAACCCTGCAATTTATCAAAGTGATTTTGGTAGGGAAATTCAATCATACTAGTGCATTTATAAACTGTAAAAATTGTGTTTCTGAAACTCAGCCATGTTGGAACAGACACAACTGCACAAGACTCTACCAAGATGAAGCCATCTTCTGAGGTTCAGCATAATGGAACCACTCAGCTCTCACTCTTACAATCTAAATGCCAGTGCATATGTGGTCTCAGGCTTATATTTTTTTGGTATATTAGTTTATATCTGCTTCCCCTTGAGCATATATAAATACCTATTATGTTGATGAATGATTTAATTCAGTCAATGAATGTTCACTTTGCACTAAGTTAGAATGAATTTAAGAGACATTGTGGTGATTAAACAGATGAAGATGAAAAGGAAGAAAGATTGAAAGGTAATTTAAGAGTTTATACTTCAAGTGACTGCCTTGGTGGTCACCTCCAGTGACTGTAAAAACTCATGTAGGTAGATGAGGGTGGGTGCGGGAGCTGTATTGGAGTTCTAGGAACCAGTCTGAACCCACAGGCTGTGAAACAAGGGAGTGAAGAATCTCAAGAAGATGAAATTAAGAGATACAGCTGGAATCAACAATTAAATTAAAAGTGCAAAAGAAGTATTAGGCTGAATGGAATAGGGAATGATATGAAAATCAGGTGTAAATCTCTACAAACTATAAATAAAACAGACTGTATAAAAAAAAAGTGAAAGAGAACTGACTCTGGATGGTGAACACACAATGTGATATATAGATGATGTATTACAGAATTGTACATCTGAAATCTATGGAAGTCTACTAACAATTGTCACCCCAGTAAATTTTAATAAGAAAGAAAGAAAGAAAGAAAGAAAGAAAGAAAGAAAGAAAGAAAGAAAGAAAGAAAGAAAAAAAGAAAGAAAAGGGAAGGGAAGGGAAGGGAAGGGAAGGGAAGGGGAAGGAAGGAAGGAAGGAAGGAAGGAAGGAAGGAAGGAAGGAAGGAAAGAAGGAAGGAAAAAAGAGCATATAGAAGCAGCACTCGAAGAAATTCCCCGCTGGTAAAACATCAGCGTGGTAGGTTAGGTTTATTTATTTATTTTTTTTTAAGGACATCGCTATTCTTTTTTGCAGGAAAAAAAACAGAGAGTAAAACTAGTTAAATACACTTTAACTATGATTGTGGCATATAGAATAGAAAGACGGAAGTGCAGTTGAGGTATTTTTAAAATGATTGAGGTAGGTCAGTGATGATGCCCAGGGTTTGAGGTGGGATACTTGGCTATCAAAGTTAGGAAGAGGGAGGTGTGAAGGAAGACATGATATATCAGTAAGTCATACATGATCATGACATTCAAATTTTCAGTTATTGAAATGAAAAATACAAAATTCAAAAATGTGTGGAATACTAATGGCATGCATATTATCAATGCTTGGCACCTAGATTTCAAACTTAGTATAAAATCATTCTAAGAATTGTATGTGAAAACATCTGAACATTCTAAACTCATTTTTCTCTAATGGACAAGTTTTGATGCTTCCTTAGCTCAAACAATACCAATATGATAAGAATAAACATATGGCAAGTAGGCTAATGCATAGTACAATGAATCAGTAAGATACATACCACTTTCAAGAGCCTGTGTCCTGTGATAGCTTTGAAAATTAAGTGTTGTAATTAAACATATCAGCCAAAATGACCTCACATAAAAAGAAACCAGCATGTTTGCTATTATATAAATAAACTGTAAAGGCTATAATATGGGTATTCAATCATCATTAGAAAATATAACCACTGGGCACAAAATTTAAATTTCTAGTAGGACACTTAATGGGAATTTGTGGGTGACTGATTACATAAAACATAGAGATCCAAGACTCAAAGAGTTCAAAATAAGGAAACTTAGGTCAGAAGGATAATGAATTTGCCTAAATTTATTCTTGTTTTTAATCCATTGAGCAAACATGTCAAAAATGTTGTTAGAATTTAAATGAGACTTTGAAACCATCTAGTGCTAGGTAGAATTTTAGTTTTAAGTATACTGAGACTTTTGACAATTTTTTGGTTATAATTTCTTCTAAATTTTGCTTCACTAAAGGCTCACTCAGATATCAAGATTATATAGCTGGTAAATTTTTATTTTGGGGGGGTGGATTGGATAAGTGTTAAAAACTCCTTGTGGACATATTGATTCCTCACATCTTCTTTATGAGTGCTAGCAGTCAACCATTTTCTGATCCACAATCAAAATCCAGTGGAATAGGTTATTCTATGAAAACTCTAAGGAGATTCACCCAGAAAAAGCTGTTGGATGAGTCTAAATATATCCGAGAAAAAAAAATCTCAGTCATTTTGGGATTATCTCTTGCTTTATGCACTTGGTGACTTGTCCTGTATATTCCTAATTCTCAATTACTGAGATACTAAATTGTGTGAAAAAAAGTTTTACTATGATAAAGTGGAAATTACTCTTAGCAACTGAAATGGTATAGTAAGTTGAGAAGAGCATTAGTTTAAGAATCAGAAGACCTGGTTCTGCCTCTATAGCTTGCTAGCTGTTAGGCCTTGTGCAATTATGTGGTTTTCTTGATGAGGCAGATTAAATGGTCCTAAGACAGCCCTGGAAAAGTTAGACATACGATGTAAATTAACTATGACTGCAAATATGAAAAATTATGTGAATTATTGGTTTTGTTTCTCTGAAAGTAGACAACATCTCTGAATGCAAAAGTAAATAAGAAAATAAAACATTCCCTTCCATGGTTGCCACTATGGAAGAATGTTTAAAATGTAAAGAACATCAAATGAAGAAACATCAAATCATTGCCTGGCCAGCAAGTCCACATATCTTGGTCTAGACCTTTCCTGCTGAACCTCAGTTTCCCATCTACAAATTGATATTGGGCTATGTGATCTTCAAGGTTCTTTCAAATTCATCTCCTTTGGGTACCACCTGAAATAAGGATGCATCCTTGGTTTCAATAATACTGAAGCAACCAATAGCTCACAAGGGTTATTTTCTTTATTCCATGATGTACTGCTTTGCTGTGATATCCAAACATTTATTGATTCCTACACCCAGTGACTAACTCCTATCCCCAGATTTTATATCAATCTAACAATTAAGTAATTTGATTTTGGTTTGATAGACAAATACCACACAACTCTAATTTATTTTTAATTCCTACAGCCTTTACTGACTGGCAGTTCAAAATAGTATTAATAAATCATCAATCTGTAACTAAAGAGCAGGATCTTTCAGGAACATTTGCCAGTTGCAGACTGTGGGAAGTCTCAGAGGAATATTTGTCATTCTCACAGTTACAATGGGACACAAGTGCGGCCATTTGAGACAGCTTGGCTAAGGACTGAGAAAGAAAACATAAAAAACAGCAAAAATGACTTTATGAATTGATAACTGGTACTTTCTTACTTGTAATAAACATATAAAAACAGAAAAAAATTACTTAATGTCTTGATTCCCTAATAGGATTTGATGGAGAGCAACAAAAGAGGATTTGTAAGTGCTATCTGAAAGAGAAACAAACAGGAACTAAAAAGGGCAGGAAATTGAATGTGTTCTTCCCTCCCACCTCACCACCAGGTTTCAGATGAGTCTGGAAAGGTCATTCACATAATTATTACAGTAACTGGTTCAAGGCCTTTTGAGTACAGCTGATCTGATTGTCTGTTAATGGCTGCTAAAGCAAGATAAGGAACATGTAAAGTAAAAAAATAAATCTGCCTGTAACACTATTAGCTTGCAGGATTGTCACAGTAGATAAACCAATGTTGCTTTAAAGCATATAGCTTTTTTATTGTAGAATAACCCCAAGTTTGCCCTTGTGCACAGTCATTTAAGCATCAGTGACCGAATTTCACTTCTTTGTTGTTGGTGGCTATGTAACATATCTGGAGATCTTTCTGGGGTCTGCATAAGGTCACATGATGAAATGAGACCTGCCAGAAAACTGTAGCTAATATAATGTGGTCAGAATTTTCAGGGCCAAGACATGTGAAAGGCATCCGGAGACTTCTGTCTGACTAAACCAAGGCAATAACGTACCTCCTGTTACAAGAAATGGAACAAATTTCCCATGCCTGAATTAAATTCAGTAAACATATCCAGCACCTGCTGCACATAAAAATAGGAATTCAAAAATGTATCACAGTAAAGAAGGCAGATATACAAACTAGCCCAACAGAACAGGCTAAATGGTAAAATAGTGGTGGTCACTAGTTCCAAAGGTAAGAGATTGGATGATCCCAAGCAAAGCAGACAAAACGTAACAGAAAAGTGGCATTTGACCTAAGCCTTGAAGCCTGAATAGGATTCTAAGGGCAAGATATAGTAAGATCTTACTTAACGTCATTGACAGGTTCTTGGAAATGATGACTTTCAGCCAAATGACATATAATGAAACCGATTTTATCATAGGCTAATTGATATAAACAGGAGTGAACTTCCTACCGTATACTTCTGGTCACAAAAACATCACCAAACTTCTAAATAAAGACCCCAAAGTCTTCTAATATTAAACATTGAAATAAATGTGAGCTATACATACACTTAGAATGATTAATAAAAACAAGTGAGTTAATTATTTTCTATTACACGTCTGTTATATTCTGCTGCAGCAGTGCATGGAGAAACCATTTGATTTTTGTTAAATTGTGGTTTAAGTAGAGGTTTCTTTAAAAGAAAACTTGTAGCTTGTAGCTTTGCTATTGACTTTTTATTTAACTTCAGATTAGGCAGGTTGGTGAGGCTGTGTAATATTAAAAGATAGTAAAATTCAATAACTTAAAATCATTTGTCTTCTGCCATTTTTCCTTTAAGAATACAGAAAAAGTAACACAGCGTATATTTTTAAATTATTTGTGCAACTATGGTTATATTATTTACATACTCTAAGTTATAAGAGCTGAACATCTATAAGGACAACTATATAAAGATAAGCATACTTTTCAACAGAGTAAAAATGTAGTTTGTGAGCAGTGGAACAGTATGCTGACATAGTTTGGAAGTGTGACTCTAACAATATAAAAAAATTACCCAGTTTGGCCTATCAGAAGTACAGAAGTACATGATTATGTCAAGGGTCAGAAAAAACTCAAGAGGAAGAAAATCTGCCATTATTGTCATTTAGTCTTAGTTTATAGTTGAAACAAAAAAGATGGGCAGTAGTGTGTGCTGCTGCTTATGCAATGACTAAGACTGGGCTGCAGATGATGTGATTAGATTCAGCTAAATGTATGAAGATAGAATGGCCTCTCTTTGAGAACAGGGACTATGGAAATCCATGGAAGCTAGTACATTTCCGGGCACATAGTTGATTTTCAAAACCTCCAGACTTATATTCAGTTTTAGGTTCTTTCAAAATACTTTAGCCCATGTACATTTACAAGATTAGTTATGCAAAGCCTAACTCTTGATTTTTGATTCCTTTGTATTAATTAATAAATTATTTTTCCTTGAGAAAGGAGGTGTATCTAGGAAGATATTTCATTCAATGATAAAATTGTGATTTCTAACAAGAGAACTGGGTTACCCCAGTAAGGTGTGGAGGAGGCAAAGGTGGAACCAGCAAGACTTTTACTTATGATCTTCTCCTTCTTTGTCCTTGAAGCCATTATTGTATTAAATATCACTCCCTGTGGTATATGTTTTCACTCTGCCTTTCACCCTAGTATTTAAATATGATAAATCTCATTCTAAACCATATTCTATCCCTCAAAGGAAACACACAAACCCTTCCTAAGGATCAATAAAGAGAAGCTTTTTGGGGGATTGTTTTTGTTAAATACTAAGTATAACTTGAACAAGATAAAAAGCTTGGAGAATAAAATCAAAAGCAGAGAAGTCGTAGGTCTAAGAGAGATAGATACTGCTGGAGCTAGGAAAGAATAGTCAGGAAATGGTGTGGATAAGAATACAATTGTAGCTAGGTCCAAGATGGCGAAATAGGTAAATACTATGTCCACTGCCTCTGATGATCACATTAAAATTACAACTAAGTTAGACAATAATCAACCTCAAAAAACACCAGAAAACTAGCTGAAAAGAACCCCTACAACTAAGGATATAAAAAGGCCACATTGAGACTGGGATGTTGGGCAGAGACATGGGGGGGGGGCAGACCCTGAACCCAAAGGTAATGGTTGAACATTGGAAGGTACACCTCAGCAGCAGAGATACCCGCTGAAGAGTGAGGGGTTCTAGTGCCACACTGGGATTGCCAGTTCAGGTGTTCTGTGCTGGGAAGAGGAGTCCCTATAACATGTGGTTGTGAAAATCAGGGAGGATTCTGTCCATCCCAGTGAGATGGAAGGTGGCTGGAAATTTAGTCATCCTTTTAAATGGCCCATGCACAGACTCAGTTGCTTACAAGCACTCACCCTGGGCTCGTGCAGAGGTGGGGCAACTTGGGATGTGCCAGAGACATACAGGGGAAGATTGAGTTGTGTAATTTTAGAGAGAGGGTTACAGGGATCACCGCATTTATGTCTGTATGGAGCCTATCTCACATGCAGCCTGCAGGAGGGTGCCATCTTTCCTATGTCGAACCCTCCCCACAGGGGCAAATCTGAGGCTGCATTGGTCTAGTAAATTCCGCACACACACAGCCCTTTAGTCAAGTTAATGTAGAATTGCCCAGGGATCTTTCATCTCCTGGATGTTCAGTCCTGCCCCACAGGACTGAAGCTGCAAGAGGCTTCTATAGCAGTGGCTGTCCCATGGTGGCCTGGGAAACTTTTGGTGGTGGGTGGTAAGCCCCAGCTTGGGCTACAACCTTTCTTGGGGTCTGTGGGCCCAAGCTGAATGGTGGCTGCCTTTGGTAATCTCTGGGCATTTTGTGGACTGGCTACAGGATCAGTACTGGCACAAGAACTGAATCTGCATTAACTTTATGAAACCACCAACCCCATCTCAGTGACTCCCTGGGATCCCACTCCACGCAATTCAGGTGGCCTCACTGGGCAGCACCATATCAACAAGACCAACCAGTCCACCTAAAGAGGCTCTTTTAGTGGCTGAGCCTCATGGGCAGCCAGCAAATGGCAACATGCCTTGAGTGTCCTGGGCCTTTTGCTAAGCTGCCTCAGGACCAATAGTGGTGGCAGCAGCCTTGGTTCACAGCAAGGCCACCCCCACACACCTCTAGTCCAACATAGGCAGCAACCAACCCAATGTAGTTTTGTAGCTCCCAGGCTGATCATACACAAGGCTGAAATTAGCCTGCATGGGAGCCCATCCCAAGAAGCAGCAGAAACAACACTCCTAGAGGCCAGTCTCAGACCACACCAAAGCACTACTTGATTAGCCCAATGGCACACCCAAATGGTGGTCTCAACAGGCACAAGAGCCCAGTCAGGCAAATCCTGCTCTGAGGGGTCAGCCTCCACATATCAGTTCATAGTCTGTAGGCATAGCCAATCCTCATAGCTAGTCAGCCTGAGAGTCAGCCCCACCCACAGACATGTCAAAAGCATTCAACGCTCAATGACAACAGGAAAATACACACAACACAGACAAGGAACACTCCTGGAACATGTGCACAGATGATCAGGGAGACTGCACCATTATGCCACACAGGACACAAACTACATAAGGCCACCCAGCAAAGACTGAGAGACATACGAGATCTACCTAATACATAGAAGCAAACACAGATAGACAGTCAAAGTGAGGAAACAAAGAAACATGTCCCAAGTAAAAGAACACGATAAAATTCAAGAATAAGGACTAAATGAAATAGAGGCAACCAACCTACCAGAGATAGGTTTCAAAACACAGGTTATAAGAATGTTTAAAAAAACTTAGGGAGGACTTCAACAAAGAGATAGTAAGCATAAAGAACATAGAAACCATAAAAAACAACTAATCAGAAATAAAGAATACAATAACTAAAATGAAGAATACACCAGAAGGAATCACCAAAATATTAGATGCAGCAGAGAACGGAATCAGCAATTTAATAGAAAAGGTGGCAGAAAAACCCAATCACAACAACAGAAAGGTAAAATAATAATAATAATAATAATAATAATAATAATAATAATAATAGTTTAAGGGACCTTTGGGACAACACCAAGCATAATACCATTCGCATGATAAAAGCACCAGAAGGAGAAGACAGAGAGCAAGGGATCAAAAACTCATTTGAAGAAAAAGTGATGGAAAATTTCCCTAATCTGGCAAAGTAAATAGACATACAAGTTCAGGAAGTGCAGAGAGTCCAAAACAAGAAGAACCAAAACAGTCACATACCCAGACACATTATAACTGAAATGGCAAAGGATAAAAGCAGACAGAATCTTAAAAGCAGCAAGAGAAAAACAATTAGTTATTTACAAGGGATCTCCCATAAGACTGTCAGCTGATTTCTCAACAGAAACTTCTCAACCCAGAAGGGAGTGCCAGGAAATATTCAAAGTGATGAAAAGCAATGGCCTATAACCAATACTACTCTACCCAGTAAGGCTATCATTTAAAATTGAAGGAGAGATAAAGAGCTTTCCAGACAAGAAAAAAACTAAAGGAATTCTTTACCACTAAGCCGTATTACAAGAATATTAAAGGGACTTTTTTTAAGAAGAAGGAGAAAAGCAAGCAAACAAACAAAACAAGTTGAAAAATATGAATAATAAAATAGCAATAACTATGTAACTATCAATAATTACTTTAAATGTAAATGGATTAAATGTTCCAATCAAAAGGCATAGGGTAGTTGAATGGATAAGAAAACGGGACCCATGCATGTACTATCTACAAGAGACTCACCTCAGATAGAAACATACACACAGACTGAAAGTAAAGGGATGCAAAAAGATATTACATGCAAATGGAAATGAAGAAAAAGTTGGGGTAGCAATATTTATATCAGAAAAAGTAGATTTTAAAATGAGATTATAACAACAGACAAAGAAGGACATTACATGATAAAGGGATCAATTCAACAAGATGACATAACCCTAGTAAACATCTGTGTACCCAACATAGGAGGTCCTAAATATGTAAAACAAATGTTGACTGACATAAAAGGAGAGATCAACAGTAGCACAGTCATAGTAGGGGACTTTAATACTTCATTGACGCCAATGGAAAGAGTTTCTGGATGGGAAAACAAAAACGAAAGTGTCCTTAAATGACACACTAAATCAGATGGATTTAATTGTTATTTTTATAGCAGCAGAATATGCATTCTTTTCAAGTGAATATGGAAATTTTCCAAAATAGACCATATTTTAGGCCACAAAACAACTTTTGATAAATTTAACATGATTGATATCATATCAAGCATCTACTCTGAACACAGTAGTATGAAACTAGAAATCAATTACAAGAAAAAAACTGAAAAAATGCACAAACACATACAGGCTAAATAACATGCTACTAAGCAATGAATGGGTTAAAATAAGATCAAGGAAGAAATAAAAAGATACCTTGAGACAAATGAAAATAAAACACAATGTCCCCAAATCTATGGGACACAGCAAAAGTATTTCTAAGAAGGAAATTCATAGCAATGCAGGCGGATAGCAAGAAACAAGAAACATCTCAAATAAGCAATCTAACTTTATACCTAAGGGAAATGGAAAAAGAAAGCAAAGCCCAAAGTGAGTAGAAGGAAGGACATAATAAAGATCAAAGCAGAAATAAATGAAAGAGAGGCTCAAAATACAGTACACAAGGTCAATGAAACCAAGAGCTGTTTCTTTGAAAAGAGAAACAAAATTGATAAAATTTTAACCAGACCCAGAAATAAAATAAAACAAGAAAACCCAAATAAATAAAATCACAAATGGAAAAGAAGTGACAACAGACACAACAGAAATATAAAAAATTTGAGAAAATACTATGAGCAATTGTATGCCAAGAAATTGGACAATCTGGAAGAAATGGATAATATCCTAGAAGCATACAATCTTCCAAGGCTGAATCATGAGAAAACAAAATCTGAAGTGACCAATGACTACTAATGAAATCAAATCAGTAATCAACAAGCTCCCAATAAACAAAAGTCCTGGACTAGATAACTTCACAGGTGAATTGTACCAAAAATTCAGAGAAAAATTAACACCTATTTTTCTCAAACTATTCCAAAAAATTCAAGAGGAGTGAAGGCTCCCAATCTCATTATATGAGGCCTCCATCCCTGATTCCAAAACCAAATAAAGATATTACAAAAAAGTAAATGATAGGCGGATATCCCTGATAAACACAGAGACAAATAACTACAACAAAATATTAGTGAACCGAATTTAGCAATATATTAAAATAATCATACACCATGATCAAGTGGAAGTGGGATTAACTACTGTTAGGCAAGTTTAGTTCAAAATCCACAAATCAATTAATATGATACACCACATAAACAAAGTGGATATTAAAAATTGTATGATCATATCAATAGATGCACATAAAGAGTTTGACAAACTCCAGCATAGATAAGAACTCTCAGCAAAGTGGGAATAGAGGGAACATATCTCAACATGATAAAGGCCATACATGACAAATCCAAGCTGACATCATACTCAATAAGGAAAAGCTAAAGGCATTATCCTTAAGATCAGAAACAAGAAAGACAAGGATGTCCACTTTCAACGCTTTTATTTAACATAGTACTGGAAGTCCCAGCCACAGCATTCAGACAAAAAAAAGAAATAAAAGGCATCCAAATTGGAAAGGAAGAAGTAAAAATGCCATCATTTTCAGATAACACGACTTTATATATGGAGACCCTCAAAGAAGATTCCAACAAAAAACTATTAGAACTAATAAATGAATTCAGTAAAACTAGCACGATACAAAAATCAATATTCAGAAATCGGTTGCGTTATTATACACCAACAAAAATTATCAGAAAGAGAAATTAAGAAAACAATCCCATTTACGATTGCATCAACATAAAATACCTAGGGATAAATTTAACCAAGGAAGTAAAAGACCTGTACTCAGAAAATTATAAGACATTGATGAGAGACATTAAATAAGATATAAATGTACATACCAAAAAATGCATACACATTTTAAGAAAGGAAAAAAACTGTATTAAAATTATGCTGATGGTAACCACTTTGAGCACCTCTTGTAATTGCAGAAGTCAAACGTGACTTGTACTCATCTTTTGTTATCAATATATATTGAGTATTACAATTTTAATATAGTCAATAATATTGTAATAACTCTGTACAGTCAGATGGGTAATAGACTTTTTAGAGTTATCACTTTGTGAGGTATATAAATGTCCAATCACATTGTTGTTTTGTACACCTCAAACTAATAAAAAAGAGAATGAAACAAACCAAGATATGATTAATAAAAAGAATACAAGTATAAATTTGGACATAAATAGGAAAAGATGAGAGGGCTAGAGATACAGGTGTGGAGTGGATGTAGGTGGATTCGTTTGGGAGAATAGGAGTTAGTCGAAAAGCTTTATGTATAAAGAACCTATTATTTATTATTTATTTTCTGTTATTAGTAGTTGATTGGATTAAATAGGCACATTATTTCAGAGTTTGTTCATTCCTTCAACAAATTATTTCCTGAGTGCTGTCTACGTGCCAGGTACTGTGTTAGGCACTAGGATATATAAGTGAAAAATGATTCCTGCCCTTAGGGGGCTTAAAACTCAATGAAGGGGACGTGCTGGTTATTCTGTTTGCCTTCCTTTTCTGTCACTCTCCTCTTCTCCCACACTTTTTGCCTTGCTTTGTGTACAGCCAACTGCATCCTTTGGGCTTGCAAACTGGCTTCTGTTTGCCTCCAGTCACAGGAGCCATAAGAGATCAGAAGACATGCAGTAAAAGAAGTGAGGATATGAATTTCTCTATGCTTTCCTTGGTTATGTTGTTTTAATGCATCTCTTCATGACGACAGTGACTACAGCTCCTGTTGGGTGTCTACGGGCCCACTCCATATCTTCCCATTTCTGCTTCTGATGACACTATCTCCCCCACCCTTGCTCATTTTGGCTTACGGATGAGAATGACTTCTTGCTATCACTAGTCTACTAATGCCTCAGTTTCTTTTCTTGATCCTCTTAACTCTGCTCACAAGTCTTTAATTTGAGCCTTTACTAAACTCTATTGAACCATCTGAGTTGTATCCTGTTTCCAGCTGGATTCCTGACTGATACAGAGACATTTTTGAAAGTAGACAAACACACAAGTTTTAAATAATTTAAAAGTGTATTACTGTATTAAGGGTTATGAAGAAAAAAATACAAGTATTGAGATAGAGAATGATAGGGTGAGTTAGATAAAGTAGTCGCAAATGACCTCTTGAGAAGATGATATTTAAGTGATGCTAGAGGATAAGTAGGAGCCAGCACGGAAAGAACAGGGACGAGTGTTCCCAGTAGAGGGAACAGCAAGTGCAAAGTCTTGATAGAAAAGAACGTGACATGTTCTGGGTTATAATACCCTCTGAGGAATACTTGGTTGAAACACTCCACGTGGACAGAATGAGTGGGAAAATCAGTTTTAGTAGCAAAGTCTTGACTGATATCTATTAACAAATAGTAAAGTTCTTGGATAGACAAAAGTTCACCCGAGAACCATGTAATTGTTAAAGTGGCGAGCAGTTCAGGTGAGCTGTGGGAACTCAGCAGATACTCAGCTATTAATTTGAAATTTCTGTGGTCATGTTGAAATGCAATCATTTTCTACTCCACCTAATTATGTGCTGTAAAGGCATTAACATATGTAAAAATGTTATTCTTTGACCTTATTTACTTTCATCAGAATGGTAGGTTAGTCTTTAGGTAGAAATAGATCTCTTCTTGGCATTTTAAGAAAATCATAGCATTTTAAAAAAATCACTTGTGACACTTCCCAGAAGAAATATCAAATGAATAACAGAGACTCTTTTGTCAGAGACTGTGTATCTTCATCTTACATTTAATTAATTAGTTAATTAATTAATCTGGGATAGTGTGGGGACAGGGAGTAGCAAAAAAGGAGTGGAGAAGTTGGAGAAAATAAATCATTAAAATGACATATTTCGATTGTTGGATCCTACCTACGACGAAATGATCAATTTATTAAGCATATTTCAAGACTTCCAAAAGCAAACACATCTAATAAGCTTGCCTGGAGAAATTTCCCAAATTGTTTTTTTCTCTATAAATCTATTTCTCTAATTTGTTTTACAATATGACCTCTCTTTGTTTGCGGCCTTAGTGCAAATACTGGCATTTAAGGATTATTTAACTGTAGGGTATACTAAAACCTTTGGCATAGAACCAAAATAAATTCCTTTGTATTTATTAGAATTAAGCTGCTTACTCTGGACATTTCCAGGCATACTGGACACCACAACATGGTAAACGGTGAAAAACAAGACTTTTAAGGTATTATTCAATTATGTGCATTTAACTAATATCTTTGTGTTTGCAAGGCTTCCTCAGTTATCTACCCAAATACCTCCCAATTAATTTTAAGTTCTTGAAATATATTTCTACTCATAGTCATCTTTTACTTAAAAGAATGACCACACACTATTTATTTTATTTTTAGTTTATTATGATCCTGCTTCTACTTAGGTTTTAGTAGAATTGCACATGCATGTTATTTCAAACTTTGTTGAAATTAGAAAACATAGTGTTTACTATGTTCATGCCCTAAACTTCTTCTTACTAGCTAATTTTCTTATATTTACTAATATTTTCCTCACCCACAAACTAAACATACTTTAAGCACATTTATATAGCATAGTTTATCTCTAAGTACTTTATAGTTATGCTGTGGGAGTAGCTCAGCACAGCTGAAGTTAAATGATTAGTAACTCTGATAGAGATGTAGTTATGCAAATTATAATTATAGAGTCTAGAAAGGGCTCTGAGGTCTTATCACCCTTCAAAAACCAAACAAACAACACTGTTTAAAATAAATCATACTACTCTAATCAAATACAATAAAAATTCCACTCCTGCATCTATGCCCAATACTCATATTGTAAACATCACTGACAAGTGATTATATATCATGGGATTTAAACTCTCAGAAATAGAATCACTAAGTATAGCAGGTATTAAAGTATGATATAAGTCATCTTTCTGATGTGGGGAATAGTTATATGTTGTACATATTGACAGCTTATGCTATCATGTTATTATTTCAGGAGATACTGAAATAATCAATTGGCTCACTGTAATTATTATCTTTATGATTTTCATATTCTTGTCTTATTATATCTTATCAGAATCTATATACATGAGGAGTACATAGCACCTTATCCTTTTTTCCTCTTTTTATTCACTTTATTGCTGAATAAGATTTAAGAATAATATTGAAATTTTTAGACACTTAAGCAGAGATATAATGATCTTTCATTTAAAGAAGTTTCCTTTATATTAAAATAGCAAAACTACATATATTATTGTTCAAAGAAATGACTAAAAAGATAATGATTATTGATTATTTTGTCAATTCCCATTTGCCCCCTTTAAAAAAAATGAATAGACATCAAGGAGATTCTGGAAAAATAAAACCTCGTGAAATAAATGATTCAAAAGTAAGTTAAGTCACATTTTAATAAACAATTGTGTCTAATTATGGAAGAATATGTACTTACTTGCCAAGTGCAAAGCACTCCATCTTAACAGTTGTTCCCTTAGCAGCTGTAACTGTAAAAGGAAAATGGACCTCAATTTTCGGCTCGTATTCTCCCATCACACCTAGGAAATGAAGAATAGCCTTTAGCATAACATGAATGTCACAATTTCTTTTCAATTTTGGGGATGGTTACATTGAAAATCACTGTGGTTTGGTTGTTAATGTCTGTTTGATGACTGCTAAATTTTTGATGTGTTGAAATAAGTACATTTAGACTTAATCATCATGATGAAATCTTTGTCTTTCCTTAAGAATTGGATTTCATGTATATTCATATATAATTAAAGTGTTAATCAACACTGATAGTTTAGGTATTGATTATATTACAGAGGAAATAAATAACTATGAGCATTTCCCATGCTACATAATTGTTGGTTTTCTAAACAAATGTAAAGGTATCCAAACTTTATCAATGTCAAATGAGTGAACACTTATGTACTAAGTGAACATATATTTATTGAATATCTATAATATGCAAGCATTTTGCTAGGCATTCATTGTGAGCGTTACAAAGATAAATCAGCCAAGGACCGTGTTCTCAAGCACTCTACAAGTGTATTCTTAAACAAAGAAACAACATTTACTCAAGTATGAAACAAGAGCTACATGTCAGAATAATTGTAATGTACGATAGAAAGTGATGAGTGCCATAAATGAAGTATCCTTAAAGTATTATGTGCATTTGAGGGGATTATAAGGGTAGTTAGGATTTGTATAGGTAGGGAAAAGATAGAAGAGAAAGTAAGTGGGATTGTAGGAGCAAAGACAGGGAAATGGGAAATCACCAGAAATAAAAATATCAGTTTTTCTGGCATGTTGGAATGTGAAGGGAAATGATACTAGGCAAATTTGGAAACATAAATGGAGGGCCTTGATCAAGTGAGACATTCAAACTTTAATCTGTAAGTAATCTGAAGCCACAGGAGTTTTAAGTAAGGGAAGGACATATGTGTGTGTGTGTGTGTGTGTGTGTGTGTGTATTTACACACATATATATGAATTTGAGAAGAGACTGGTAAATCAGTTACATTATTTCAATAATGCAAGGTGGAAATAATAATGGCCTGGACTTAAATTATGGTAGTAAAAAAAGAGAAAAGACAGTAAATGGGAAAAACCATGACAGAATGAAACTTGGCCACAATATGGTGCTCTGCATAAAGGTATGGGCCTCACCAATAATAACACTGAGGTTTTGAGCTTGGGGAGTTGGGCGAAGTTAATGAAAGGAAAAACACACACACACACACACACACACACACACACACACTACAGTAGGAAAGCTGATGACTTTCATTTTAGGAGTACTTAGTTTGATACCTATGAGATATTCAGAAGAAAGGATCTGACCAAATAATGCAACAAGAGAAGGAAGCTCGAGGTGAGTTCTGGAGAAGTAATCTGAACTTAGTATCATCATTTACAGATGGCAGTTGAAGCCAGGAGATTGGACAGGACTTTCACCCATCAAAAACCAGTGCACTGGCTGAGGCCTGATGAGTTCCAGTGCTAGTGCCCTCAGGTAGCTATAGAGCTAATTTCCTTCCAAAAACAAGTTTTAGGAAATCCCTATGTGTAAAGCACCACAGATGACACAGTTATGAGTTAGCACAGATGCTTCTCTGAGGAGCTTGTATGTGTGTGTTTGGCAGTGTCTGTATTTACATACATATTTGCATGTATAGGTCTGTGTGCGTATATAGCTCTGTGTGTATGTCCTTTGTGTACGTGTTTGGAATGAGAAAGGAGAGGAGAGAAAGAAACCCAGACAGAGTAAGATAAATGGTCTAAGATATGCAGCTAAGATGCACTTGATATGTAAAGGCAGAAAAGTTTATCTTTAACATAGAAAATCTGTATGCCTGCGTTCACTGATTGATTGATTGATTGATTGATTGATTGATTGATTGATTTTAGATGAGCTTTAAAAGAAGAATGTGGAGAACTTTAGATGGAAATTGTTTAAGTTCACTAAGGACAGAAAGCTTATCTTTGCTTTTTATTTTATTTTTTGTGTGAAGCAATCGCATAGAGAAAATATCACTGGCTTCTGGACTTGCTCTGCTCATGACTAGATGGTACCATCTCTGACAGGTCAGTGACCTCTGTGTCTCATTTGTTAAATTATAAAGTGAGGGCATAGAAGATAATTACCATTAATGTAATGTTCTGTTCTAGTAGACTAACTCCCTCGGTTTCTTTCTAGTCTTAGGTTCACTGTGCACCAAGAGCCTGTCATTTAGCATTTAGCAAGTGAACTGACTGATTAGCACTATCCTCTCAGAACAGATGGTTATGCGTAAGCACTACTTCTCTATCTCTTTCTCAATGATTTCCTCTTCTACCTCTTGTTTTTATGTCCTCCTCCTGCCCTCTCCCCACACTTTCCAACTTCCTTTGTTTATTTTCTCGTGTCTTCTTTTTTCCCTATGTCTCTCCTGAATTGCAAGATGTGCCCTGCTAGAGACACGTGGCTGAGTATATCCAATGATGAGAAGTTTATCCCTAATGCCTCTTAACTTGTAAACCCCATATGAAGACTTCTGGACATCCGGTCTAGTGACCTTTGCACACCTGAAACAGGTCCTAAAGTCAGTTTCTGATCTCTCATCTGCTTTTCACTTTGATTCTGTAATATTCTGTTTCTTGTCTGCCTGTTAAGCGGATGATTTAGTAATACACAATTTACCATAACGCTTACCTAAAGCCCAATATCCTTATTAAACCCAATATCATATGTGCACAAGTTCCTGTGAGTGCTAGCAGTTGCGGAGTGCTGTAGACTGTGGTAAAAGGGCAACGGAAGTCAGGCTGAATTTAGAAAATATTTCTATATGATTAGTTTTAGTAAATTGTTTAAAGCGGTCTCAGAAGGGACCTGCATCTCCAAAGCTCCAGCAATTTGTTTTGATTTCTTTTTCTATCCTAAACAAAGTTTCCCCTTAGAATGAACTTTTATATTAATAGTTTTGTATTATTTTTATTAAAGAGGGTCCCATAATTGTACTACGTTTCAGGTCCTCCAAAACCTGGATCTGTGGCCTTATAATGCCAAGATATTACTGATATTATTGGCTAATAAGAGCCATATCCATGTATTCTCTCTTTTCTCTTTTAGGTAATGTTTGTGATTGCAAAGAAGATATTCTTTTAAAGCTTTCATCCTTAAAAATGACTGAAAGGATAGGCACTCCTGGTCATATGTGGAAAGTAATTTTGTCCAGGTGGGGCCTTCTGGTGTTTCTCAACTGATTCCCATGGGGCCAAAGAAATCACTAAGCCTCACTCCAGGGCCTGAGAGATTTGCTCATATCTGGACTAGATATTAAAAATAAAATCAAAAGGTTTGAATAAGAGGCTTCACATTATATTACCTAATTTGAGCTGTACTATAAGAAGTAACTGGTTCTTTTTAATTTTACTCTGATAGTTATGATCTAAGGATAGATTAGAAACTCTTTAGCTAGGTCTTGCTCTTTAACAATTGATTATATTCAGGAATTAAGTTTTCCTTTATGTTTCATGGGATAATAATGGTAGAACTAAAGTTTTCTTTAGCTTAATTTATCTTCGTTCTTTTCAAGATGAGAGAGCTAAGAGTAAAAGGGGTCAGGTAAATGGCACAAGATCCTATAAAAAACCATTGGTGAAAACGGGGCAAAAATACAAGTTTTCAGACCTTAAGTCCATAGATATTTTTTTGACATCACTCTGTTGGGTAATTTCAATCACAGAGTATACCAGCCCAGGCATACCACATCTACTACATCAATCACTGATTGTCTAGCTTGGCTACTTGGTTTATTTCAGCTGCAGCTTTTAGTATCTCAAGTCATATGAAGCTTAGTTTTAATTTCTTTTGTTGGACAGGGTTTGATAATAAAAGTAAAGGGAAATAATCCAACATGTCTGTTTTATTTTTGGATAGCCCCTAATATTAAGCTAAATATGTTCAAGAAACACTGTACTGTGTCTTCATTTCTTTCCCTACACCTGTCTCTTTTGGATTAGGTGGCTGCCCTAGGTTGGAATTACATGGCATTAGAAGATGACCCCAAATTACCTTAATTACTAATAAACAGAAGCCTTCAGCTGATAGCACATTACTCTTCTTCTATGTCTTCATGGTTGTTGATTTCTTATTTATTCCAGTTACTTACAAAGAGCTAGGGTCCTTTTCCTTAAGTGGAATACAATTTAGACCAGTGTTTCTCCAACTGTGCTGCCAATGACAGAGAGCTAAGGACATCAGAAAAATAGGAAAGAACTTACTAACATTTTAGGCTATAGGGTTCAAATCCAAGCCTAGTGATAAATAATCTTTGAAGATGGGGGGACAGACTCTATATTTAATAGTTTCTCTTAGTGATTAAATGAATTAAGTTGTAGTTAGAAATGCAACAAAGAGATAGCAAACATAAAAAAGGACATAGAGACCATAAAAAAAGAACCAGTCACAAGTAAAGAACACAGTAATTGAAATGAAGAACACACTAGAAAGAATCACCAGCACACCCGATGAAGCAGAGGATCGAATCAGCAATTTAGATGATAAGGTAGCAGAAAACACCCAATCAAATAGCAAAAAGGAGAAATAATTTTTAAAAATGAGGGTAGTTTAAGAGACTTCTGGAAGACCATCAAGTGTATCAGCATTCACATCATAGGAGTACCAAAAGGAGAAGAGAGCGGACAAGAAACTGAAAAACTATTTGAAGAAATAATGACTAAAAACTTCCCCAACTTGGTGAAGGAAATAGACATAGAAGCCCAAGAAGTAAAGAGAGTCACAAACAAGATAAACCCAAAAAAGCCCACACCAAGACACATCATAATTAACATGGCAAAGTTTAAACACAAAGAGAGAATCCTAAAAGCAGCAAGAGAAAGGCAAATACTTGTAGTTAATTATAAGGAAGCACCCATAAGATTTCCAGCTGATTTCTCAACAGAAACTTTGCAGGCCAAAATAGATGGGTACAGAATATTCAACATGATGAAAACCAACAGCCTACAACTAAGGTTACTCTACCCAGAAAAGCTATCATTTAAAATTGAAGGACAGATAACGAGCTTCCCAGATAAGAAAAAGCTAAAAGAGTCCATCACTATCAAGCTAGTATAACAAGGAATGTTAGAAGGACATCTTTAAGGTGAAAAACAAGCTAAAAATATGAATAATAAAATGGCAAGAACTACATACCTATTAATAATGACTTCCAATGTAAATGGATTAAATGCTCCAATAAAAAACATAGGGTGGCTGAATGGGTAAGAAAACAAAACCAATACGTATGCTGCCTATAAGAGACTCACTTTAGACTGAAAGACATACACAGACTGAAAGTAAAGGGATGGAAAATGTTATTTCATGTAAATGGAAACAAAAACAAAACAATAATTATTGCTGGGGTAGTATACCAGACAAAACAGACTTTAAAACAAAGGCTAAAACAAGACACAAAAAAGGACCAAATAATCCACTTCTGGGTATTTATCTGAAGAAACCTAGCATGTTACTCTGAGGGGGCGAGTGCATCTATATGTTCATTGTAGCACTGTTTACAGTGGCCATGATTTGGAGGCAGCCTGGGTGTACATCGATGGATGAATGAATAAAGAGGAGGTGGTATGTATATACATTGGAATATTGCTCAGCCATGGAAGGGAATGGGTTCTTGCCATCTTTGGTGGCATGGGTGGACCTGGAGGGTATTATGCTGAGTGGAATATGTCAGACAGATAAAGACCAATGTCATATGATTTCACTTATATGTAGAATATAAAGAACAAAATAAACAAACAAAACAGAAACACACTCATAAATATAGAGAACATTTTGATGGTTGCCAGATGGGAGGGGGGTTAAGGGCATGGGTGAAAAAGGAGAAAGTATTAAGAAGTACAAATTGGTTGTTATGCAGTAATCTTGGGGGTGTAGGGTATAGTATAAAGAATATAGTCAATAATATTGTAATAACTGTGTATAGTGTTCTATGGGTACTAGATTTATAGGGGTGAAAGATAAGAAGGTGGTTAGGGTGCAGGATGGAAAGGTGAAGGGATTAAGAAGTACAAATTGGTAGTTACAAAATAGTTATGGAGATATAAAATAAAGCATAGGGAATATATTCAATAATATGGCAATAACCATGTATAGCGCCAGGTGAGTAAGGTAGTATACTAGTCAGGGAGATCACTTTTTAAATTATATAAATGTCTAACCACTATGCTTTATATCTGAAATATTGAATGTCAACTGTAATTGAAAAATTAAAAAGAGGGGTAAAAGGGTGAAGAGGAATAAGAGGTTCAAATTTCCAGGTATAAAACAAATAAGTCATGGGGATGTAATGCACAGCATAGGAAATACAGTCAACAATATTGTGATAGTATGGTACAGTGTCAAAAGTTTGCTGGACTTATCATGGTGATCACTACTTTGGGTAGATAAATGTTGAATAACTATGGTATACACCTGAAACTGATATAATGTATGAGTATGCTAGATATGTTTTTAATAGAACTCTTTAAAAAAAGAAATTCAAAGTTAAACCTATATTGTTTCTTATTTTTATCTTGCTATTTGTCATTTTTAGAATTAGAGTGCAGCAGACTAAAATGTCTGGGAAAAAAATAGCACTCAGTGGATATACAATTATATTGCATTAATTGGTGACTTGCCTTAACTGTAGGGCAAATTATATTCAATGTATACGTAGAAGTAGTCAAACCAGAGCTGGGGCTTTTTTGTTTGTTTGTTTGTTTTTTGATTGCCTGAAGATCAGTTCTGATTGGTCAGTGTCCATGTGATAACAGTAAAATGTTTTAAGTGACATTTATATATGAAACTCATAGTAATACTCATTTCTATGGTCAAGAATTTATGTCGAATAAACCTTAAAAATTTGTCTTAGCACATTAGTTTAAAAGGTTTGGTTGATCATTTTCTTATATACAGATAATGGGCATTTATTTGTCTTCAACATCTTTGCCAATTGTACTCAACATCTGTTTCTTTTCTTCTAAGAATAGCAGCTATATTCTCAGTGTTCCTTTTTTTTTAAATCAGAGTTTATTGGGGTGATAATTGTTAGTAAAGTTCTTTTTGGAAAAAGGCTTTGTCCATCTTTTCTAACCATGTGAGTTGAATGGGAGCTGTTGTCCTCTTCTAACTTCTGCCTTCCTGGCTGTAGTTACTACTTTTTGTGGGCATCAGGCTCAAGCCTGGCCAGTCAGATTACCCCATGGCCCTGTACACAATGTTCATTTCATGGATGGGCAGTTGAGGCTGGGATTTTTGAACTAGAGACAAGGGAATCCAAGTCTCAGTTTCTCCTTTGTGGCAAAAATTAGCCTGCGTGTTTGAGAGACCTGAAGCTTTCACTAATGGAAGGAGTTAATCTGCCATCGAAGAGAATTAAATCAATTTAGACAGAATTAAGCCTATGTAGATAGAGGAGAGATGGAAAGAATACTGGTAACATGTCAGTTCTACCCACGTTTTAGTGTCCTGCTTTTTTTCTCAGTTAAACAAAGTGAATTTTGTATTTTGCTTAAATTATTTCAAGTTGGGTTTCTCAATTGCAACCCAAAGAGTTCTGACTTATATACTTTATTGTGCTTAGCATAACCAGCGGTTACCCAATGTCTGGTTCTATCTCATAACCTACCTGGATTCCGAGTTTATCATATTCTAAATTAGGCATAGGACAAGGTGGAGTGGTGGGGAGATAGGTGCCAGGACAAATCAATATATATGATTTGTCCTATTTTTAAACATCATACCTTTTAATAGCGAATGTGAATTCTAATAGAGAATATAATACATTATGTATCTCCTAATAAAACAGGATAAATGAAATAAGAAAAGTACAGATAAAGTATTATGGGAGTTGAGAAGAAGAGATTGACTAGGAAAATTGAGGAAAATGGGGGAACTGCTTTAAGTGAATTGTGACAATGGGACTGGAATTAAAGATGTAATGTTGGAGGTTTGGTGACTCTCAGCTGGAAGGGACAGCGTTAGTACAGTGAGATTCTATCTAAAATCTTATCAGAAATTTAATTTTATTTCATTGAGCATGAAGGAGTAGTGAGAGAAATTTCAAATAAAATTAAGTTTATAAATAATATCTAGGAATATTATATTTTATTATTCACTTGTTAAGATGCCTCAGGAGTGGTTTGATAAATTTGCATGAACACTCATTTAGAAAAATAATTTCAACAATCAATAAGCATCTGATTTTATTTAAAGATGGCACCTGGAATTAATTATAAATACACATTGTAATCAGTGATTACATATTGGTAAATTGAACAAAATAAATGTAATAAAAATATGCCTAGGATAAATTTGAAAATGAAGGACCTATGAAATGTGGTTTGTACATTATGATTTGCATATTAAAATGTATTGAAATTATTTAATAAAATGCTTTGGGATTTTCTTTTATTTAACCAGAAATATATGTGATATCAGAGTTCCCATCATTATTTTTAGTTTACAGTATTTGAGTTTCAGTATGTTTCACTTCTAATTGTTGCTTATTTTTTGTCTTTAGTATGAATTTGCATACAAATGTATATTTATCGCGCTATGTAAGCCTGTTGGTAAGGAAATAAAAACTCAAATAAATAATAACAATAAATATTGATGATAATAATAAAAATGAGAAAGAGGAAAAAAGATAATGAATAAATTGTTCACATTATGTCTATAGGTATTATGATATGTATGAGACATGTCACTTACTAATCCTTTCAGGATATATTAAATATGAACCAGTGATTCATAGATAAATGATGCAATTCATAACTCTAGACCTGGCTCTGTTAAAACATTAAGATAATCACAGATCTCTGGATGTGTTTACTTATATATATATAAGGAAACTAATGTAACTGAGGGTTTAGCAACCTAGTGGTATACTAGGAATTATATATGGTATATTAATATATCCCTCCTACTGTATTAAAATAAATTAAAAGTTGCAGGCTTTGGAAATTTTAATCATTTAGAAAAGTGTCTTCGTTTTAATTCCCTAATAAGCCTCTGATAAGTAAAAATTTTACAAGCCTAGATAAATAGGCAACACATTTTTTCCTCACTTCAAAAAGTATATATTACCCTAAATCACAGTTTCTTGAGGTGAGTCATTGTTATGTAAATAAAGGGATTGAAATATTCCCTGACAAGAGGAAATAAATGACTTGTGTTATCTTCACATAAATGCACCATTATGAGTATTATTATTCTAGAGAGATTGAAAAAAAACTAGAGAGGTTTTTATATTAGGAGAAGATGTTTTTCATCACTATTATATATATATTCTGAAAATCAGAGAAACCGATAGATTTTCCCCCCCATTCCCAAGCATCAAGAATAAATTGATCAAGGCCCTGCTTCACACTGTAATTGCTTCCCTGTGATTACTGAATTTTAAGATGTATTTTGTTCTCCTGTTCTGGACACTGTGATTTCAGGAAATATACCCATCTCTTCCACCATCATCTGAAGGCTCATTCCATGTGTATTAATAACTTGGAAAAAAATTATAAAAGTAAAGACTAAAGAAAGCAACTATATAGTTTTGCTGAATAAACACATAAGCTCCCTAGCAGTAAACCAACAGGCTAGATAGAGCAAATTTGAAAAATTTGATAACGTAGTGTTGAATGTTCACTTTGACTGAGAAGTATGTTGAAATGGTTTCCTGTTTTAGAGAAGTAAATATGCCTGCCATTTTCATACATATCTATTCACAAATAAAATTACAGAAACTTCTCTATAAATATACCTACTAACCAAATCCATGTATAGATTTACAATAATTCCATCACAGTCATATGTTGTATAATGATGTTTCAGTGAATGATGGACCCCATAAACAATGGTGGTGCCATAAGATTATAATGGAGCTGAAAAGTCCTATCACCTAGTGATGTCATAGCCATTCTAATGTCACAGCACAACACATTACTCATGTGATTGTAGTGAAACTGGTGTAAACAAAATCTACTGCCCTGCCAGTCGTAAAAAAGTATTGCACATACAGTTATGTACAGAAAATAACACTTGATAATAATTATAAACGACTATGTTTCTGGTTTACATACTTACTATACAATCCTTTTTCTTGTTATTTTAGAGTATACTATTTCTACTTAAAAGAAAAAGTTTGCTATAAAATAGTATGTCACGTTACGCTGACAGCAGCCTCAATATATCTTGATTGCATCATTTTCTCTTGTGCTTGATTTAATCTCATGTTGTTTTGCACAGTGACGTGCTGTCCAGGTTTGTAGTCAAGAACAGTACGCTATGCCATAGAGACTAGGTGTGAGGTAGGCTATACCAACTGGATTGTTTAAGTATATTCTATGATATTCACACAACAACGGAATCACCTTACAAGGCATTTCAGAACATATCCTCAAGGGGCACATGACTGTATTTATAACTCATTGAAAAATGGGTGACATTTTTTAATTTAAGTTTTCTTTGATTTTGTTAAGTGTGTAAGTGTGTGTGTGTGTCTGTTTATGCTTCTATGTGTGTGCCTTTAGAATATGAAAATAAAAGAGAGAGAGAGAGAGAGAGAGAGAGAGAGAGAGAGAGAGAGAGAGAGAAATTTGGTACCTGCTAAAAATTTTGGTACTTTGACTTTTATTAGATGTCTCTAAGATCTATGTGAATATAATGACAGATCACCTACTGAATGTACTAGGGTCCTCTTTTCTACTGCCAAGGACCCTTCTAGTTTGACAGGAACCAGTAATGGTGAATAATCACACTAAAACTAACTCAAACAGAAATTAAAATTATAATGCCTCTGAATGACATATAAATGCTCAATCCAATACAATAATTAAATGCTTTGAGGATCTCTAAATTGTTCTATCTTCTACCCTAATCAGAGTTAGTTCTTTTTTATTGTGATTTAATGAAATTTTATTTGTATACAATTCATTTTATTTGTATACAATTTTATTTGTATACAATATACAATAATTTGTATACAATATACAAACAAGAAATTTTATTTGTATACAATTCATTCAAATATTTGTTTCTACCAGAACATTTTTTTTTCCATTAAAAAGAGAAAGTAGGAAGCTTCAGAACTATGGTGGACTTTCCTCATTTCATTAAACGCATTAATCATAAATTGCTAGATCCACAGTCCTTTCTATAAGAAACAAAGGGCATTCGGTGAGATAAAAAAAAAAATCAGGTAAAGGTGAGGCAAGGTAAACCTAAGTTATGGATTCAGCCACTTCCAGTCTCAGTCCCCATGAAGTCATGCCATATTCCAGACCCTAATCTTGGATTTCTGTAATATCATCTTTCTCATACCATGTCATATATTTCCTGAAAACAAAAATCTCTCACTTAGGTTCACTTGAGTGAACTTCTGTTCCCTGCAGCTACCTAGGACATTCACCCACACTGCCAATTTATTTCTAAATTTTTAACATTTTTCCTTCCAGTAAAGTTTCTTACCCATAGCCGTCTATATATTCATACTGTAATCACTAAGAAGTCAAGGAACTTAAAATATCCTGGAGGAATTAGTTCTGCCAGCTCAGTTGATCAGCTGTGTGGCTGTATAACTCAGAGAAAAACGTGACAAATGGGTTGTTTTAAACTTTTGGTAAAAGCTTATTTTTACACTTTTACCTGCACAGATTGTTTTCTCGCTTCAGTCTTGTTATTGAGAATGCCCGCGTTCCTGCTGTTAGCACTCACATTTGAGATGCTAAACGTACCAGGCTCTTCCCTGATTTGCTCTATAAACAATTCACGTATTTTATTTTACAAACTTTTCCTGACTTCAAAAGCTCTATGGATGATATGGTTCAAAAGATACATATTTCCAGGGAGGAATGCCAATTATCACAGCCTCATCACAGGACTTTATATGCATTAAAGACTCTAGATGTAAAGAGGGGGAATAAACATTGGCTGAACATCTGCTATAAACCTGCTTCCTCTGTTATGTGTATGTAACTAAATTGGCATCTAAATCTTACAAATACAGCAAGGTAGACACTATTATATCTATCTTAAACAAGAGGAAACTGAGTGTTGAAGAGGTTAAATGAGTTCCTCAACATCACTCACAGGTAAGGGGTTCAAATCCAGGACTATAATTCTGAAGTTAGCTTCCTCGATTGTTCTCTGTTGCTTCCCAGGAAAAGTTCCTGATGCTTGCAAAGCACAATTCATTTAGTCATTCCCAATCTTTTAGACAACTAAGTTCTACTTCAAATATTACTTTCTCAGAAAAGTCTTTCCTGTCCCTCTACCCCCTGCCCCACCCCACTCAACCATGTTAATGTTTTTCTCTCTCTGTCTGTCTCTGTCTCTATCTCTGTCTCTCTCTCTCTGTGTATATATATATAGAGAGAATACTATTATATACTCATATAGTACTGTTTCTCTATATATTATCTGTCTTTATATTATACTGTTTCTTTGAAAAAAACTAATTACAGTTACCACCGATTGTTCAATCTGATCACACCTGTATTCCTTTGCTCAACATCTGCTTTCTCTTCTATAAGCTTAACTAGGACTGGGGCCACATTGTTTTGATCCGTTGTATCTTCAAACTGTACAAGGTACAAAATCAGTGCTCAAGAATATTTGATAACTGAATTAATCAATCTACTTGTCATCAACTATGTAGAAGATGTGTGATAGGAGACATAAGAACTGAGAATATTTTATTTTTAAGTATTTCAATGCTTATGTTCTTTTTTTCATTTTGAGGAAGATTTAAGGTAATTTTCTAATATGGAATTATAAAAATCTATATTTTGTTTTAAATTATTGTGATATGGTCATATGAGAATAAAGTATTTTGTGAATGAATCAAGTGGTAAAATCTCATCATTTTTCCATAATCTATTGTCAAGTTCTGTTAACTTGGTTTCTATAACATCTTCCCTGTCCATTCCTTTCCTCCTATTCTGATTGTTATTACTTTATTTTGGAGTCCCTTTCATCCAGCTCATTAGCTGGTTCATTGATGGCATGAGTGGTGGTCTCTAAAGCCTCATAGGATTAGATATAAGAGAAAATAGGAAAGACATTTGAGATAGAGTTTAGACAACTCTTGGAAGAAAGCCTGCTATAAAAGAGAGCTGAGAAAATAAGATGTGAGGTGGAGAAGGATGTTGAATGAAGAAGTTACTTGTAAGATGGTAAATATTCTAATATGTTTACTGATGAGAATGATGCAGTATGGAGGGAGCAAATGATGGGGGAGAAAAAGAGGGTAACTACAGAAGGAAACTGCTTAGATTAGGTAAGAGGGTATGAAATGTAGTACACAGAACTTCCAAAAACAGTACATTAGTCATAATAAAAGGTAAGGGAGCATAAATATATGATGAATTGTAAGATGTCATGTTTTTTGCTGGAAAAATAAATGATGTCACAAATTTAAGGCAGAGCAGACTTGCATTCAAAATTATGTATTTTTTTTTTTTCTATCCAGAGCTAACTGCATAGATCTAACCATAAAGTGAATGAGACAAAGGTTGAGGTTGGGGTTAGAGAGCTGCCATGTGAGTAGAATATGATAGATTGGGGAGATACAGAGTTGAGATTCTGTAGAGAAAAATGTTTACGAGTTACTATGTAATCTAAGCTAGAAAGGGAAGGTACTTGAGGACATGAGGGTTTGATGGACCGTGAAATAGTGGATTGATCAAAGGATTGGAGAGTTTAAGGGGTTGAAGAATCGTCTGAGTAAAAAGTGCTAAACAGAATTATTTGGACAGAAAGGAGGCTGCGGGCAGAGAGCTGTTTACTTAAAATTGCCTTTATCAAAAGGCAGAATGACTGGTAATGGCAAAATTCAGGCTATTACGTTTGCAATGGATGGCTAAGAATGGATGGAGTACAATTTCATGGGAAGCAAGGGACTCAAGAAACTGAAAGGTCAGGGCATTGAATGGATCATCAACGTAAATACGGATGTTCCCAAGACAGAATAACATCTCCTGTAAATGAGGAAGGTGGAACTTGGAAAATGACAGATTATTGAAATAGAGTTGACTATAACTGCTGAAAAGCATGCTATGGATCTCTTCATTTCCTAATGTCTACACTTCTTGAATGTTCTAGTCCTAAATTACTTTTTCAGGTTTACCTCTTCCTCTTCCCCTTCATGTGTCCAATATTCTATGTATCAGAAATGCTTGCTATTTTTAAAATATGCTTTACCCTTAACTGATTATGAGCCTGTTGGTCTTTATCTGAAAATACATAAATTTCATTCTAGGCACAATAAAATTTAGTTTATCAATAAACTTCAAATTATATAGAAGAAGAAGAAGGAGAAGGAGAAGGAGGAGAAGGAGAAGAGGAAGAAGAGCCCTGAAAACCATTCCCTCTCCCATTAAAAACAAAACCTAAAAATCTTCTGTGAGTCCCTCAGCAAGAAATCTTGTCCCCTTGATAATGGTTTTGTCCAGTAAGGTAGCTAGACTAGCTATACGTAAATAACTGTAATACAAGGTAGAACATAATTAGTATAGCTAGTCTAGGTACCTTAGTGGACAAAACCATCATCATCAAACATGAACTCTCCTATCTAGCCCAATCCTACTCCTGACACTCTTTTAGTCTGTCTTGCTTTCTGATGTCTTTGTAACTTGTCCTTTGAATTCCCATGTTGTGCTAAGCAAACTCATCTTTCTGTATCACTGTTTCAATTACTCATTCTATCTGTTTGTCAAAAAGAAACCTGGATTTTCCCATATCATTTTTATTTGATTTTCCTTAGTCAATAAAAGAATAGAGCATACTATCCATCCATTCTTTTTTTCCGAAAAGCCATTCAAGACTCCAGATCAACATTTGAATCTGTTGGTCTGTGTTCTTACTACTACTAGAGTTATTGTCCTGAAAGCAAGCAAGCAAATAAAGAAACAACAAAGAACAAAAAACAAGGACAAAAAAATAAATTAATGCTAATTCCCTGCTTAAAGGACTCTGTTTACTCAATTGTTTTCAAAATAAAATCAGAAACCCCTAGCGTTGTATTCAAACCCTTTAACAGTTTAGAAGTTACCATGTAGTTAGTCTTCTATTTAGTGACTCCTCTCCTTACAAATCTCACACTGTAGCCACACAATACTTTGCAACCATATATTTTTTTCATCGCTCTACAATTCTTTTAACTTTTTATTTTATTTATAAACTTCCATTCAGCTTTCAAAACCATATTCAAATTTCATCTCTCCATTTTTAGGTGAATTGATTTAACTCTATTCTTTGTTTTCACAGTTGAAATCATTATTCTAGTGCATATCTCATTGTATTTTAATGACATTTACTTCTCCATGTTCCTCATTACAGGGTGGTTTCTAGCAATGAGAAAATGAAGTTTATTCTTCTTTGTATCTGCACTGCTTGACATAAATTGATTAACTTCTATCTGGCTGCATGCAACTCTTTGGGTCAGCCTGGATTCCATGGTCCATAAGTTTCTCCCATTGAATACTTGCTTTTATTTTCTTATTAAAAATTTGATGTACAACTTGGATTGGTTTTGATAAACATTTTCTTTACTTCTCATTTGAAGTTTGAGAGTGTTTCAGGAGCAAATCAAGAAATTTCATAATATTCTTTCAGTATTTCTTATACATCTCTCTTCCTATTTCTTTCCATAGACATCTTTTAATTCAAGCTTTCAGTATATTGATCTTGATCTCTGATACACTTGGCTCCTACTTCTGCTGTCTTTTCCATCCAATCCTTTCTGTATAAAGACTCCAGCTTAATCTTTGTAAAATAACATTATCATCATTTATTTCTCTTTCTTAAAAAATTAGTAATTCCCCATTGCCTTATTGATGAAATTTAAACTCCTTATTTTAGCCTAGAAAGCCCTAAAAATCTACTCTAAAGGTAACTTTTCAACTTGACTACAATAAACCTAAATAAATAAACCTAAATAAAACTACTCTGGTTAGACTTGTCTCTGAAATGGCACTTACTCTTTCATTTGTTATATTGAAGTTATCAACCTATACATTCATTCAAATACACTCCATTAACAAGACTGGATTTAGTTTCTTCTTCTCAAGTATGCCTTCTATAACCACGGTAGACCACAATCATAAATCTATCCCCTAAATTCTCATAGCATCCACTATTTATAGTTCTTTCTCTACTTAGTCATTTTTTATTTAATGTTCTGTGTTTTCATGTGTTGTTTCTCTAACAAGATGGATAATTTAATGGTGGCTAAAGCCATGCTTTACACTTAGTTTTGTTTCATACAGGCTTGGATCATGATAGGTTCATGTACACAGATAGTACTAGTCTATTACAAACCAAGTAATAAGGGCTAGATATTGAGCACCAATTATATATACAGCACAGAATGATGACTAATTCTCACATTTATTCAAGAATTTATCATTAGTAAGGAATGAGAAAACATGATAAGACTTTCAGAATTTTCCCTAAATTCTCATAAGTAATTTCAAATTTTAATATCATTTGGAGAGAAAAACTGAATTTACCAGTTTTTAATTCTATATAGATGTATACATGTGTATATGACAAAAAGATGTAATCTTTAAAAAATGGATCAATCCATTAATATACTGTAGTATTATTTATTCTTTGGTCACTAAAGAGATTTATCTTAACTCTTTAACATTGATGAAATGGAGATTCTATCTCAAGCTGGTTAATGATGAGAAATAAATCACAATGTATTTGAGTTTTCACTTCTTTCTTTTCACAAAAAGAATCTATATATCTTGGAAATGTACAAGAATAGGACTACACTATAAGTATACTTGTTATCCTTCTTTATTGAACACATTATGCAGTCTGAAGACAAAATAAAGGACAAAAAGAGTTTAACCCCAAATAAATATACAGTTGATCATTGAACAATGCAGGTGTTGGGGGCACTGACCCCCTGGGCAATTGAAAATCTGTATATAACTTTTGACTCCCCCAAAACTTAACTTTACTTAACTACTAATAGCCTACTGTTTACCAGAAGCCTTACCAATACCATAGCCCATTGACATCTATTTTGTACTTTATGTGTTATATACTGCATTCTTACAATAAAGTAAGTTAGATAAAGAAAATGGTATTAACAAAACTATAAGAAAGAGAAAATACATTTCAAGTACAACAACTATATGTACTTGTTGAAAAATATCTACTTATAAGTGGACCCATGTAGTGTATAGTTTAAACTCATGTTGTTCAAAGGTCAAATGTAATTGTTAAATATAACTATTCATATTAAAAAAGCAACAGCAACTAAAAACTGATGTTTAAGAGAATGTAAAAGATCCACTTTTCTTTCTTTTGAAAAAGAAGGGAATGAGTCAGAAGTGGATTCAAAACAGAAAGGGAGCCCATCTTTGTAAATTGTCTTGTTAGATTGGATGGAAGTAGATGCTTTGAGAAGAGAACCAGAAGCAGAACTATACCTATAGTAAGTATTTACTGAAAATACACAATTGTTGAATTTCTGACACTGAGAAGTCTTTAGAATTTTTTGTTTGTTTGTTTGTTTTTTGGTTAAGTTCCATGTCACCTTATCCCAGCTAGGGAAATCTGCTTGTTTCACAGGCTTAAATAGGTTTAGTAAAATAAGGCTTGAGGAAGTAAGCAATTTAATGATAGATGCAAATATGATCTGTAAGGTCATATTTCTTCTTTTTTATCATGATTTTTTAAATTGATGGGAATAGGATTTGTGAATGGTTTTTCTAGATTATAGTGCACTCTCCTCTCATTTCGTCACCTTTTTATAAGATTTCTTAAGTTCTAGAGATAAATTAAAATCTAAAATTACAATTAGAGACTTAGTATGACATTGCAAGTCATAAACTAATCACTGTTTGATGTATAATGATAATATAGTAATACAAATAATACCCAATCCTTATACAGGGTTTACTAATACATACAAGGCACTCATCTAAATCCTACAGATGTGTCAACTCCAATCCTCACAACCCTTTGAATTGGCCTAATAGTTATCCCCATTTTACCTCTGAGGAAACTGAATCAGAAAAGTTGAAAACTTTTCCAAAGTCATGGCTACTAAGTGCTATTGCCAGGATTTGAATTCAGGAAGTCTGGCTCCAGACTCCACGCCCTCCTCTGCAATGCTAAATAATAAATGAGTTGTATGCCATGTGTGATGTAGTAATTCAGTGCTTTGAAACAATTTTTTTTTCCATATAAATTGTAAGTGATGATTTGGCTGATATTTAACTCACAAAATACTACCTAGTGCATAACAAGTGATGTATAGTATTAACATAGCTGTGGAGGTTTGGGGTCGTAGAAGCAAGAATCCTTATGGTTAGGCAAGAAGGGAGATTTATTTCTGAGTTCTCAATTCTATTCCATTGATCTGTGTGTCTGTTTTCCTGCCAATACCATGCTGTTTTGATTACTGTCACGTTGTAGTGTAAATTGAAGTCGGAGTGTGATACCTCTCTTTAGCCTTGTTCTTTTTTTTAAAGAATTTCTTTGACTATTTGGAACCTATTGTGATTCTATACAAATCTGATGATTTTTTGTTCTAGTTCTACAAACAATGCCGGTGGGATTTTGATGGGCATTGCATTATATCTGTATATTGCTTTGGGCAATATGGCCATTTTAACTATGTTGATTCTTCCAATCCATGAACACAGAATATCTTTCCATTTCTTTGTATCTTTCTCAATTTCTTTTAATAATGCCTTATAGTTTTCAGTGGATAGGTCCTTCCATTGTTAAGTTAAATTTATTTCTAGGTAGTTTATTCTTTTTGTTGCAATTGCAAAGGAATTTTTTGTCATTTTTCCCCCCTGAAATTTCATTGTTAGTATATAGGACCACAATGGATTTCATACATTGATTCTGTATCTTGCAACTTTAATTTTTGACAAAGGAGCCAAAAATATACAATGGAGAAAGAAAGCCTTTTCAGTAAATGGTGCTGGGGAAATTGGGAAGCCATGTGCAAAAGAATGAAACTAGACTGCCATCTGTCACCATATACCAAAGTTAACTCAAAATGGATCAAAGACATAAAAATGAAATCTAAAACAATAAATTGCATACAGGAAAGCATAAGTACTAAACTTATGTACCTTCAGTTCAGAGAGGATTTTATGAATTTGACCTTATTGACAAGGGAAGTAAAAGCAAAAATAAATGAATGGGACTATATCAAACTAAAAACTTTGCAAAGCAAAAGAAACTATCAACAAAACAAAGAGGCAACCAAACAAATGGGAGAACTTGTCAACACCTCCAATAAAGGGCTAATATCCAAAATTTATAGAGAACTCATATAACAACAACAACAAAAACCCAAACAATCCAATTTCAAAATGGGTAAAGAATCTGAACAGACACCTCTCCCAAGAAGACAAACAAATGGACAACAGATACATGAAAAAATGCTCAACTTCACTACCTATTAGGGAAATGAAAATCAAAACCACAATAAGATACCACCTCAGACCTGTTAGAACGGCTATCATCAACAAGACAAGTAATAACAAATTTTGGAGAGGTTGTGGGGAAAAAAAAGGAACCCTCAGACACTGATGGTGGGAATATAAATTGTACAGCCACTATGGGAAATGGAATGAAGTATGCTCTATTAAGAATAGAAGTACCATATGACCTAGTAATGCCTCTTCTGGGTATCTACCCCCAAAATCTGAAAACATTTAGCTGTAAATATACATATCCCCCTAAGTTCATTGCAGCATTATTCATGGTGGACAAAACATGGAAACGACCAAACTGTCCTTCAATAGATAATTGAATAAAGAAGATGTGGTACATATGTACAATGGAATATTACTCAGCCATAAGGTGAGATACTGCCCTTTATGACAACATGGATAGATCTTAAGATTATCTTATTATGTTAAGCAAAATAAGTCAGAAAAAGTCAAGAACCATATTACTTCATTTATATGTGGAATATAAAACTGAAAGCAACAAACAAACAAGATAAACAACCAAAAAATCATAGATACAGACAACAGTTCAGTAGTTACTAGAGGGTAAGGGGGAGTCTGGTGGTAGAAGAGGGAAAAGGGAGTCAAATATATGGTGATGGAAGTAGAATTGACACTGGGTGTTGAACACACAATGCATTATATAGATGATGTATTATAGAATTGTACACTTGATACCTGTATAATTCTACTAACTAATGTTACCAAAAAAATTTTAATAAAATTTCAAAAAAGGGAGGAGAAAATAAATCACCTCTCCTCCCAACACACACTTTCTTTAAAGAGACAGAGTCAGCCTCAGGAAAAAATGTTAACTGGCTGGTAATTGACCAATAATATAGAACATTTAGGAGTGTACTCTTTAGATCCATACAAACATAGGTAAGGACCTGTTACTTGTCTTAATGACAGATTTTTTTAACTATAAAAGAAAGATAAGCTTGAAATGCTGTTTGGCTGTGAGGACTAAATAAGAGAATATATGACATGCTTTAAACACACTGCCTGATGAATAGGAAAAACATTAATCTTATCAAGGCGTCCACCTATGCATTTGCTATCTCCTTTCCACAGCACTGAAAGAGAAGGGTTATGAATCATTAGGTTTTACAATATTTTGAATAATGGCAAGATTGTATTGTATAAGTAAATTGCCCCCTGGTATACCTACTTTGAAGAACAGAGTACTCATTTAAATATATGAGGTTTAGAAAATTTGTTTAAAAAAAGTCTTGTTATTTTATGATAAATTTGCAAAATATCTCATTGGGGTGAACTGTGGAAGAAAGACTTCTTTAAATATTACAAATTACTTTCCAGAGAAATCATTTTAGAACCCTCAATATTCCGGATGTGATTTTTAGCACTGGGTAATAAAAGTGATCACAAAATAAGAATAGAATTCAATAAAGAAGGATATAAATAAGAGTATAAATTTAATATCCTTGCAAGATAAAGGAAACCTTAAAATATCCTCCATAAAGTTATTCAATTTTAGACAAATTAACTGAAACGAAATGTGAGAATTAGTTCAGGAGGAAAAGAAAGGAAAAGAAGTCTTTTCAAATGGTTCATAGAGAGACTTAAGGTTATTTTTAAATACCTTATTGGATGTTCAGAGAAAAATCGCGTAGATCATATTAGGAACAGCAGTGCAAGGAAAGATAAAGAAAACGTAACTATAAGAAAATGCGTATATTTTCAGTAATAGAAAGATTGTCTAAATAAAGTGAAAATACCTATGGCATCTATAGCAGCTCAGTTATGAGGACACTCCTACAGAAATGTTAATTATCTTAGAAATGATCTAAAACTATGAATTAAATATGTTTACAAATATTCCAGAGGCAACAGACCAATTGAAGAAATACTGTGACTTTGATAATCACTGTAAAGTCATAGTTGCTTATCGAAATAAAATGTCAGACATTCCTTAACCTCACTGAACATAAAATTTTCTAGTGATGCTTTCAAAATATAATTATCTTTAGTCTCCATTGCAAGCATACTGAATCAGAATGTCTAAGGGAAAGACCCAAGAATATAAATTTTTAGCAAGATTCCCCCCCAACACATGATTCTGTATAGTTGTTCATTCACCTTTTGTTGGAAAATCCTGTCTGGTATAAAAAAAGCTTTAACAATATGAAAAGGTATGTAATGTTCAAAAGCAAACAAACAAAAAAACAAATAAACAACACTTAGCAAGTAATAATCAGTGCAGCAGTTCTCAATTATACTGAATACGTGAGATGTCTGGGCTGGGAAGTGCTATGGAAAATGCAGATTTTGAAGATTTATAGAGTGAGATCAACTTTCACACAGATCTTAAACTGCCTCTTTCTTCCAATCCTCTCTCTGAAGGAACATGAGGAACAGATCAGCCCCACTAAGTAGAGTCCAGGTGGCTCATTTAAAAATCCCATTTCTGTGAGACCTCCCAGGGCAAGAGTAAGTCTAGAACTGTATACATAGAGGATGCCAAAACAATGTATACACATTCTAAGAAAGGAAAACTGTTATTAAAAATTGTAATACTCAATATAGATCAATAACAAAAAATGAATACAAGTCACTTTTGACTTCTGCAATTACAAGAGGTGTTCAAAGTGGTTACCATCAGCATCCAGGCACTTCTGATTATGGTGAGCTATTGCTTGAGCAACGTTTACCAAGGAGTCCACTTGTATACATTTTTTTGGCACCCCCAGTATTTTCCTGAAGGATGCAACATTTAGAGGCTGGCGAACATTCTCAAAGACACAGTACAATCTGCTAAGTTAGTGTGGTTCTAGGAGGGCCAGGTGACTCACCGGACCTGGGAGATGACGTGCTCTTGGCCCTTTGAGAGAGTGAGGATTTAGATGAAATTATTCCTAGTACTTTCAGATGGGAGTTGGTGTCCTCTGGGGAGGGAGCAGACACTCCTATGTCTCGAAAAAGAAATATTTATTGATAATTTGCTCATCTTACAGTATTTTTGGTGTTAAAAATGCTGATTACTAGGACCAGTCCAGATACTCTGAGTGGTTATATCTTGGGTATGACCCAATATTTCCATGTTTTACAAGCACACTCGATTATTCTCATGCAAGTAACTGAGGATCACACTAGTAAATGCTGACCTATTAGGTATTATTGTATATATTTTCAGAAGCTTTGGAGAACTTTCATTATTAAATGTGATTTGAAATCAAGCAAACAAAACTGAACTGAAGTGATGTGGAGGAATAACGTTTTGTCATGGCTAGTGAAATACCTTAGGTATGGGAAACAGCATGTTGGCAAAATGGAATAATCCTCAAGGGTTGAGAGGGGGTGGCATTTGTTGGTTATTTTAGAAAGTATCTTAATATGGGAATAATAAAATCTCCAAACTTTTACGTCATACTGAGCTTTACTGGGTAGTCAAATATCCAAATATCCAAAGCTGGAAAATACAATTTCCATAAAGCGATCAGAAAGCTATGTGGGTAGGTATCATGAAAGTGGAAGATTAATTTTAATGTGGACATACGTAAGAAAATGCTTTTATATAAAATTCAAACTATACTTATTATGTGATAGATTTTATTCCTATTGATTTTAACTAACTAGCTGTATGATCTTAGGCAAATCATTCAAATACTTGCAGAAAGACCTATGAGTTAAGAGGGCATCTCAAGAAGAGAAAATAGGAATAAAAGAAAGGAGTCAGAAAATTCTGGAGTAGGTTTTGAATGAAGAATGATTGAAGAGAAGTAGTGGAATATAAAACTACTTCCAACCTGCCCTCCAAACTCTACTAAAACCTCCATTCCAAACAGAGGAGTTTGGATTTATACAGTAAACAAGAACAAGAAATATACAGTAATAGAAGCAGTCTAGGAAAGGAACTCCTAAATGCAACGACCCACATACTAATACAATGCAGTGGGGATTATATCATAAATCTTGGGCAAATAACTAACCTTTACTAAACGTCACTAGGTAACAGGCACTGGTCTCATTGCTTTGCATATATTAATGCACTTAATCCACACAATAACCATAGGAGAGAAGTATCCATGCTAGCCCTCGGTCCAGATGAATATATTCAAGCAGACAGGTTGTCTTTCGTCCAAGGATAAAGTAGGTGGTAAATCAAACCCAACTTTGTGATGGATTTACTTGAAACAAAAATAATCAAGAAAGATTCTAGTTTAAATCTCTGTAATGATACCACTCTCAAAAACATGCTTTCTGTAAACATTCTTGATTGATCGTAAAGGAGACAATGTTACAGCCAGTTCATGGGGCATTGATCCTGCAGCCTCTCTTCTTATATAGCCTAAAATGTGGCAATGCTCTTGAAAGGGAGTTTCAAGAGTAAGTTGTAAACGAAAGTTGACAGCCACTCATCTGGGCAAGAGGTAAAGAGTGTTGTAGTTAACAGTGGAAAGAAGGCAGAGTGAGAATGACATTGCAGACGTAAAATCCACAGGGTGTGCCAAACCTATGCAGTATTTAGGTGGTCATCAGATTAGGAGGACTCTAACTGAGCCAGAAATACTCGTATTTATGTTAGATGTTTAGGAGAAAGGTGATCTCACTAGCAACACAAGATATCCATTGGAGAAGTTAATTTGTGAGAAGATTCTAAATTGGAAACAGAAATAGCAGTGCCCACTAAAGAAAAAAATAATTTAAATATAGATGGGCTCAGGAGTAGAATCCTGGAGAAACATCTATATTTAGAACAATAGCTCCCTTAAATCCTTTCTGGAACAATGCCAAGTGTAAACAAGCCAGACAAATTGGTAAATGGACACACCCAGATGCCCAGCAAAATAGAATGATTGACTTATGGGGTACATTGAAAAGAGACAGTGAAATGTACAGATGAAACAGTTTGGGAGAGCCTACTGCTGGGTAAATCAAGAAAAAAAAATTCTCAGGTTTAAACACAAATTGCACAGAGGTCAAGCATGTAAAAGGCTGAGAAAAGGTTGATATATTTGATTAACTGATACTTGACTAATTTTGAGAAAACACATTGAGTAGTGTGGTGAGACTCAATGCCAGATTGCAGATTATTGAATGAAGAGAAGAAATTTAGCAATGAGGCAGTGTAGATTAGTCTGACAATAGGAAAGGAAGTCAGGCTAAAATAACAGAACTTACATTTTTCACCCTTACAGAAAACAACTCACAATTTATGTTCTGTTATTACATGTTTTTTTAAAAAAGAATGATATATTCACTGTTACAGTGGCAATTATCAAAAGTTTACGTCCTTTGGGATTTTATTTCCTGAATTCCATAACAAGTTTTCATATAGGAAACTAGGAAAATGCCTAAATTATATACATATTTAAAAAATTTATCTTATTATGTGTAAGCACTTATTAGATAATATTTCAAATTTTCTAAGATATATTAAGAGAGTTAATGAAATGATATACAGTGTTTTTCTTTGTAATAATTCTTATCTCCACAGATAGGAGTTCAACTGTTTTTATAAGTCTGTTTTAGTAGACATTGAATTGTATGAAATGACTGATTGACAAGGACATCTGAGCAAATGAAGTATTCATTTTATTCAGAAATCATCTAATGAATTCTTGATGTTTTATTTAATTTGTAACATCAAGATGATAAGCTTTCTAGAGACATACAGCAAAATAAATAGAAGACTAATAAAAGCCAAATAAGTTTCTATATTCCTTCAGAGTTTGACTAAAGCCTTAATATTATTCACATTATTTTGCATGGATAAATATACTCGAGTAGGAGTGTTCTTGTCACAAGCTTTCCAGTCCCCTTGAAACTATCCATAAACTGAAAATTCTGAACAAAGATTTGAAGAAGAAAAGTCTCCTGGGTTTAGGGTAGGGTGTTTAATACCCAAGGAGTAAAACTTAGAAGAGAAAATGGAAAAAGTAAGAATCCCCAAGTCCAATTGTCATATTTCTTTGTGGTAAACAGGTTGGTCAGGAAATAAGAGTGAATGCTACGTCTCACTGTTTGAGTGCCAAAACAAATTTCAGGAATCAAAAAGAGAGAATAACACAGGATCTATTCTGTCTGTTTTATGTGTGGCAAAGCAAACTGAGAGGATTGGGGTGGAACAAGGGTACACTTAAATGGACGGTTATTCCATCACATGTTATTTCTAATTCAGTGACTGTGATCTTAGGTGCTGAATTACTAGCAGAATGCTGTCTAACAGCTAGTGTTCTAGGGTTGGAGGTGGGTAGGAACTCTAATATATAGCCTTTGATGCTTTTCATGTTGTAAACACTCCCGTTATGGCTTAATTTCAAGCTACCAAGAAGTGAAGATATGCACACCATCAACTCTTGCAAGCAGGAAGAACTCAGTTCAACTACACTGCTAGAATAACTACAAATATTCCACAAGACAAATAAGAAAAAAAATTTGCTTCAGATTTTTGTTTGGTCTTTGTACTGGTTTCCTTGATTGCTGTAACATAATACCACAAACTTGGTAGTTTAAAATGACACACATTTATTCTCTTATAATTCTGGAGGTCAGAAGTTCAAAATCAGTTTCGTTTGGCCTAAATCAAGGTGACTTCCCTTGAGAGCAATGCCACCACCTCACTGGAGGCTCTGGAGAAAACCCATTTCCTTGGCTTTTCCATCTTCTAGCGATGTATTTCTTGCATTCCTTAGCTCATGGCCCTTTCCTCCATCTTCAAAGCATTTCACTCTAATCTCTACTTTCATTATCAAATCGCCTTCTCTTCTATAATCAAATCTCACCCCATCTCTCTCTTATGAGGACAATTGGTACTACATTTAGGGCTGACCTTAATTAGCCACCGTGATCCAGGCCAATCCAGAGTAATGCCTCCAGAATAAAATCCTTAATTTAATTATATCTGCAAGGTCCCTTTACTATATAAGTTAACATTCAAAATTTCTAGGAATTAGAATAGGGACACCTTGGGGATGATTACTCATCCTACCACAATCTTCAAGGGCATGCCATTTCTTAATATTTTTTCATTGCTTTTAGAATCTATATTATTCAGAAGTAAATTAATGGAGTTGATTCATGAATTATGTAATTAGGTAATTCTGTTCATAATTTCCTTGTTGACACAATTCTTGACTTAAAAATAAAAATGTGTTGTCTACACACACATTCTCACTGAAGGATTTGCTTGTAGTTCATTTAAAAAAAAAGCCATCACATTTCTCATCACCCAATAGGTTATCTGCATCTATAATTTTTTTTTTTTAATTTATTTATTGGGGTGACAATTGTTAATGAAATTACATAATTTCAGGTGTACAATTCCGTATTACATCATCAATAAATCCCACTGTGTGTTCACCACCCAGAGTCAGTTCTCCTTCCATCACCATATATTTGATCCCCCTTACCCTCATCTCCCTCCCCCCACCCCCCTTACCCTCTGGTAACCACTAAAATATGTCTGTGTCTATGAGTTCTTGTTTCTCATTTGTTTGTCTTGTTTTTGGTTTATATACCACATATCAGTGAAATCATAGGGTTCTCTGCTTTTTCTGTCTGACTTATTTCGCTTAGCATTATATTCTCAAGATCCATCCATGTTGTCAGAAATGTTCCTATATCATCTTTCCTTAACGCTGAATAGTATTCCATTGTGTATATATACCACAACTTCTTTATCCATTCATCTATCGAAGGACATTTTGGTTGTTTCCATGTCTTGGCCACCGTAAACAAAGCTGCAATGAACATTGGAGTACACGTGTCTCTATAGAGAAATGCTTTTATATTTTTGGGGTAGATACCCAGGAGAGCGATTGCTGGGTCATATGGTAATTCTATTCGTAATTTCTTGAGGAACCTCCACACTGCCTTCCATAGCGGCTGCACCAGTCTGCATTCCCACCAACAGTGTATGAGGGTTCCTTTTTCTCCACAGCCTCTCCAACACTTGTTGCTATTTGTCTTGTTGATGATAGCCATTCTGACTGGGGTGAGGTGATAACTCATTGTGGTTTTTATTTGCATTTCTCTGATGATTAGTGATTAGAAACAATTAATGAATACAGTAAAGTTGCTGGCTACAAAATCAACGTACAAAAGTCCATTGCATTCCTATATACTAACAATGAAATCTCAGAAAAAGAAATACAAAAAACAATTCCCTTTGCAATTGCAGCAAAAAGAATAAAATACCTAGGAATAAATTTAACCAAGGATGTGAAGGATTTATATGCTGAAAACTATAAGACATTTTTGAAAGAAATTGAAGATGACACAAAGAAATGGAAGGACATTCCGTGCTCATGGCTTGGAAGAATCAACATAGTTAAAATGGCCATATTACCCAAAGCAATATACAGATTTAATGCAATCCCCATCAAAATCCCAACGGCATTTTTTAAAGAAATAGAACAAAAAATCATCAGATTTGTTTGGAACTACAAAAGACCCCGAATAGCCAAAGCAATCTTAAGAAAAAAGAACAGTGCTGGATGTATCACACTGCCTGACTTTAGCTTGTACTATAGGGCTACAATAATCAAAACAGCATGGTATTGGCGGAAAAACAGACACATAGACCAATGGAATAGAATTGAGAACCCAGAAATAAAACCACATAAATATGGACAGATAATTTTTGACAAAGAAGCTAAAAACATACAATGGAGAAAAGACAGCCTCTTCAATAAATGGTGCTGGGAGAATTGGATAGCCACGTGCAAAAAAATGAAACTGGACTGTTATCTGTCACCATGTACCAAAATTAATTCAAAATGGATCAAAGACTTAAGCATAAGACCTGACACAATAAGCTGCATAGAAGAAAACATAGGTACTAAACTTATGGACCTTGGGTTCAAAGAGCATTTTATGAATTTGACTCCAAAGGCAATGGAAGTAAAAGATAAAATAAACAAATGGGACTATATGAAACTTAAAAGTTTCTGCACAGCAAAAGAAACCATCGACAAAATAAAGAGGCTACCGACTGAATGGGAGAAGATTTTTGCAAATAGTTCCTCCGATAAGGGTCTAATATCCAAAATATACAAGGAACTCATGAAACTCAACAACAAAAAAACGAACAACCCAATTGAAAAATGGGCAGAGGACCTAAAGAGGCATTTCTCTAAAGAGGACTTACAAATGGCAAATAGACATATGCATCTATAATTTTTTACTTTTCTCCCCACTGTAAGTCTCTAAAACAGGCCAATATTTCTGCATGCATTCTGAATCTATTCCACTCATTTTCTAACATGACTTCTTCAATTCTTCTCTCTACTTCACTATCCAAATCCAGGGATGGGAAAAGGACCAGGGACTGTTTTGTTTTGTTTTCTTTTCTTTCTTTCTTTCTTTCTTTCTTTCTTTCTTTCTTTCTTTCTTTCTTTCTTTCTTTCTTTCTTTCTTTCTTTCTCTCTCTCTCTCTCTCTCTCTCTCTCTCTCTCTCTCTCTCTCTCTCTCTCTCTCTCTCTCTCTCTCTCTTTCTTTCCCTTCCTTCCTTCCTTCCTTCCTTCCTTCCTTCCTTCCTTCCTTCCTTCCTTCCTTCCTTCCTTCCTTTCTCTTTCTCTCTCTCTCTCTCTCTCTCTCTCTCTCTCTCTCTCTCTCTCTCCCCCCCCTCCTCCCTCCCTTCCTCCTTCCTTCCTTTCTTTTCTTTCTTCCTTTTTTTATCTTCTTTGTTCCTCTAAGGAGTCATGACACCTTTAAAGAAGGGTGCTGAGAGAATGTGCCTGTGGAAGGAGAGGGCTCTTACAAGAAAATATCCCATCTGAACTGGAAGAGTACTAAGGAGCCTGGCCCTCTACATAGTGGATTGTGGGAAGATGCTTTGCTGTATCTTCTCGAAGAATTAAGCCTATTATCAGAACATGGTGATCCTCTCTGTCTTTAGAAATGCATTTACTATCTTGTATGATATTAATAAAGCAACTTCAACTGTTTTTTAAAGTTAATATTTGCTGTACATATTTTCCATTTTTTCACTCTAATACTTTTAAAGTTTTTCAAACAATGCCTCACATGTAGCAATAAAACATAAATGTTGATTGAATAAAAATAAAATGAGCTAAAAAAAAGTCTTTGGCATTGAGCTGGGGACTCAAATAAAAATGTACGAAATTGTCATACATAAGACAAAGACAGTGAGACCCTGAAGTGAGATTATAGCAACAGTGTTGTGGGGGAGAGGCAGAGCTATGTTGAGGGAGAAATACAGCAGTTGTAGGAATGAAAGCTTGGCAAAGAGAAACGTAGTTAGAGGAGTGTTTAATAAATGTTGCTGGGTTATGTGGAATGCCAGCACCCCATTTATTACCTTCCAAACCATTAGTAAAAATCTATACTACTCATAAATGCTTTTGAAGCTAGATTTTATTTTGTTTTTATTGCAATGAATGATATATGAGATGGGCCTCATCAGGCACTGAATGAGGGCAGGCAGATCCTAGGAAGCACAGTTACATTCAGTATTCAGGGTAATATCCTTCCTTGTATTTTATTATGTTGTAAACTACATAAGGAAGGTTATGGCATTTGTTTTGCCCTCCAATACATCTCTGATATATAACAAATTATCTGACACTTAGTTGGTATGCAATACACATCTGTGAATGTGTGAAGATAATTTTCCTCAGTGTTCGCAGAGTAAATTCTGATCATGTCACTCATGCACTTAAAATCTTCTAAAGCTTCCCCATCTTTGTTTAAGATACCTCATGTGTGCCAGTTCAAATAATTTTGGCCAAAATTTTTACTCCCACTACTGGTCATTATAACCAGGTCTGTGCAGGTACAAACAGTTTCACACAGTTGCAACTTGAGGGCTACTTACAAATGCATGGAAATTAACTGTCTAACATTCTGAGCCATCATCTCAGAATGGAAGATGGAAGTCCATTGATATGTCCACCAAGGAGACTACTCTGAATGCATTTTATAAGGCTCTGATTCCAGCTGTCTATAATGCAACCCACTGTTTCACTGCTTTACTTTTCAAACCTACTCCATCCTTCATTCCTGCTTTCTGGGAAAATTTTCAAATACATTATCTGCAAACAAATTTTGTTTCCAGCTTTGCTTTAAAAGAATCCAAGCTAAGACAATACATTCTATAATAGTTTTTAAAATAAAATGTTATTTGTACCTCAGAGGAAATAATTAGCTTATGTATATACCCTCTATTATTTTTAGAAGGTTCTATCTTTTTTTCTTTTTTTCAGAGAAGTGTAAAAACACAATGTTCTTGAAATGAATTTTGTAGCTAACTCTATGGTCACAGCAGATTAAATGTAATTTTTAAATTCAATCCCCTGCTGAGGTGTTTGCCAACTTTGCAGAAATATCCATTATAATGCCTGTCTCTGCATTGAGAGGTTTGTAAAACCCACCAGGAATTTCAGCTGACCGTGGTGCAATAAATGGATTCATCCACAATCATACTCAATTTTTATTTTCAGACTAAGTGTTTAATATATGCTAGCTACTTGAGAGAACATTCAGGGATATGACCTTCTTATGGACACATTTTTCATTTTTTTTTCTTTTGAAGAGAGATCAAATAGTAATATGAAACTGTTTGATTTAAAAAAATATTCAAGTCTGATCTATGCCTTTCTTGAAATAATATTAAGTTTCCTGTTTCTTTGTTTTTCGCCACACGTTATCCTCGTATAAATTCTGTAACAATTCAATAAGCTCAGTAATTTTTAAATGGAAACTATTAACTTGGAAGCTTAAAAGTTGTGGCTTCCCCTGTGTGTAGAATTGGTTCCCGTCTGAGGTGGGGTGGGGGGTGGCTGGATAAAGAGAGTTGACAACTCTGCTTTGATTTGAGAGCAAGGAACTGGCTGTCAGGCTGTGGACACTCACATGACAAATTTTTGCATTGTATGTCACCATTCACACTAAGAATTAAGCTTTCCATAAAAGTTCATTCGTATTGTTAAGCCCTTTGTCATTTTGCATGTAGGAATATTTCACTGAAATACTTGTAGATGTCCAAGATACATACCTTCAATCCCCCTTTGTTCACTCCCATTTTTTATGTCCACATTTAGCTAACTTTGATTTCAGAACTTCTTTAGGCTTCCATCGGGCATGTGGTCTTTAGTCCTATTAACTTCTTTAGACACCTTCAATTTTATTCTCAGTTTTAGTTTCTCTACCTGTTTAATCCTTTAACTCACATCTTTCCTGATTCTTCCAGAAATGGTATACCAAAATGTCTCATTTGTTTGTGAAATGCTGCTTCTCCTTCAGCATTCTCATTGATGATATAAAATTTCTTCTTGTAGGGTCTCAGAAGGGGGGCAGGAAACAAATACATGCACACAGTCCACGATCTGTAGCCAAATATACACTTCTGTTGAAATGCTCATTTCCCTTGGTTTCCTTGACACTATCACTACTGTTTTTCCAACTACTATTGCTAACTTTTTATTACTATCTTTTATATGATTTTTCATTCTTTACCCTTCCAGTGCAATTTGGATTGCTCAAGGCTTGGTCTGAAGCTCATTTCTCTTCGTCTCATACCTTTTACATGGGCTTTCTTAACCACACAATGACTTCATTTAACATGATTAAACAAGAAGTATAGATATTTCCTAGCATTATATAAGAACCTCATGAAAAAAAAGGAGAAGATGAAAAATTGGCTTTAGGGAGTGGGATTTGATAGGAGAAAGGTGTTTTGTATCCCGTTAGCACTTATAAACCACTACATTCATTCAATATGGATGTATTACTATGATTAAAAATAAACATTAATAGACAAATAACTATGAAGGAAACAACCTTAGATAACTTACAGAAAGATATGTATTTTCTAAGTTATCTCAAAAAATCTTATATAAGCCCATCATTGAAAAATTTCAATTACCTCTAGCAGATGTTTTCTACCTGTTTCTTTTTAACTGAAATGTCAACTTTAAGTTTTATTCTACTTATTTGTATTGCTTTTTTGAGTCTTTCATATAGACTTAAATATGAATAATGATTCTTTGAAAATACAGATGTTTGTAAAAGAGAAAAAAAGTCAATTTCAACTGTCCCAGTAAATTCAATTAATATGATGACTAAAAGCAATTTATTAGTTTAATTACATAGTATTGGTTACATAAGAAATAATGAATGAGATTTCAAATATACCACATTTACAAATACACCTCCCTCAACAAAATACAAATAAATGTCGAATAACGATCTAAGACGGCAAAGTAGATAAACACTGTGCTTGCCTCATCTCGTGAACACATCAAAATTACAACTAAATTATAGAAAAATCAACCTGGAGAACCATCTGAAGTCTAGCTGAACAGAAGTTTTATAACTAAAGATATAAAGAAAAAGCCACATTGAAACTGGTAGGAGGGGTGGAGACACAAAATGGGCTAGTCCCAAACCTGTGTGGAGGATGAAAATTGGAGGGATATCTTGGCCACAGAGCTTCTTCATGGAGGAGTAGGAGACCCCAGTTCCACACCAGCCTCCCAGGCATGGAGTATTGGTACTGGGAAGAGAAGCCCACATGATTTATGGCTGTAAAAAACAGTGAGGTTTCTAACTCTCTGAGTGGCACAAAAGGCTGCAGGGAAACTTGGCCAAACCTGAATCTGACTGGCCTGGTGAGCTCTGCTGCTTCACCCTGCTGAGCCCACAGTTGGACCTTGGTGTGTCCTGGCTTTTTGCAGAGCTACCCCAGACCTGGTACTGGTGACAGCCATCCTCAATTTGCAGCGGAACCATGTAGCTCCAGGTCCAGCACATGCAGCGACTAGCCATGGACACTTTATAGGTCCTACTAGGTACACCCCAGCTGGTCACAGGCACTGGCTGACATGAGCCAGCACCAGAATCCCTCCCAAGAGGCCCCAGAACCAACATACTTGGAGTTTGGCTTCAGACCAGAGCAGAGCATCACCTATTAGCCCCATAAGTGGCACACACAAAGGGCAATCTCAATAGGCACCAGAGCCCACTGGGGTGATCCCACTCTGTGAGGTAAGCTCAAACAGCAGCCAGTAAGCTGTGGACATGGCCACACCCCACAGTCAGTCATCCTGATGATCAATACCACCCACTGATGTGCCAATAGCAATCAAGGCTCAACTATACAAGAAGGGCGCACACAACCCACACAGGGGACACTCCTGGAGCACTTGGCTCAGGTGACCAGAGAGATTGTGCCACTGGGCTCCACAAGACACCTACTATATTAGGCCACCCAGCAAGACAGAAAGACATAGAAGATCTATCTATACATAGAAACAAACACAGAGAGGCAGCCAAAATAAGGAAACAAAGAAATACACACCAAATGAAAGAACAGGAGAAAACTCCAGAAACAGAACTAAACAAAATGAAGGCACGCAACCAACCAGATATAGAATTCAAAACAATGGTTATAAGGATGCTTAAGTGAGAACTTCAACAATGAGATATCAAGCACAAAAACAAAACAAAAAACAAAACAAAACAAAAAACACACAGAAACCATTGAAAAAGAATCAGTTAGAAGTGAAGGATACAATAACTGAAATGAAGAATGCACTAGAAGGAATCACCAGCAGACTAGAAGATCAAAGCAACAATTTGGAAAACAAGATAGCAGAAAACACCCAATCAGAACAGCAAAAGAAAAAAAGAAAAAAGAAAAAATGAGGATAATTTTTAGACCTCTGGAACAACATCAAGCGTACATTCACATCATAGAGGTACCAGAAAAAAAGAGAAAGAAAGGGAGTGAGAACATATTTGAAGAAATAAGAACTGCAAACTTTCCTAACCTGGTAAATGAAATAGATATACAAGTCCAGGAAGTATAGAGAGTCCCAGGCAAGATGAACCCAAACAGGCCCAAACCAAGACACATTATAATTAAAATGGCAAAGATTAAAGGCAAAGAGACAATCCTAAAATCAGCAAGAGAAAGGCAACTAGTGACTAATAAGGCAGCTTGCATACGTCTGTCAGTTGATTTCCCAACAGAAACTTTGCAGGCCAGAATGGATGGGCAGGAGATATTCAAAGTGATGAAAAGCAGGGATCTACATGCAAGACTGCACTATCTAGCAAGACTATCATTTACAATCGAAGGACAGATAAAGAGCTTCTCAGACAAGAAAAATCTAAAGGAGTTCATTACCACCAAACCAGTATTACAAGGAATGTTAGAAGGGCTTCTTTAAGATGAAAAAAAATATGAATAAAATCTATCTATCAACAATTACTTTCAATGTAAATGGATGAAATGCTCTAATCAAAAACATAAGGTGATTGAATGGATAAGAAAACAAAACCCTTACATATGCTGCTTATAAGAGGCTCATTTCAGATTGGAAGACACACACAGACTGAAAGTAAAGGGATGGAAAAAGTTATTTCATGAAAATGGAAAAAAAAAAAAAAAGAAAAGAAACTGGGATAGCAATACTTATACTAGACAAAAAACACAGTCTGTAACAAGAGACAAAGAAGGAGTCAGTAATTCCACTTATGGGTATTTATCTGAAGAAACCTAAAACACTACTTCGAGGGGATGTGTGTATCCATATGTTCATTGCAACATTATTTGCAATGGCCAGGATGTGGAGGCAGCCTGGGTGTCCATTGATGGATGAATGGATATATAGGATTTGGGATATATATATATATATATATATATATATATATATATGAATATTGCTCAGCCATGGAAGGGAATGGGTTCTTGCCATCTGTGGTGGTGTGGGTGGACCTGGAGGGTATTGTGCTGAATGGAGTGTGTCAGACAGAGAAAGACAGATGCAATGTGATTTCACTTATATTTTGAATCTAAAGAATAAAATAAACAAACAAACAAGACAGAAACAAACTCATAAATACAAAGAATATTTTGATGGTTTCCTGATGGGAGAAGGGTTGAAGAGATGGGTGAAAAATGGGAAGGGATTAAGAAGTACAAACCAGTTGTTACAAAGCAGTCATGGGGTTGTAGGGTATAACATAAGGAATATAGTCTATGATGTTGTAATAATGATGTATGGTGTCAGATGGATACTAGATTTATTCGGGTGATACATGGGAGAAGGGTTGGGGACAGGGTGAAAAAGGTGAAGGAATTAAGAAGTAGTTAAAAAAAAGTCATGGGGGTGTAAAGTAAAGAATAGGGAATATAGTCAATTACATAATAGCTATGTATAGTGCCAGATGGGTACTAGAGTATTCAGGGAGATCACTTCTTAAATTATACAAATGTCTAACTATTATGCTGTACATCTGTAATTAATACAAAATACTGAAAAATACAAAATGCAAAATACTGAATGTTAACTGTAATTGAAAAATTAATAAAGGGGGAAAAGGTGAAGGGGGATAAGAGGTTCAAATTTCCAGGAATAAAACAAATAAGCCATGGGGATATAGCATACAGCATGAGGAATATAATCAATAATATTGTGGTAGCAAAGTACGGTGTCAGATGGTTGCTGGACTTATCATGGTGATCACTTCTTTAGGTATATAAATGTTGAACAACTACGGTGTACACCAGAAATTGATATAATGTTGTATGATAGCTATATTTTTAAATAAAAATCTTAGAAAAAAAGAAATAGTGACCAACAGTGTAATGTTCTGAAGAGACCACTCAAAGATAAAGAGATGGTCCTAATAGGAGGAGAAATAGTATATTATCTCTATTGAAATATAATGACGGAATAACAGTATGAATAGCAATGTAGATAGATTTAGTAGTTGGAAGATGAATTTAATTCTTACATAGTTTTTGTGAAGGGGTGTTATAAAGAGAGTCTAAGGGCAGCAGAGAGGCTTCCAAAAACCTTTTGGTAGAATTACAGATTGATAATACACAGAGATTTCGTAGGATTGAGGGGCAATGTTGAAGTCCAATTTGTAGTTAGTGATTATTATCCATGAATCATCACCCAGTCAAAAAACTATGCAAAAGCTTCCTTCTACTCCAGAGTTCCATGTTTAATTAATTATCATATTCTGGTAATTCTACCTCCTTAAAATCCCAGGCATGTTTCCTGCCCTTCAATGCTATTATCACTGCTTCCTTTCTGTTCCTCATCACCTCTTGGCTTGTTAATTTTAATAGACTCTGAATTTGATCTCAAAGTTTCCATTTTTGTTTCCCATCTATTCTCCCGTACCACTTCATAGCTGTGTGACCTTTGACAGGTCCCTTCATCGCTCTAACATTGGCTACCTCATTTCTAAAATAGATACTGTATTTATACTCTCTGCCTGATAGGATTATTATTGATATGTACTTATATTTACTATGAAGTCTAAATATATAAGATAAGAATCTAAGTGGTAAGCAAAAATCTTGTAATATAACTTTGGTCATACATCTGGCAGCATATATTCTAAAACTAAACATATAAAAGAATAATGTGGAAATACATTATTTTTTTAAAAAACTTCACAATCAATCAGGACTCAAGCTCACTTCTTAATAATGTCTTTATAGATTTTTATCGCATGACAGAACAAGCCACATATCATATATCAACTGCAACATAGCACTTGACTGCTTTAATGTAATGCTTAACTGTAAATGTCTATAATTAGAAATGAGGTATTTAAATTTGAATATACTTTAGATAGATGGCAATATCTATAATGACAGAATCATCATTTCTGCCTGAATTGAACTTAAAAGTTAAAGTTCCAACTGATCCTATTATTGGAAAAGTAATAATAACAATTATAATTAGACCATGAAGTATTAAAAGCTGAACATTCAATTTGAAGGTAGATAAAATAAAAATGTAGTGAAAAAAGAACCTATAAAATGCTTGCAATTCATGCACATGTGCTATACAGAGGCACTAAAGAGCAAAGGAAAGAACTGTGGAGTCTGTATTACAGTTCATTTTTTTCACATTCTCTCTCCCTCTTTGACATTGGGGGGTATTATGGTTAATATTCCCTCAGTCATACATCATTACTTTCCTATGTCAAAACTTTTTCTCTAAGGTATGCATAATCTCAGACTAAAAAATAGAGTTTCTAAATATGGCAAATGCCTTTTTATTTAATTTGTGCTAGGTTAACTGCTTAGAAAATCACTAATACATCTTTATTTTTCACACTTGACATGGCTATTTCAATCCAAGCCACACAACTTACCATCATTACGCAGAGTGAGTGGTGTTGGAGGACTGAGTACTCGGGCATTCGTCACTGTGTTTTTCACCAGACAAATATAGCTGCCAACATCTGATGTTTGGACTTTAGAAATGTAAAGGTTGCCTGTCTCTTGGGAGATGAACCGCCGACTGTCTTCCGCCACAAAGGAAGGGAACTCATTAAATACCCAGCTATAGATGATCTCTGAAAATACACAAATTTCAATTGTTAAAACACAGATTATTTTACTAACGGTTAAAACTCAACCAACAAAGCCTTTACTAGATATTAGATATATTGCAAGGCCATACATATTTGATACAGTTATCTATATAATTGAGTTATTTTATATTCAAAGGACTGTTGTTTTAATGATTACAGGAAGATCTGAAATATTTCTTAAGGATGCTTAGCATTGATTCATTCATTCAATTCCAATGTATTTTGAATGTGTAGTAGATGAAAGGCACTATAATAGCATTGAAATTAAAAAAGATGAAACATTTTCCCATTTTCAAAGATCAGTCTAATCGGAGAGATTTATCCAAACCTATGAAACAGTGTGGAATGAAAACAAAAAAGGAGATATACGTATATTTTTTTGTAAAGAATGCATGGGAGAGGGGCACTTAAGCAATCATGTCTACCAGCAAAAACTTCCTGGGTTAAGAGAGACACCTGAGCTGCATTCATTTATTCATTTGCTAACAAATATTGGTTGATGGTCATGATAAATGAGCTAGTTCTAAGTGGGGAAAAAATGGGAGAGGGGGGTTTTCTGTGCTCTCAGGGAGCTTCCATTGTAGTGGGAAGAACCCAAAAGTATAAACAAGTGTAAATCAAGTGGTGATAAGAGATGCAAAGAAAACTAAGTCATGTTAATAGAGCTAGAGAGTGATAGGGGTGAGAAGACCATGTGAATTTACATTTGAAAAGCTCTCTCCGACTGCTGAGTAGAGAAGAGACAGTGTGAAGACAAAGCAGGGACTGGGGACAGGGGAAACTGGAGGAATAATGCCCACTAGACTAAGAAGCTATTTTCAAAATAACCATGAAAGATATACATGACTTTCATTAGCATGATAGTGACAGTAATAGTGAAGTGGTGAAAAGAGATTTCAGTAATAGAGTTGACAGAAATTGTGTATGGATTGATTATGAAATGTGAGAAAAAGAGTTACAGAGTAAAGTTTTGGCCCTGAGAAACTGAGCAACTAGAAGAATGTGTTTCTCCTTATTGAAATGGAAAGACTACAAGAAGAGCAGTTCTTTAGAGATGCGGGTGAATTAAAATCAGGAGTTTAATTTTTTGTTTAATTTTTATTGGGGAATATTGGATATTGGGGAACAGTGTGTTTCTCCAGGGGCCATCAGCTCCAAGTCGTTTTCCTTCAATCTAGTTGTGGAGGGCGCAGCTCACTGGCCCATGTGGGAATCGAATCAGCAACCCTGCCACTCAGAGCTCCTGCTCTAGCCAACTGAGCCATCCAGCAGCCCCAGGAATTTAATTTTGACAAATTAAATGTATCATACTATCTAGCATTCAATTTGAGAAATTTAGAAGCAGTTGTATGTTTGAATATGGAGGCCAAAGGAGAAATCTGTGTAGATGTCATAAATTTGGAATATTAAAAGATGAGTTGGAGCTAGCCAGGTGAAGAGTGTATGGGATGCTGAAGGTATTCCAATAAGAGGGACTAATGAGGATGGTCATTCAGACAAGGAGTTGGATGGTAGGAATGGACCACTACAGTTTTGTGTTATTGAAGTAAAAAATTCCAAGGAATGGAGCGGTCAAAGAAGAGGTTTGAGAGATTAGAGATAAATCCAAATTACTAAACACAAATTAATATGGTGTGTATGCTATATTAAATAGCTTGTGCTCTTATCATATATGCAATGTGCCACTACTGGACATTTTTCAGCAAAGGATTGACATAGATGTGTACATATATAGGTTATTCTGGTGTTTCTGCAAAGGTTGGATTTAATAGCAAGGCTACAGGAACAAACAATAGAACAACATTGTATCCTGAAAATGAATGCTGAAAAATGTGAATTAGAACGATGTCATAACAATGAGAAGAAGGATGGTGGTCTGTTGTCTTACAGTTGCCAAACCGTTTGTTCCCCTGCGGTCTTCCCAGGATTTCCCAAGGGAGTGCCTCAGCAAATTGAGGCCAGATGGAGAGATATCGGAAAAGCTCCTTTGAGGGGAAGTCTCAGCAAACTGAGACCTGATGGAATTATATGGGTCCCTCCCCTTCAATGGATTCCTTGGAGTTGTGTGTGTGTGTGTGTGAAGGCCAAGTACAAGCTGGAACACAATGGGAACTTTGGAAAAGACAGCCAGCAGGCTACGTAACACACAGATTTTAGGATTAACAATCTTTTACCTCCTTGGAAGTTAACCAATAAAAACTATGCATTGGCCCAATTCGGGGCTCAGTCCTTGAGGCTTGAGTCCCGTGGCCCCACTTGCACTCTATTCTTGTCTACTGTCTTAGCCCTGAACCGCCCTTCTAGCTTCCCACAGCTCGTCATGCTGGACGCGACAGTGGTCCAAGAAAAACATTGGAGGTAAGACAAACTAAGAGGCAAATAGTCCAGGAATAATCTCATTATCTCCCTTGAGTGAGTGGGAGGAGGATGGCACAAGAAGTTCATAATGAAAATACACAAAGTCAAACTAGTTTAAAGAAAAAGACAATTAATTGGTTAACTCTCAGGCCATTTTGAGTTTGAGGTGTGTGAGACACACCTCAATCCAGATAAGGAGTTCCAGTAGTTGGGAAATATGTGTTCGAAGTCCAGGAAAGGAAATTCGTTGGAAGGTTCAGTTTGGAAGTTGATAGTATATTGGTATAATTGCATCCATGTAAGTAGATGTGATTAACTAGGGAGAGCAGATATGGTGAGAAGATAGTTCTCTGGGAAGAAAAAACATCTAAATAAAGGTAAGAAACTGTTCAAAGGGTGTGAGAGAAAGAATTGTTGGAAAGATTCAAATGGAATAGAGAAAAATCAGTGTCATAGGTGCCAATGGCTTAACCATTTTGAGAAACTAAATCATGTCAAATAAGGCAAATAAAAAATCCAAAATAAAGAAAAAAATCATTTAAGATTGGCATTTGGGACATCACTGAATGGCAACTTCGACAGATAAGTGAGTAGAGTTCAAAACCAGGTTATAATTGAGTTAACATAAAATGAGAAACTGGAGACATTATTTGTGGGCCAATAGCATTAAAATCCCAATAGGTGTTACAATTACCTATGTTATGATTGAAAGAGCAGATTCCAAGATCCCCTTTCCCCAGAATTGCTTGTTTAGTCATAGTAGTTACAGCAGGTCCTTGAATAACATCGTTTCATTACAACATTGATGAGATGCATAGGAACTGAATTCTTGTTTATATCAATTAGCCTGTAGTAAAACTGGTTTTGATACATATGGTTTCACTAAAAGTTTGTTCCCAAGAATTGGTCCACATTAAATGAGAACTTACTATACTTGAGATTGTGATGCTAACATACAGTGAGTCTTTGGAAAGCCTGTTTTATGTTCTTCTGTCTCTCTCTTTCTCTCTCTCCTTCCCTTCTCCCCACTTCCTTCATTCTTCTCTCCTTTCCTTCCTCTCTTTCTGTCCACCAGTCTACCTATCATGGATGAGTCAAATCAAATTTATTACTTTGGCCCTGCCCAGGTTCCAATGGGAAGCCTGACATTTAGTCAGCCTGTCTGGGTACTTAAACAGAGACTTTGAAATTTAGCCATCCATATTGAATGTCAATGTAACTAACTTCAAAACTTTATATATGGATCAATTAACTTTGAATAGAACCTCCTCTCAATCTATTACTATTATTATTTACTTTTTTATCTTAACTTATTTACAACCAATATAATGTGTCAGGTAAGGGTAAATCATCAATGTTTATGAATATGAGTTTAAGAAAAGTGATGCCTTAGGCTAACTCCAGAAAAGTATCAGGAACATTTTTATGGACACCACTTTAGGTAGGTGGAACCTATACAATCAACTTATGAACATAAAAAATTCCATTTCTCCTGTCCAAAAATACCCTTAGAGAGGGTTTAAATTAATCAAGTATTTAACTAACTCTTTGAGGTTTGGTTTTCTCATTCAAAAAATAAGAATAATATTACCCACTTCATAAGTTTTTAAATACAATACTATAACCTGGAACATAGCACATATTAAGTATTTATAAAATATGAAAATAGTATTTCCTCCCCCAAATTATTAGGTTCAGGGCTCCTTCTATGTGTTCCATTTAAATATAAGAAAAACAGTACAGAGGATCTAAAATAACATTGAACAAATTATGAGTACTTAAATATCATTCAGTTTTCCATAGAAAATTTCAATGATGAATAGAATGTTGAAATTAAGCAAGATTTAGACAATATTTATTACTCCTAAAGCATATATTATATTCTAGAGGATGTTTGATAATTTTGAAATGTTATATTACATTATCTTATAATTATAAGACACATTTACAATACAAAAAATCTTTCAAATATTTTAACAAATATTTTAAAAATGTTTTACAGCTAGTTGCCCACTTGGCAATCTTTAGTCCAGTTGATATTTTATTAAGAATTTATAATAGTATCCATGTGGATTTACTCAAAGAAAGCACATAGAGTGTAATTGAAATACTTCATTCTGTTCTCACACTGCTCATGTAGACTCTAAATTCAAGGATTTCTCACACGTAACTTACGAGTTCTTCTAATTGTTATTAGAGTTTTATTCACATCACTCACAGACATTTTGATATTTTTGCAGTTTATTTTAGATTAGATTTTACTGGGTTTATCTCAATTTTTGGTTTATGTTACTTGAAATTTTGGGGAAAAGAAAGCAGTAAATAATTAAACTAAATTCTATCATTCAATGAAATACTACTGGTATTTCTGTTACACTGATAGTGCTTGCTGAGTCAATGTTTTGTAAAATATTTTTAGAACAGGAAAAAAGTATCTGCACAAAATCGGCATTTTCTCAAATTTTACAGGTAAATGAGTAATTGGGGGTTCAAAACGCTTATTTATTTTAAAAATAAGTTTTCCAGTTTTATATAGCAAAGCATTTCATAATTCCAAGAACGATAAAAAGTAGGAATGGTACACAATAGAAAAGCTGACAACCTGAATTTGGATTACATTTTCTGCCTGCACCAAAAATAAAAATATTGAACTGGGCTAAATATCTTTTAAGATTGCTGTTTACTTTCTCCTATAAGGTTTTTTATCCTTTATTAGCATTTTATTTAATATCTGTTTCAAACTTTTCTGTACTAGCATAAAAAACAAGCATTAATTATATTTTTAGTATTAGAATGAGGATTATAAAATAATTCAGGAATGTAGTAAAATATAGTCAGCTTTGGTGTCATACTGTTTAGTTTCATATAACACTTTGTTTCCTACCAATTGTGTTTGGTTCCTAAAAATAATTTAATACAAGCTGATTTATTAAGTATTACAATTTTAATGTTATTATTCATTTCAGAAGCATATGGAGATTAGTTGATTAATTGTGATCTTCCCAGTTTTCTAAGGTTCTCTTTAATAGTATGGTTAGTTAAGAAAACTGGAAATGTTTTAGAAGTGTTTTATATGATTCTTCAGTACTTCCCTATTTCAGCAGACAATGACTATTTTTTGAGATATCCTGTGCATCCTAGGTTGTGAGAGTCTGCCTCTAGGATGATTTTGCATTAGTTTCTACCAAGGGCCCCACTTGGGGGATATCTTCTTGAGATCAATTTATTTTATTTTATTGTTTCCAATTACAGTTGACATTCAATATTATATTAATTTCAGGTATACAGCATAGTGGTTAGACATTTATATAACTTACATAGTGAACCCTTCGCAAAGTCTAGTACCTACCTGTCACCATAATTATTGCAATATTATTAATTATATTCCTTATACTGTACTTCACATAGCCATGACTGTTTTATAACTATTAATTTGTACTTCTCAATCCCTTGCCCCTTTTCACTCAGGCCCCCATACCCCTCCCATCTGGCAACCATTAATTTGTTCTCTGTATCTATGAGACTTTTTCTGTTTTGTGCGTTCACTTATTTTGTTCTTTAGATTTCACATGTAAATGAAATTATACGGTATTTTTCTCTCTGTGTCTGACTTATTTCACTTAGCATAATACCCTCTAGGTCCATCCATTTTGTCACAAATGGTAAGGTTTCATTCTCTTTTATGGCGGAGTAATATTCCATTGTGTACATGTATGACATCTTCTTTATATATGGGATCAATTTTTATGTAAATTTCACTAGTGTGTTTCTGATACTATGTGGCAACATATATTTGGCCTACAATCCCATGTGCTGTGTTGGCTTGCAGTTTGGTTTCTCAAGGGATTCTTTTTGTTTTTGTCTTTCTTCCTGAGTCAGTGAGAGTCATTCTTGTTAACTGAGGGCATAGCCCTCTGTGGGCCTAGCTTGGTGTAGATATCCTAACTTCCCCTCTCAGGCAGACCCAAACACTCGTACTTTATCTAAGAAAGAACATTCATTTGTAAAGGACCTAAACTTTAAGGTCTATTTCCATGCCACATAAACAATCAACCCTGCTGCCAAAATCTCCTCAGGATTAACACTATTCCCAGATTTTAGTTAGGATATTAGCCCTAGATTTTAGTTCTTGTTTGTTTCTGACACCTTGGGATTTCCTTTTCTTTCTTGTGATCTTAGCTGTATATTTAAATTTCCTTTACTTTACTCATCATTTCTAAATTTTGCTAGTAAAAAAATTCCTAGGTTAGCTCTGTCTACTGTCCTAATTGAGGTTTTATGGCTTTATGCATTGCAGACTTTCAACACAATTACTGTAATTGATTCAGTGTCACAAAACAGACTATCTCCTTTTTTGCTCCCCTGACAAAAAGATGATTACTTAACTGATATATTTCCACATCTACAAGGTATAAAAACAGGAGTACCCATATAGGCAATGACGCTCATTTCTCATAACTGAAGTGCCATTAATGAAAAAAGTGTGAGAAAGGGGAATGAAACAGCATAGTGGACTCTCTGAAGTCCTTGAAAACAATTTCAATGAGTAATTATCTGCGATTCATTTCAACATTTTTTTACTATAACTACAAGTTAGAAAATAACCATTTTTCTTTCTAATAATGTGTGTACACCTCAGAAACTTAGGGTCAAAGGATTTAGAGATAACACAATGGATATAGCATCTGAGCTATTCCCTGACCCAATTTATAATGCAACTCTCCTAGGAACCAATTTTCTTTATCCTTTTCAGCTATAAAAAGGAAGACATAAAAATCAGAAACTTCTCTTTTTTTATGATATGCTCAATTTTATGGTTTATGGTAAACATTTCAGTTAATAGGCTCTATTTGCCCCAATCTTTGATCTTACCCTTGTTTTCTGGTTATTCCTATAATATAAGATTTAATGTTTTATCTGTCAAATAACTATAATTATAATTTTTTCCTTATTATAAAAACATAAATTTTATTTTGATTTTTTTAAAAGTTAAATTGTGTACTTACCATTTGGTATATTTTTGCATTAATTTTACTGGATTCTGCTTAGTAAACTATGTATCATAAACATTTCAATATTTACTAATTGCCTTATAATCATATTTAATTTTATAATTCCATCATCTGTTATGACTCCTTTCCCTCATTTTTGATGAATTAATTGACGTGAAGATACTTGAATTGGGGAACTTAGTAAATTTCTGGCAGAAACAATATGGTTGTAAAAATTTGCACTACAATTATTTTGTTTTTAGAACATTTGTAGGTGATGATACCATTTTGGGTTTTGGAATTAATTATATCACGAAGGAAATTGTAGAGAATTGTCCTATTAATTATCCATAATTACTGAGGATAAGGGGATACAACCTGAAATTAGTAGGAGATAACTTTTTATTGCTGATACATTGCTGATTTATACCTTCATGGTGATAAAAGATATCACTATTAGCCACATAAGGTACTCTTGGCAGGGCAGCGACTAGATCTACTTTCTTTATCACTATATCCTCAGTACCCAACAGGATGTGTCATTGCTAAATAAATTTTTGATGAATAACTGAATAGTTAGGATAAAAATATCTATATATGTATTTTTATAAAATTCTCTAAATTTTAAGAACAAGAGTGATTTTTATTTTGCATTTTAAACTTCATTACAAATTTTCTAAAATCTACGTGGACTTGCTTTGGCCTTGAGAAAATAAGTCAAAGATTATGTTTCAAGTTGTGCTAAATACAGATGCTGAGAAATAATGCAGGCAGTATTAAGAATCCGTAATGTCCTGTCAATGAACAAAAGAGAAAGGGTCATGTTTACAAAGCTACCGTGAAGGATTTTCATGGTTTATTCTACTAGGTAAATTGAATAGTGGTTGAAGGGGCATGAAATTTTAAGGTGGTCCAAACTCTCAGGTTAGCAGTCTCCTTGGATGGCCAGTCATTTCACCTCTGCTTGAACATCTTCACTGGCACTTTGTTGAGAAAACGGATTTGGCAGTTCAGGTTATTAAATGGCTTCTGCTAGAATAGGGACTAAGATAAGACAACTGGGAATACTAACAAAGAAGTAGTGCTAAATTATGATATGCAAAGCACTGTTTAGGGTACTATGAAGATGTAAGGTAGGGCTGAGAAAGGAACTAACATGAGTTCAGTATGAGTCCTGTGCTTTAAATATTTTCCCACTTAGTTCCCTCCCTCCCCCATCACCCACACACAGATTAGAAGACAGCATTATGAGTAAATGAGACCATGGAATCACAAAGTCCAGAGTTTAAGGAATGGCTGCATGATCTTCCAGCTATGCAGCTTTGGGCAAGCTCTTTAACTTTATTAAAACCTTAGTCTTCTTATCTGTAAAATTCAACTAATGTAGGAAACTGTAGGTTAAATCGGGTATTACACATAAAGTTAGTACAATGGAACTAGGTGTAGTTATTATTATCATTATCATCATCTCAACATCAAAGGTCTGTAGCTCAAACAGATGAATGAACCAGTGAGAAACTGCAGGTCATTATTGTCACAGGAAAAATTCAAATTTTTCTGATTCACTCTAAGTCTGTAGTTTATCTTTATAATATACTGCTCCAATTATTATATTCTAATCTTGCTGAATCTCAATTTCAGTATCCAGAAAATGGGACAATAATGTATGTATTTTATGTTTGTGCTGAGGACTACATAAGCCAATTAAATGAGAGTGTTAAGTGAGCAGGAAGGAACTGCTCAGGAAGGATAGTTATTGGGTCAGGAAAAAAGATAATAGTATAATGTAGTATTTGGTACAGTGCAGATTCACTATGAACCTTATACAATTGGATTTAATTTCTGCAAGTGTCAAGTTTCACGTATAAAACAGCCTAAGGCAAATCGAATAATTCTATTGTTATTCTCAAAAAGAGAATAACAATAGAATAAAGTTGTGTAACTGACACTTGTTTAAGTGCCTATAGAATCAAGATATTTTAAAGATGTTGTGAAGAATACAAGAGGCAACATTTGTCATATGTTTTAGAAATGAAATTACCTTAATACAAAGGCAGGCTGTATTATAATATTAAATTTTAGATATCTTGGTTGAACAAAACAAAGTACTAATTCTCCTTTTCTTAAGGTTTTGATACATGTATTTTCATTATGTCTGTTACCTAGAGTCAGAAGCAGCAGAGAGAACTCATATGTCACCACCACAAAATACAAGTTTATGTGCATATAATTCAAAACACCTTTAGCAAAACAAAATATTATGTGAAGAATATTTATAATAGAAACAGTAATAAACTGGTATTCTCTCATGAACCACAACTCAAACGACTGTGAATAAGTGAATTCCAAGTTCTAGAGTTCAGGTGATTACACCAACTGGGTGACAGTAGCTATTTTTATTTTTTTTTTTGGAATGCTTCACACCACAGAGGACTTTTTATCCCAGGAGCCGTATGTCTAGATATAAAGGTCATTGCTAACTCTTTTTCAAAATGTAACCTAAATTTATTGCTTTGCTAAGAGGTTTTAAAATTATTTTTATTGAATTGTAAACTCCATCAGGTCAGGGACCAGCATTTACTCAACAGTGTGACATAGTCAGTGGCACAAGTTCAACTTAGGCTTCAGATTTTGCATTAAAAAGCATTTACTGGAGAATTCCCACAATTCATTGTTAAAGCTCACAGATCCTAGCCCTTAATCAACAACAGAATATCTGTACCTTACAATTTTGTCAAGGAATATGATCTTGCTGTGCTTATCAAAATTATAGAGCTTAGCTTAAAGTAAAGATGCATGGGAAATTACTGGGAGACTATGTAGTCCATCCAATAGATATGACCAAGGTAATCTAAAAGTTTATCCTCATTGCCATGCAGGGACTCAGCTCCTGCTCCCCACACAAGAACACAGGATACGGTGAGGCCAAAAAGGAACACCAATGGAACCATAGATAGAGGAGTCATACCATCATATTCTCGCTGGCGTCTGGGTTGGAGACACAGGAAGAAGGATCAATACGATTTGCAATCCGCTGGCTGCTAGCCACAATCTGTGCTTCTCTGCCAAACAACTAATCAACCAACCCCACTTGCTAGCTGCAATCTGCGCTTATTAACTTAGCCACCAGAGTTATATTAGTGGCTAATGGCTAACTGGTTACAGCTGATGGCCAACTAGTCACAGCTGATGGCCATCTGCTACCCGAGCCTGCACCTTTCCATATGAGGCCGAGAGCCTGGAAACTGCTCTCTGGGACTCTGTCCCCACACTCATTAAATCAGAATATTAGACAGCTTAATAATAACAACAGTAGTAGTAACAGTGAACATTTATTGTCTTAGGTCAGTTTTGTAGAAACAGAGTCTGAGAAGCGGATTCTTTTAAATATATTTTATTGATAGAGTGTTTCCAGGAGAAGGAATTAAGGGAAACAGAATAGGGTAAGGGAGGAAAAAAGAAAAAATCTAAGCAAGGTTGTCATCCCCTGACAGAAATTAGTTTAAGATTAATGCCACTTATGGCTCTGAAAGACAAATTTCACTCTAGATTCCATGAGTGAGTCAATGGAAGATACAGAGAATCAGTCTTTTGTAGTCTCCTCCCCTTGTATCAGCAGGTTATTGGCTGCTGGCTGGGAGAAAGGAGGTGCAGTGAGGGCAGAGGGCACAATTTCCTAGATCAGGGAAATTCTCTGGAGAAGGGACAGCTGTTAGATGGGTGCATTGACCAGGTGAGGGAGATCTGTGTATACAATCAATAGGCTCTAGTAAACCTGGATGGCACTTAGTATGTTCCAGACAGTGTGGTCTACTAATGTGTAGTATATTAATTTATTTAATCCTTACAGGGATAGGTAACCCCATTTTATGGATGAGAAAATTAAGATACAAATATCAATATTTTGACCAAGAACCCTTACAGAACATAGATCTTTATTTAGAAAAAGAAAAACCTGATGAATAGTGGTTTAAAGTATTTATTAGATTAAGTTATATAGCTTATGGGTCTATTTTTGCCAATTAAATCTTTGATGCTTCATGTACCAACTAATCAGAGCATTGTCTAAATCCCACTCACCAGACAAAAGCTGATTGCTGGAAATTCCTATTAACCATTGAGTTACAATCTAATTAAACTGTGGTCACAGAGCCACAGAAGTCTTAACTATGTAAAATGGTAAGGATGTGTCCCATTAGCATAGAAACCTACTGTAAAATAGCACCGTGTGCTTAAAATGGAGATGTTCATAGGGGTAAAAGCAATATTAATGCACATGGATACTTACTTAAACATGGATACTTACTCCTGAGCTCCTCTGACCTCAGGATTTACAGAATTTTTTCAAATATTTAACCAAAATTAGTCCCATACATAAATAACCTAGTATTTGCTGGCATTAACAGGAGTCCACAGGATAGCAGCAAAATAAAATTTTCTCATTTTGGATTAAACTCCTTTTATCAAAAAGATATTTGTCATTTGTATATAATTAAAATAATTAAATTTTAATATGGCTCTAATTGAAAGCAAAAGAGAATTCATAAAGTAAGTATTCAAAACACTCAACAGTTTCCATTGAAAGTAAATTTCAAAAGATATGTTTACTTCGTTTAATTTCATGCTATGCAAATTTGATGGTATAAATTAAGGATTTATTGCAGGATAGATATTAACAGAAACAAATATGAGTTTAATAAATTATCCCCCATCTAGGTAGGTGAGTCACAGAGGACAAAATCCTCTAAAGTTGTGATTTGCCTGAATTTTGCATGCTAAATGTGGAACTTTGGTTGCATTTGGGTTATATTTAGCATATAGGTGCAATAGAGAATCTTCAGGTAAGATCAATTATAATAACGAGATTCCCTGCCATTCAACTTCATCTTAAACTCAATGTAATTTTTCATAAATGTTCTTTGTGCTTTTACAGCTTAACTAATGCTCATTAATCCTTCATGCAAATCTTTAATGAAGGTAATTTATTTGTCACATTGCCATGCACCATATAGAAATAGTAGGTATTGTCTATTTATCAAAAGTCACTGAAATGGTTTATTTTCTGCTCTGGGGTTTGTCCCTATGGCTCACCTACTTCAGAAAAAATTCTTAGCCATAAAATACATATTAATCTCTGTTGATATGTAATCACTGTAATAAATCTTCAAATTCCTAGTCATATGAATTCACATAGCATGAAACTATTGGCTAGGAATGTTTTAGTTGATTTTTTTGAAAAAATAGAAAAGTTGGTATGAGTTACACTAATAATATAAATGGTATAACACCTCTTTAGAATTTACTCTCTAACTCTACAAGAGATCTTTCTGCACAAATCAAATGGTTTTTGATTTTTACATTTTTTTTGTATCTTAGCCTCCAAATGTTAATCTCTTGTAATTACATATTATCAAAATATACTTGTGAACTAGACATTATAATAAAGTTCATAATTGAATAATAGGGAGATTTGAGCAATTAAAGAACACATTAAGAAAGAAGGATTATGCCTTTAAAATGAACATATTTATAGTAATTAAGAATAGTCATTATTTTGAGCCTAATATTCATGTTAAATATGAATATTAGATATTCAGAGATATGTGGAATGCATATGCTATGGAAATAAAGGGTCTGAATGGAAAAAAATCTTTTGGCTCTCCCTGAATCAATTATTTTTTCGTATTCCCTTTTTATTTGCCCAGATGTTTTCTCGACTTCATTTTCCTGAACTGGCTTTTCTTTGGTCAGTTCTTATACTGCCGTAATCTTTAACACTTTCTCTAATACCTGGATATGAAAGGTATTTACTTTTTTAAAAACAAACTTATTCAGACTTCCTTATTGAATATCAATTACTTAGATGTGTTCTGTGTTTTCTCCACCTCTGTGGGCTATGTGATATATTCCCCCCCTCCCAGCCTCCCTTCCTACTTTGTTGGTTAATTAATAATTCTAGTGATTGACTCAGTGATATTTTCCAAAGTTACAAGACTACTAGGAACTATAATAACTGAACTTAAAAAAAAAAAAGAAAACAACACTATAATTTTCTTGGAACCCACAAAGGTTAAACTATATTATAGTTCTAGAGATAGGAAAACTACACATCTGTAGAGATTCCTGCAAATTTCAAGAACACAAACTGGTTGTTAAGATGATAAATTTACCCAGAAATCACTGATTTAGGAGTTGACGGTTAAAGGTGAAAATGAGGGATTCTGATTTATAGGAATCACTTAAGAAACAAACTGATCACAAAATCAAGAAACATACGGACACATCATATTAGAGAATGGGCAGAGCAGAAAGATAATTTTTTTAATGATAGTACTTATTCCATATGTTTATTAGAAGGAAATGCTTAAAACACGTGTACTAACACAAATCATGTCATATTACAGTGAAGTGAGATGCATATTAACTACCCAGTTTCCTATTTCAGTTAGGACCATTGTGCAAAAACTGAGCCATGTGGGGCTCAGCTCAGGGGGCACATGTATAGGTGTGAGGTAATGTGGCACGTGGACACGATCCTGGACTTTATGCCAGCGCAAAAATACATTTGAATATTTGTTCCACCACCTAGCACTGTGCAGTCAGCCTTCAGCTAATTAGCTGACTTCTTTAGTTCTGTATATTCATCTGTAAAGGAACACAATAACACCTAGCTCATAGGATTTGGACAGACATTTTAGAAGAAATATTAACATAATTTTAGAACCATAGTAAGTGTTACCAAATGATTATTAATATCTAAAATGCCAATGTATTGTTATATGTTAGCATTTATATATACATATATGTACACAACGTTTGCTATGTTTATTCTTTTTGCAGCATCAATCTAGCAGTCACTCTAAAAGTTCCATAAAGCATTGCCTCATACTTAAAAATACTTTTATGCACAAAAGAGTGGTCTGCTTTGCATGTCAGTAGTATACCCACATATTATTCTTGTTCCAATTTATCATGCAGCAACATATAGATTATGCAGAATTAAAACATCTGTATATTTTATACTATACGCTGCACCATAATATTCCCATCTGACATCAATTGAAGTTTAGTAGTTTTACTCTGTTCATGTCTCTTGCCTACCAGAAGACCTTAAATTACTCTGTTGTATGAGACTCTTTTTCATGAAATTTAAAAATCTATCGTTGTCTATTCTGCTCTTATACTTCAACCCATCTTTTTCATAACCAGCCAATATTATCTCCCAATCTTCACAATCATCAATGCTTCATCTTATGTAGGGTGATTCTCAAATTGATATGTCTCTTATAATGCTATTTCCCTGCATTAGGTACATTTCCATCTCCCTTCTGCTCAAACACATGCCTAGACACAAGCCAAGTGCACGTGCCAATTTCTTGAAGAAGACTTCAGGACTCATTCAAATTTATAATTAACTCTTTTTCTGAAATTTTATGGACATATCATTAACTCATGTCCTGATTTGCTTGAAAGAGTGACGATTTACACCATTTTCCCCAGCAAGATTATTAATAATCACCTTTTCACTCTAAAAACGATTCCAGTTAGGATATTAAGTAAATTATATGGCCTCCCTAGTCATCACTCATGCAACATACTCCTCTTGGTACTGAATATGTTCTCTCATTGTTCTCCTTTCTAGGTGGATATATCATCTTCCTTACTAGAGTATATATTCATCTGGAGAAGGAGCTGTGTCATATGCTTGCTATAAAATATGGCACCATTTAAAAATAAAATTATTTAATTTTTATTTAGAAACTTTAAAAAGAATGTCATGTTGCCATTAAAGAGAATTGGGGATATCTTGAGTTGTACCAAAGTATTATTGCATATCATTTCTCTAGTTGTCTAACATAGTTTTCAACTCACAATAATGTCCAGTGAGCAATAATGAATGCAATGTTTTGTTGTTTCATCATTGGTGAGATAAGATATTCCCTTATAGTATTTTTTTTTTCACCCCTTGGTAATAGACCTTCATAAATCCTATAAGGCCCTACATGATTTTGCCTGGAGCTATCTTTTTAACCTTAGCATCATATTTCCTTTCTTTAATCCACCCCATCCACAGTGGCTTTCTTGCTGTTAATTTTCAACTTAGAATTTGTGCTTTATTTTTTTACCTTATCCTGGAAAATCCTTTCCCCAGATACTTCTGTGGCTCATTACTTAACTTCTTTCAGGTCTCTGCTCAAATGACTCCCTCTGGGAGGTCCTCTGCAACCAACTCACCTAAACCAGCCCTGTCAATAATCTCCAAAAATCAATCTCTCTCTCTCTCTCTCTCTCTCTCTCTCTCCACACACACACACACACACACACACACACACTTTTTATCCATTGTCTTCTGCAATATAATATGAGTTTTCTTAGGGTAGAACCTTACCTATTTCATTCATTGCCATAGTCCTCAGTATTGTGGAAGTGGCTGGTACATAATAACTAACTGCTGAATGAATAGAGAGTGAAAGCAATAGTGACAACGTTTCCTGCTATGAGTCATAACATAAATCTCTTGAAAATTAAGATATTGGACATAGCTTTCCCTTTTATAAGGTGATAAAATAATTTAAGTGATTTATGAAGAAGTTTTTTCAGAATCCCTGGGAATGTATGTATTCTATTACATATGTAGTATGTTGTGGTAAGGACATGAAACTTGAAAAAATACCAATATTCTCAACAGTTTCCTGGGTTTTATAGAGCCAATTAGGATGGCATAAAGTAAATAGAATTTATAGAAGTAACAATATGATTATTAGCCGTTTTCACAAATGTTGGAAATGGAAGAGAAAATGATGAGAATTTTAAATGGTGAATTAGGAGAAACTATAAGTACAGTTTTAAGTTCTATTTCTTTGGCCTTGTTTATTTCATTCAGGTCTACTGATTCAAAGTTCATGGTGAAGAATTATTAATAAAAAGACATGTTGTCTTTTTTTATTAGTTCTTTTGCTATCAGACCACCATTTGGGGATTTTGTCTCTGTACAGTTTTTGCATGACTACTTTTAACTTAGTCTGAGCTTTTACTTTAATGACAAAGAAATGTCATCAAAATAAATGCTTTCATCTACCTGGGGAAAGAAGCACACATACCTTCCAGTGCTGGATCTTTACTGTAAAATGGCAGCAGCACAGCACTGATTTTATTAACTCTCTAATGAAGTCCTCAGACAGGATTGGCACAATTTTAAAACTCAGCATGATAGCTGTGCTTTACAAGTGGACAAGCACTCTCCTACACCAACATATCCATCAATGATTGCATCAGGGGAAAAATGAAATGTGGATGTGGAAGTTGACCAAAATGATCCTAATAATGTTGACATTGCTGTACTACTATGACTAAATGAATACTTTATGATTAGATAGTGTAGTAGTATCTTTATGAAAACACTAGGGTGCTGGCCTATATGGGGCCATTCCAATTTTAATAACTTTGAAATGCCATACTCTTCTTTGCTCATCTCCTATGGCTTTCTTTCTTTCCAAATTTTACTTTTGTCAAATAGTAGTAAATTAGTTTACTCAGCCTCTATTTCTGGTAGTGAGTACTTTCCAGTAATACTGCTATTTTGAGGATCTAAAACAGTAATCAAAACAGCAAGGTATTGGCAGAAAAACAGACACATAGACCAATGGAATAGAATTGAGAACCCAGAAATAAAACCACATAAATATGGACAGATAATTTTTGACAAAGAAGCTAAAAACATACAATGGAGGAAAGACAGCCTCTTCAATAAATGGTGCTGGCAGAATTGGATAGCCACGCGCAAAAGAATGAAACTGGACTGTTATCTGTCACCATGTACCAAAATTAATTCAAAATGGATCAAAGAGTTAAGCATAAGACCTGAAACAATAAACTGCATAGAAGAAAACATAGGTACTAAACTTATGGACCTTGGGTTCAAGGAGCATTTTATGAATTTGACTCCAAAGTAAAGGGGGGAGATGTCATCAAAATGGTGGCATGAGGTGAGCCTCTGTAAATCTCCCCTGAAATCTACCAAAGGCAAGGGAAATAAAAGCTAAAATAAATGAATGGGACTATATGAAACTTAAAAGCTTCTGCACAGCAAAAGAAACCATCGACAAAATAAAGAGGCAACCAACTGAATGGGAGAAGTTTTTTTGCAAACAGTGCCTCTGATAAAGGGATAATATCTGAAGTATAGAAGAAACTCATGCAACTCAACAACAAAAACACAAACAACCTAATTGAAAAATGGGCAGAGGACCTGAAGAGACATTTCTCCAAAGAGGACATACAAATGGCAATTAGACATATGAAAAAATGCTCAACGTCACTAATTATCGGAGAAATGCAAATAAAAACCAAAATGAGGTATCACCTCACCCCAGTCAGAATGGCTATCATCAACAAGACAAATAGCAACAAGTGTTGGAGAGGCTGTGGAGAAAAAGGAACCCTCATACACTGTTGTTGGGATTGCAGACTGGTGCAGCCGTTATGGATGGCAGTGTGGAGGTTCCTCAAGAAATTACGAATAGAATTACTTATTGTGTGACCCAGCAATCCCTCTCCTGGGTATCTATCCAAAAAATCTGAAAACATTTATTCATAAAGACACGTCTGCTCCAATGTTCATTGCAGCTTTATTTATGGTGGCCAAGACATGGAAACAACCAAAATATACTTCGATATATGAGTGAATAAAGAAGTTGTGGTATATATACACAATGGAATACTATTCAGTGGTAAGAAAAGATGAAATAGGACCATTTGTGACAACATGGATGGATCTTGAGAGTATAATGCTAAGTGAAATAAGTCAGACAGAAAAAGCAGAGAACCCTATGATTTCACTGATATGTGGGATATAAACCAAAAACAACAAAGAGCAAGACAAATAAATGAGAATCGAAAACTCATAGACACAGACAATAGTCTAGTGGTTATCAGAAGGTAACGGGGGAGCGGAGTGGGAGATGAGGGTAAGGGGGATTGAATACATGATGATGGAAGAAGAACTGACTCTGGGTGGTGAACACACAATGGGATTTATAGATGATGTAATACAGAATTGTACACCTGAACTCTATATAATTTTACTAACAATTGTCACCCCAGCAACTTTAAAAAAGTAAAAATAAAAAATAAAGGGTACAAATTGTATAATTTTATTGTTGATATAAAATATCTTAATTCAGTAAGCTTCCTATTATCTAGATCAAGGTTTCTGAATCTCAGCACTATTGCTGTTTAGGGCCAGATAATTGTGAATGAGAGCCAGTCCTGTACATTATAAAATGTTTATTAGCATCCCTGCCTCTATCTTCTACACATTAGATGCCAGTAGCAACCTGTCACTCAGCCCCCTCCCCATCCCAGTGATGAGAATAAGAAATGTCATTAGACATTGCCAAATGTCCCCTGGTTGGGATCATTTCTGTTCAAGAACCACTGATCTAGATTAATCTAGAAGTGGTATATTCTAGTTAACTACCCATTTGAGTTATTTGGTAATTATTATATTTCTTTCTATTTCATTTTATAAATAGATGATAGATAGATAGATAGATAGATAGATAGATAGATAGATGAAAGTTAGCTGCTTTAATTTTAATTTTCCTTTTTTTTTTAAGGGCGGAGAACTATACCTCCTTCACGATTTTAATTCCATAACATAGATATAGAGAATAGGTACTCAGTATAATTTGCTGAGTCATATTAGAATTAGGACAAAACTGTAAAAACATTGTTTACTTTGATTTAATAAAACAAAATACATCTTAATATTCTAATAATATTTCAGGCCATTTTCTCTATTAATTGTCAAAATAATTGAAAAAATATCAAGACTGCATTGACTACATATTGACATAGCAACACATCATGGGGACTATGAGATTGCCATTTTATTCTGCCTTATGTAAAAGTATATAGGGCTGTAGAAGAAGGTTCAGTTACACGAGGTTTCCAGTTGTTTGATTCTGCACAAATAATTTACCTTGCAAAGGCACAGAATGTAAGTTGCCTGTGAAGTCTGAAACAATGCCCTTAATTTACGTCTTTTTATTTTTACTCAAACATTTGTGATTTTGCATAAATAATTTAACTTGCAAACATGCAGACTTGTAAGTTGTGTGTGAAACCTGAAATGATGCATTCATTTCTTTTCACTCAATCATTTGTGGTTACATTTTTCACATTTTAAAAATAATAAAACATGTATTTCCAGAATTTGATTGTATTAAAATGAAGGCCATATAAATTAATTCAAGATAATAGAAGCAAAATACAAATTTACAATAGATATAGAAGGAGGAAACATTTGCATGGATATTTAAATTATTTGGGTCTGAGCCATAGAGAAAAAAGAATTGATTTCTTGTATTATTAAGAATTTCCAGATTATTAAATCACTATGTTAAGCCATTTTATTGATCTGATGTATAAGAAGGATTCCATATTTTTACAAATTTTTTAGAATATAAAAATTACTGTTGAAACACTGAATAGTCAGTAAATTAGTTCAATAAAAAGTAGTGTACTCTGGGCAAAGCTACACAAAAGTCAGTGATAACCAAGATTAATAAAATCTATAAATTCACAGTCCAGAGTGAGTCAAATCATGTACATACTAATTCAGATACAAGACAGATAATTTTTTAAAGCTAGATTTCTAGTTTTTAATATTTTAAATCTTGCCTTCTTTACTTATTCTCTATGTAATCTTGGACAAGTTACTGAATGTTCCTGTCTTTGTTGCCCTGTTTCAGTAATCGAGAGATGGTTTCCTTTATATTATTTTGTAAATATTAAATAGAACTGACTTAAGCAAAATACATAGTTTAATGCTTAGTGCCTAGAAAGATTCACTAAATAAAATACTGTATTAGTTTAAAATATCTTTTAGCTAAAGAAGATTTTTGAGACAACGCAAATCTATATATACATGAGGACAAAAATCCAAAGTTATCGTAACTCAACTGGCATTGAACTAATAACTTATTTTCTCCCATCTGACTTAGCTTAAAATAATTCAGTGCTATTACTAGCTTCTTTTACCTCCCCTCATATGCCTTGATTCCCCAACGAGATACAAGGCATCCTCTATTATTTATGATAATATGATTGGTTATCTAAATTTTATAGAATTGAAACAAAGGATTGATTAAATTAGTTTGTTTCCCACTCCCCTGTACACAACAGAGAAAAGGGCATGCATATATTTGCTACCAGAATCTTAGGAAGGAATTGGAACCATGAAGACTGCTTTGATTCAGGGAGCCACTTGGTCTATGTTAGTCAAATTTGGAAACTCCAAGTATTATTAGTACCAAAAGTATATTAGTACAAATTATATCTCCTCCATGAAATTATTCAAAATCTATGTTCTTTGTTGATTTCTTTTTTTGGATCCCATTGTTAGAAAAAAGAGATGATATTTATTTTAAGAGCTTTAGAGCCACTTGCATGATACAAACATTAACCCAAAGGAAAACGCAGAATTCTATATCTTTAACAATAGGTTTTAATTTGTTTTCATTTTCTTTTATTAATAAAAGAAAGGAAAGGTATAAAATGTAATAATTTGTACTTTCAATGTAAGGCTAAACCTTCCACAGTTTACTGCTGCCTGGTTTAATTCTAGGTTAAAAATCATTCTATTAGGTAAACTTCAGACTGAAGCATGTAACATTTAGGAGTATCAGTTTCCACTGTAAAAGTAAAGCTGCTGTTACGGTACTTTTCCATCTTCTGGATGTGTTTGTCAAGCTTCAGCCTGCAGCTACAGACAGGGCTCAGAAAGAGTCCATATCCTAAGGGAAAAGAGAAGGTCTCAAGTACTTTAAAAAAATAGCCCTTAGATTTCCCTTATCTTTTCCCTTTCTGTCTTTCTCTGTGTCCAATATAACGCCACTGAAATGGCACCCAGAATGATCCTTGTTGACATAACCTGAACCTCAGCCTGGAAACAGACGTCCCTGAAGCACAGCCCTGTCACTGCAGGCCATTCTGCATGCGACGGTACAGTATTAATTGGGTGAGGTCAGCCAGCTCTCTCTCTCCAGACTTTCATTCTCCCTGAGGGGAAAAACGGGTCCAATGAATGATCCGTCAAGTTTAAGGGCACTCATTTTCCATGCTTGTTAGCTTAATGCCTCTTTGCAATATATAAAAACAGCGTAAGAGAAAACATTTATATCGCTAATCTCTAGACTAGCTTTGCAGAGCAATCTTGGGACTGCAGCTCTTAGCAGCCGACTTGTTCTCTCCCCATCATACATGGGCATATTCTAATTAGAGTTATACTGCTTATTATATTTTTATGGGTCTCAAAAATTCTGCTTAACAAGATGCTAAAAAAAATTAGAAAAGGCTATCTTAAATAGACAAATTTAGAAAGGCCATAGAACTAAGAATCTCCTCTCCCCCGTAGTGTTTACAACTGCAAAATAAAAATGTAATAATACCCAGATATATTTGATATATATTGTATTAACATGATCAATCCAGGCATGAGTTAAGCTCTGTGATTTCCATTGAAGAATTCTATAAATAGTGTTTCCTTTTGTTGGTTTGTTAATGAAAGAATAGCTTTCTATAGTCATTTCCCTGTCTTGCCTATGCTTAATGTTTAAGGAGAGCCCCACATATAAGACAATGGACTTCCATTCCGACTAAGGCTGTTTTGCTTCCTAATATAGTGAGGCAAAGATGAAAGTGATGCTTGATATTTTACTTTCTTCACTTTCTTAGTCACATCTGGTTGCTTGATCCCCAGAGGCTATTATCCTCCGTATGCCTTGACCCTCCCTGGGATGCCAACTACCCAGAGAGCTAGAGAGATAAGGCAATGATATTTGATATTGTTCGAACTTTTTAATAAGGTTCACATGTAACCCATTTTCTATTATGGAGAGATTGGATTTCTTCTCATCTAGTCCCAAAATGTTATATACAGCTAAGCACTTAAAAGCAGGCTGTGTCCTTTTGAAGAAAGGAATAAAAAGGTGAAGCCATTCAGAGGATTAATTGAATAAAGCTTTCCTAGTTCCTATTACTCTCCGAAAAAACAATAAACAAACAACAAAAAACAATAAAAAGAAAAAAAAAGTATATATAGTCTTAGAACTTTACTACATTGAAACATCTGAAAGAAAACTAACTGGATGTTTGCTTAGGCAACATGCTAATTGTATTTTAAGCGAATAAGCCAATGGGCAGGCAGAGGTTTGTTTCTGCATCCCCTGCTATTTATCATCCTTGGTAAAGATTTTTTTTAACCTTTACAAATGTCTTCAGCAGGAGGTAAAAATAATGACTGTGACTTCTGAACGTTGAATAGAGACTGAAGCTGTGAAGTTGGAGCACTTGTACTTTGCAAAGTATCTTTTTTGAAATAGATTTGATGGAAGAAAAGGAATCGTTATTCTTGATGGAAGGACAAAATGAAACTAGAGAAGGGCAGTCAAAATACACGTGAGGGAAAGGCAATTAATGCCCTTTACAGAACTAAACAAAAACTGAGTGCCGGTGAAGCACATGAAAGAGGGACCAGGGAATATACCCGCTCTTCTTGTTTCACACACAGCCTCCTCCACAGAAAACTAACAAAGTCCAACAACTGAATTTCAGAGGTTTGGCAAAGGGTAATACTTAATAGAGCACAAGTGGACTAAGAAAAGAGCGTCACAACTAGTGCGCAGATGACAAAATGAGGCTAAGTCACACATTCCACACTTTTGGGAGGGTATTTTGACAGGATAGGCTGCTGATTTTTCACAAGGAAATTCCACCTCTAGGAATTTAAAGAAATAATTTGAATATTCACATATCTATTAATACTTTACAGTCATTAAAATAAAATTGGAGCTTAAATAATTTTTGACATGCAGTGATATTTGCAATATAGTACTTATTGAAAAAAATCTAACCTTACTACCCTAAGTCATATATTGTATATAATGAATTCATTTCTATTCATTGAAAATGGTACTAGCTATGTACCATCCTTGGAAGAATAGCTAGATACCATCCTTGAAAGAACTGAGAAAACAGCCACTAAAATCACCTTTTATAGGGCTTAATTTCCTGTGGAACCCTGGTTGAGAAAGTCTAGCTTCAAGGTATCACTTCTAGGTCATATTTGAATAGATTTTGGAAAATAGGTTGTTACTGATTTATTAATCTCTTTATATCTTATAAAATAAATGTAAATATATATTTAAAAATATATACATTACATATGTATATATGTACATACAGAGAGTGCCAAAAAATGTACACACATTTTAAGATATAAAAACTGTGTTAAAAATTGTAATACTCAATACATACCAACAATAAAAGATGAATACAAGCCACATTTAACTTCTACAATTACAAGAGGTGCTCAAAGTGGTTACCATCAGCGTCCAGACACTTCTGATTGTGGCAAACTACTGCTTGGGCAATGTTGACCAAAGTGTCCACTTTTATATCTTTTTTTGGCACCTCCAGTATATATATGTATATGTATATGTATATGTATATATATATATATATATATATATATATATATATATATATATATATGTGTGTGTGTGTATATCACACACACACACACACACACACATACAGGCATGTGTTGCTTAACAATGGGGATACATTCTGAGAAAATTCATTGTTAAGCAATTTCCTCCTTGTGCAAACATCATAGAGTGCACTTATACAAACCCAGATAGTATAGCCTACTATATAGGATATCCGATTGCTCCATAGGGGAGGAAAAATAATTTTCCCTCTACCCTTCTGAGTTCTTTGCTAAGACGTCACTGTAATAAAAGACATTAACAGGAGAAGAAGAAGCAAAAGTTTAATGACATGTATATCTCCTGTGTATCCGGGAGAGACCCAGGAAACTCAGGGAGAAACCTAAGTAACTCACCAAAATGGCTGAGCAGGAAAAAGATTTTCCTATACTTGCACAGACATAAATGCTAAAAGCAAGTTATGTTCATGAAGAAATTGAAGATTATCTATGTGCCTATAATACGTAAATGAAAAATTACATATACATATTCTTTACTCAATGATTTATACAACGAACTTCATTGCAGATTAATTCCTGATTGCCCGAATTTTAGAACAACCCATTATCATCAACTGGTGAGTAGATAAACTGTGGTGCATTGAGACAATGGAATACTACTTAGCAATCAAAAGGAACTAACATGTAAAAGATGCAAAGAAGCAAGCTTAGCAGCTTACTTGTATATCAAACACAAAAGATAAAATGTCAGAAATGACTGTCAAGCAGTGGAATATATGACAGGAATTAGACAAGAACACTTGTTTGTAAGTACTTAAGAATGCCGGTAAGGGATGGGGGTGGAGCAGGATAAATCCTTTCTTACTAAATAATAAAAAGATAAAGTGAAGGGGGTACCCTCATCATGATCACTAAGTTATGGAATATTTACTATGCAGCACGCACTGTATTAATCACTTTACATATATTATCTCATTGAATCTTTTATTGCAGACATGTAAATTTTAAAAATAAGGAATTATGGTAAGAGCAGGCTATATTACTTTTCCAAGGTCACTGCTGTTAAGAGACAAAGTCTAATCCAGACCCCAAGAGTTAAATACTTATGCTATATTTCCTTTAATCAATCAATTAAGAACCAAACATTTCCTGTTTGGATTTAGCTTAAGCTATTTTGAATTAAGTTTCTGTCATGTGCAACAAAAAAGTGCTAAATAATGTATATTTATTCCCTGGCCCCGCCCAAACATAGAAGCTGTGAAAAGACGGAAGGGTCATGAAGACTTAGAAGGAAATTGACCTTATCAAGAAAGCCTCTTAAAAAATAGGGCTGGGAAGAGAATTTTGGTTTGCTACCTGCTTCTTTATGGATTGTGAGGTAGAAATGGATTTCACATATTTAAATAGTTACAAAAATTCAAAAGATGAATGAAAATATATGGAATTCATAATAATGTTTTATTACAACACAGGTACCCTCATTCCTTTGTGTATTATGTATGGCTACTTTTATGATTCTGAGGAAGATTTGAGTAACTGTGGCAGAGTCTATATGGCCCACAAAGCTAAAAATACTTACTATTTGGCCATTTCCAGAAAAACTTTCCTGACCCCTGATTGTGAAGAATTTAACTTTGACAAGATTCTGCTTAGTTCAGTGACTTAAGTACAATATGGACAAAGACTAGTACAACTTTTTAGAGAGAAAAGCAAAGAACTGGACTCTGGCATTGTTGATTCTGTTATTTTCTATACTAATCAATCTTCATTTAAAGCTAGCATCCGCTATTCACTTTCCTTGGCTTTTCTTTTTTGAATCAACGTGATTCCTGTTTATTTCTCTCAAAGATCTATTATGCTATTTAATTATTTGAGCAGATTGGGGAAAATAATACCGATATATCATTTTAAAGCATTATATAAGCTCAGGGCTCCTGTTAGCCCTATTTTTGAAGGGTAGAAACTGAGGCTTGACCTCTGTTTCATTCCTTGACCTCTGAACCAGCATTTGAGCAAATGGTATAATCAAGATTCTTACTCAACAGTCCGACTCCATTATGTGTGTGTTTCTTTTTACTGTCTTTTCTTATTGGGCCAGAAACAATGAGAAAATATGATCATCACAGCATACGAAAAGAAAGGAGTATCAATTTTTTCAGGAAATGTGAGGCCTTTTAATTTATAAGCTCATCAACTCAATATAACTTCGCTGCATTTTACTACTAATTTGACTGGTTGTTCAACTGCTCTACCCAAATCAAATTAAAGTGGGGATTCATATCAACATAGCATAAAAACACTAGTTATTCTAGGTTATGGAAGCCAATAACCAAAGGGGTGAACAGCCTATTTTCTTGGCCCACTATTTCCATACTCTGCTGTGTAGAATATCTCATATAAAGGAGGAAAATATATTACATTATTGTAAAAGAGTTGAAAATATGTGGTCAAATCCAATTAAACAACCAATCATAGTTAAATAAACCTGAGCAGCTCTATGCAGAAATCTCAAACAAATATAAGAGATAAAGGGGGGTACTGCAATGGTCTAAATTTTCTCTTGTCTGCTGTGTCTATATATTCTAAAACAAAACCCAGGTTGAAGTGTTTGCTTTACGATATTTGGCTTTCCATGTACAAATGTTGTCAGAATTAAAAATACTCTGAAACACATTGAGTTTTCCTTTCCATGACATCCAGAGAACATATTACTACAAAGTGCAGCTTAAGCAAAAAAGATTGAAGACATATATTTTAAAACTGATTTGTCAATATTTAAAAACAATGTTTATATCTGTTGATAAGTACCAAGTTCAGAAACTATCAAGCAACCACTTAAAGCTCTTGTTACAAATGCTTTGCCACATAGCACAGTTTGGGTTAAAGCAGTTTTTTTCTGTGTAACTTAAGGGCATAAAATTTGAATTATTTGTTTTTACTCACATAGGAAAACATGCATAATAAAAGTAATTAATTTCTTTATTTCTCTATTATTTCATTTAATATACATGTATCCTCACCTATATTGTCTGGTTTCTAAAAAAATTGTTAAGATAGAGACATGAGCACTGCATTATTAAACTTGGTAAAAAATAATAAAATTTCTACATATGCATTATTTACTTTCATATATTGTTTATATACTTGATTTTGGCAGTGCTGATGTTCAATTCAGTTAACAATTTAATAAGTCAAAGAAAATAATTGATGAAATTACTTGTTTATTTGAACTGATGTAACAAATATGTTGACCAGTGGCCTATGTATACACAAGATAGAAATTTTCAATAAAATTTCAGACTAATATTGTGGAAATACCACATGATATAGTCAAAAGAACTCTGGGTTTGGACTTACACAGACTCGATCAAATCTGGCATTTTATTTATTAGATGTGAGACTTTAGACAAGTTTCTCTCAGCTTCAATATTCCCATTTATAAAAGTAGGTAATGATAATAAACTTATAAAGCAGGAAGGAAGATAAAATAAGAACTATATGGACAGTGAAAATACTGGTCTTCTTTTCTTCTCTTTTCTAATGAGATGGCTGACTCTAGTCAGAATTCAACAATGGAGTTCTCTGTATCCAAATAATGTAACTCAAGTCCACTTAATTACAAGATTTTTTAGGGAAGAAAAATCATAATCACATGACAAGAATGACAAATTAATTGATCACTTTTAAAATTGTGAAGTGAAACTGCATATCTTGTAGATTTCATGAAGTTGATAAAACCAAATTTGGAAAATGGCTCCAATCCTTAGAGCATAGTTACTAACAAATGAAGATCGAATCAAGTGACCAGTAACTACAAGAATGTGGACCTTAAGTGATTCAACATATAGTGATATGAAATCACAAAATTAAGAAAGGCCTTGGGAACAGTGAACTCCTCAAATATTTTTGGGATAATTAGGCTTTGTGATCTTGTTACAAAAGTTGAAGCATGAGGATGTCATGCTATCTTACTATTTTCTCGGGAAAAAGGTGCAAGAAATACTTCTTGAGTTTTTTCTTATAGTTGCAGTTATTACAGAATTTTTAAGTTATGCAATTTAGCTTTTTAATGTAAAATGTCATTTTTTTAAAGAAAAAATATCAACAAATATTTTATTTTCATCTTGTTGAAATTTTGGTTGCCATTTTATATAGATCTGCTCTAAGAAAATAATTTCTGGTACCAACTATCCTAGGATGAAGAAGCCCCCTCGAGATAGCACTGATACCTGGTGCCCTTTCTCTTCACTGTCAAGGTTCATTTTTCCTTTCATTGATCCCTTTCCCATCTCAAAGCCTCAGATTAAAATTTCCAAGTGCCACTCATCTTCTAATTGCCTTGTTGTCAGTTTGATGTCCACTAATCCCTGCCAACTGGTAATTAATGTTAGCAGGTAATAATTTAAGGTGTCACCTCTCTCACAAGCATTTGTACTTTAAAGAGGATTCTTCAAGACAGATCTTCAAGACAAATTGAATTTAATATGTACTATCCTCCACGCATCGAGCTAATTGCTTTACATAAACTATCTCTTAATCCTTACAACAATCCTGTGAGGTAGATTTATTATTCCCTCTTCACAGAAAAGATAAAGCTTAGTTTAACAAACAAAGTCAATAGTAAGTGCCAGAGGCAGGATGGGGATCCCTGGCTTTCTGACCAAATTCCAGGTAAGAAAATTATAGGATATACAGTATATATCCGGTATAGGACACTATTTGGAAGCAGAGATTATCTAATATTCCTTCGTCACACTGTTTAGGGGGCCTCCTCTGGAGTTGTTTGCTTACACGGCATCTGGTTATACAATGGATTTGAGGCTGGTAAACCTATGTACCTGTGTGAAATTAGGTTGAGATAAAAACATTTTCTCGAAAGAAAACAAGTGTTTTTTCTTTCGTACAAAATGTCTCAGCTGGAGTGTTACAACTTAGACATGAGACCAAAGTTCTCTTTAGCTATATCCTAGCCAATACTTCACAGAGAAGGCGTCTCGGGGCTATGGGGAATGAAGGGTTGCTAAGGTTTAGCATCTGGGACAGGACCAGGGCCCTTAGTCCTCTAACATCCATTGCTGTTTGAGTATTTTTCTAAATTAAATAAATTATGCATTAGAGAGTTTACAATGAGAAAGTGTTAAAAAGACATCCAAGTACACTATGCTCCTGTATTTGCTGTGGGCACAACACAGGCTTTGCTACAGATCATTACTTTATAAATTCTGCTGTATTCTATGATGGCTCAAAACATATAAGCAGGACTAAAATAAGTTTCATTTGTAAATCTTCACAAGATGCCATTAATCCAGTTCTCTTGTTGCTTCCTATAAAATCAATTATTATGGTTTTATTCTCCTTCACTTTTAGACCCAGTATTATTTAGCACTAGTATTCACGATGAGTAACATGGGTTTAACCACTATTCTGTGACTGGAATGATGATAGAGGGACTGGCTAGCTTAGAGAGAATATTTCAGAGAGCTGGACCTCTGAAAGGGAGGCAGATATATTAAGGACTGGGGATTGATTTTGCCTAGGACTCAATCCCAAATAACTTTACAAGATGACCAAGGAAAAATGATACGTGGCTATTAGAACTGAGACTACTTTTTATGAAACTAGGGTTGTGGTCACTGGAATTTTAAAAATGACAAAAGTTTGTTGAAATGTGTTTCTTATATTTTATGCTTTTCCTCTGGCTATAAGTGGCTTTATGTTTCTCCTATTGAAAGTCAAGATTGTTGGGTTAGGGCTTGCAACTTTTATGCTCTTTTTGTACCTTGTTCTCTGCAAATAACAGAGATGCCAAATAATAATTCTGGCTATTCTCTCTTAGGGACATAAGCTCCTCTCTTTCATAATCATAGAGTACCTAGAGTTCCTGGGCATCTAGAAGGTGCATTAAACTTTCAGGCTTCCAGACCTTGAATGTTTGAGAACGACAACAGTACAATCCCTAGTCAATGATTTCTTTTCCTTCTAAGCAGTTAATTTAATCCTTACAACCATTTGGAGATAAAAAATGTAAGATGTAAATATTAGTAATTTCAATGTAGATTTGAAATCTCAAACTATGCCACATAAGTGCACAAATCCTGCCAGTAATTGGCAGCAATTTAAATTGGTTGATACCATAGAAACAAAACAACTAGTTTTCTTTTTTCTACAGTATTTACTACAGAAAAAAAAAAAAAATCAATGACGTTCATACTGGAAACTATCCTTGAAAGATCCCAACCAATTTTATGTTGAATACGTTTAAAATGGTATCTTCTGCCCAGATCCCCTTTCTAGACTTTAGACTTTTATATACAGTTTTCTGTCATTACAATTAGTACTTAATACTTGATATATCCATATGTAACTACTCTGATTCTGTCCTACACAAACTTTATTTCTTAGTTGATGGAAATAGTCACAGAAACATAAACTTGAGTTCCTTTTCTTCTTCAAATTCTATTTGACTAATCAGTGAATGGATAAAATAATCATCAAGACCAATCCTATTTTAAGTGATCAAAATGATTTTAAGTAGGTATATTATGATTTTATGTATAATTTCTAAAATAATAGAAATAAAATATATAATTTTGAAATGAGTAGAAGAAAAAGTGCAATAAAACCCTTCCACTAATTAAAAAAAAAAAAAGAGTGAAATTGTCTTGGGCTATTTCTGAATATTATTTAATCTTCTCTGATGTATAAGCTACTTATAATTTCATATAGTTATCACTGAATCACAGTAGCTGCTATACTTCAAAATAATAATATTTGAATGTGACATTAAGTGACCCAAATATCTGGGTTACAATAATAGGAAACAGATTAAAGAAAAAGCAGGATAACTAGCACAAAATAAGATGGTAGAAATAAATATAAATAGGTTAAAGTCATTAGTTGAAAGGTAAACACTCAATAAACATTTGTTGAATGAAAAGATAAGTACAATATGTGACATAATAAAATAAGCATTATTTTTGAGAGATTGATTAATTTCATTGCTTAAAAAAGTCTTGTTTGTATTCATAATATAATGGTTCTAGTAAAGATTTAACCAAAATGTACACTGCATGGTATAAAATATGTCAAAGATTGAAATCCTACTTCTATCATTTACTAAGTATAAGAGCTCAAGTGTTTCAGTTAATCTTTCTAAAGCTTAGATTATTCATCAGTACAACAGACATCACAATAATCTCAAACTCTCAAATATTTTGCAAGCATTACCTGGTATAGTAAATGTGAAAATGTGATTGTTATATTGTAAAGTGGTATAGCTATATATTTTAAACTACAACCTAATACTTTGCAAAAGAATTTTAAGTGCCACTTCAATGTAAGAGATGATGTTTCTGCACATAATAGGACTGAAATATATTTAAAGTAAAATAGTAATTACTGGCTTATTTATTTAAAAGTATGTGTGGCAATAACCTCTAATCATAAAATGATTCTCTATGTGGTTATATGTTTTATGAGGCTTATTTATATATTTTCACAGTCTGTCTTTACAGTATAACCACAAATTTCAAAATTACTAAACTGACAGAGGTGTTTTTTGGTAGCCAAAATCATTTTGAGCAGATGTGCTTAACAGAAAAATATAGTTATTTTTTGGTAGATGAATAACTACTTCAGTATCCAATCAAGATGCTTTCCTTCACAGATGTTACTGATAGGAATTAATAGGACCTCTTGGGAAGTAAACAGGGAAATTTAGCAAATAAGTCAATACCGGCTTTTGCTTTCGTTGAAAGAAGAAAAATGTGCATTTCCCATCCACTTGAAGTAATGAGAAAATGGATTTTTGGGCTATTTCTGAGTATTAATCTTCTCTGATATAGAAGCTATTTATAATTTCATATAGTTACCACTGAATCATAGTAGCTGCTGTACTTTGAAATAGTAATATTTGAATGTGACATTAGGTGACCCAAATATCTGTCATAAATACGGGTTACAATAAACTAATAGCAAGAGGACGATAGGAACTAAGACCCTTTGAAACTTAACTATTAGAATCAATACATTTATTCAGTTATTTAACATGCAGTAAATGAATACCTACTAAGTGTCAGGTACTGTGCTAAGCATTGGGGATATAAATAGGATATAGCAAATTTTGTACCCTTAAAGAACATATAATCTACTAGGGGAGATAAAAATATCAATAAACTTTTACTTCCAATGACATACTTTATATAATAAAATTCTGATCAAATAAGAGAAACTAATTATGATTTGAAAGAAAGAAGTAAAATATGAGTGGGAAACAAAACAGAATCAAGGATCAGTTAAACAGGTATGCTATGATGATCTATATGACTATTTAGATGTGACAGAAGTTTGGGTCTGAGATTTCTAGTATGTATCACATTATTTACTCATTTCGTAATATACAATCTCATTTTACCAAAACAAAGGCAGTTGTTGAGGTCATAGCTAATAAATGCCAGAGGAGGGACTCAAAGCCAATGCCTCTTTCACAAAGAGTCCTGGATTATTCTTTCGCCGTTACTCTGCCTCTTCAGCAAGAATTTTTGACTTGACTTCCCCAAGACATTTTCAAAGTTCTCCCTTTAATTGATCAAGCAAGGCACTAGAATTAAATCACTATTTTTCAATATGATTGTGATCAAAACGAGTAAACCTAATCCCCTAGGTTTCAGTAAATTCCCTTGCTAAAAATATAAACTGTCACATTTTATTCTTTCATATTGACAATGTAAATCACATTTAATTCATCTATTCTACAATTCAAAACTTTATTGTGAAAAACAGGTAAATAGCAATAACAGTTTTCTTACTACATAGTTGATCTATTTTTACCTCTTCCTATTTCTGATTTCTCTCTGAAAATTTTTGATAGCTATATATAGGCTAAAAATCTTGACTAATTGTATTTATGAATATTATGCATAGATTCATTCAACAAATATTTTTTAATTTTCTATTTTGCGCTAGGCACTGTTCTAGATATAGGATACAACACTGAACAAAAATTAAGAGTGATGTATTGTGAAAAAAAACAACGGAGAAGGAGGAAAAGAATTGTGGTGGTGCATATCAAAAGAGAAGATCAGGAATGGTTTTACTAAGAAGGTGAAATTTGAAGAAATACATGAACGTGAAGAAGTAAGCCATCCATATATCTGGAATAAGAGTAATGAGGCATGTAAAGGCTTTGAGGCAGGAGCATAACCAGTAACTTGGTGAACATCAAGGAGATCGATATAACTATGTCCCTCCTAATAAGAAAGTAGGAGGGACAGCAATAGATGACGCCAGAGAGATCAAGTGGCTCCAAGTTGTGGGGACTCTCCAAGCCATTATAAGGACTTTGACACTGAATGAAATGTATATTAGTCAGCTTGGAATACCATAACAAAATGCCATAGACTGGGTGGCTTAAATAACAGTAATGTATTTTCTCACAGTACTGGAGGCTGAAAGTATGAAATCAGGGTGTCAGAATAGTCTGTTTCTGGTAACAGCTCTTTTCCGGAATTGCAGACAGCCATCTCCTCACTATATTCTCACTTGGGGGAAAGCTGGAGTGAGCTGAGTGGTGTATCTCACTACCTCCCAAAGGCCCTACTTCCAAATATGATCACAGTGGAGGTTGAGGCTTCAACATACAAATTTTGGGGTAACTTAATTCAGTCCTTAGGCAATGGGAAGTTTTCGGAGAGTTTTGGGCAGAAGGGTGACATGAAACAACTTGTTTTCAAAGACCACACTGGCTACTATGTTGAGAATAGACTGAAAAAAGGTAAAGGTAAAAATGAAGGAGATGAGTTAAGAGGCTCCTGCAATAATTCAGGTCACAGATGACAGTGATTTATTCTAAAAAGCTAGCAGTTAAAGATGTGCGAAATGGTCAGATTTTGGATAAAGTTTTGGTAGGGCCTGTGGGGACAAAACCCCAAAAAACAGTTTCCAGGCTCTCGGCCTCACATAGAAAGGTGCTGGCTCGGGTAGTAAATGGCCATCAACTGTGATCAGATGGCCAGCAGCTGTGGCTAGTTGGCCGTCAGCTGTAACCCGTAGGCCATTGGCCACTGATATAACTGCTGTGGCTACGCTAGAAAGAAGGAATGGGGGCTAGCAAGAAGATGGTGGCTGGCAAGCGCGGACTGCTGTTAGGCAGATTATGTAGATCCTGCTTCCTGTGTCTCCAGCCCAGCCGCCAGCGAGAATATATTGGTTTGACTCCCCTATCTATGGCTCCGTGGGTGTTCCTTTTTGGCCTTACCGTGTCCTGCGTTCTTGGGTGGAGAGTGGGAGCTGAGACCCTGCACGACAAATGGCGCAGCGAGCAGGATTTCCTGCGTGACACATGGCGTAGTCGGCAGGATACGGTGCTGGCCAGAGCTTTCCGAAGGGCAGTGGAGCAGTTTGTGCGTATGAAAGCTCAGTCTGAGGAAGACCAGGAGGAGCAGCTGCCGGAGAGCTCGATTCCCGTGGAGGGGTGGAAAGACGTGGATGGTTCCCCAACCAGCAGAGGCCGGAGAAAGCGGAGAAAGCGAAGGTTGTTGCCGCCCTGTGGGCTGGGAACTGCTTGCTGAGGCAGCCCGGATGCAGGACTTTTAGTCCCAGGAGGAAACGCTTGCTGAGTCCTCCGTGGGAGATGAGGGTGAGGTCAAGGTCATCCCTCACCCCCAGGACAGCCCTGGCGAATGACTATGGACTATGGGGAATTGCCTTCTATCCCTAATTTAATGGACGCTTGACTGTTTGGGAACATACCATCATGTAGTGGGACTGGTTGATGTTTGCTTTTGTGTCTTGACTGGCCGCCATTGATAATATGTAAGCACCTTGATGTGAGCCGCTGTTGTTCCAGCACGGTACCCCGAGAGGCACAGAGAGAGAGTGGCAGTGCCCTGAGAGCCCTGGCTGTGTCCAGGAAGTCTGGCTGTGTCCAGAGAGAGTGGCAGTGCCCTGAGGCCCTGGCTGTGTCCAGGAAGTCTGGCTGTGTCCAGAGAGTGGCAGTGCCCTGAGAGGCCCTGGCTGTGTCCAGGAAGTCTGGCTGTGCCCAGAGAGAGTGGCAGTGCCCTGAGGCCCTGACTGAGTCCAGGAAGTCTGGCTGTGTCCAGAGAGAGTGGCAGTGCCCTGAGAAACTCTGGCTGTGCCCGGGGAGACAGGTGGTACCCTAAGAAGCCCAGGAAGTCTGGCTGTGACCAGAAGTACTGTGGTGGTCCCCTGAGAAAACCTGGCTGTGCCCGGGGAGACAGGTGGTACCCTAAGAAGCCCAGGATGTCTGGCTGTGCCCAGAAGTACTGTGGTGGTGCCCTGAGAAACCCTGGCTGTGCCCAGAGAGCCTGGCTGTGTTCAGGATAGTGCATTCACCTCCAGGCTCCTTGCACAGGGCCCCTCGCAGAAGACGCTTGTCGCGTAGATTGTGAGGCGAGACCCTGTAGGGGTGGAGTGTGGGGACAAAACCCCAAAAAACAGTTTCCAGGCTCTCGGCCTCACATAGAAAGGTGCTGGCTCGGGTAGTAAATGGCCATCAACTGTGATCAGATGGCCAGCAGCTGTGGCTAGTTGGCCGTCAGCTGTAACCCGTAGGCCATTGGCCACTGATATAACTGCTGTGGCTACGCTAGAAAGAAGGAATGGGGGCTAGCAAGAAGATGGTGGCTGGCAAGCGCGGACTGCTGTTAGGCAGATTATGTAGATCCTGCTTCCTGTGTCTCCAGCCCAGCCGCCAGCGAGAATATATTGGTTTGACTCCCCTATCTATGGCTCCGTGGGTGTTCCTTTTTGGCCTTACCGTGTCCTGCGTTCTTGGGTGGAGAGTGGGAGCTGAGACCCTGCACGACAAATGGCGCAGCGAGCAGGGTCCCCTGCGCGACAGGGCCAATAAAATTGCATTGTTTATATGTGGGGTTGTTAAAGAAAGTAAAAAATGAAGAATAACTCTAAGGCCTGATGAATTGTAAGGAATGAAATTGCCATCAGTTGAGGTGGAAAAGACTCCAGGTGGTGCAGGTTTGGGGACGATAGAACCAGGAGTTCAGTTTTAGACATGATTTAACTTGAGGTGCCTATTAGCCATGGAAACGGAAATGTTGAGTAGGCAGCTGGATATACAAGCAAGATTACTGGTTGGAGAAATACATTTGGAAGATGTTGGTGCTTAAAGCCTAATTGTTAGGTGAAATCTAAGGGAGTAATGGTATATTAAGAAAAAAGCTCAGAGATTTTCAGTCAAGATGGCAAAGTCGGTAAATTTTGTGCTCACCTTCTCTCAGGACCATATCAATTACAACTAAACTACAGAAAAACCATCAATGAGATTCATCTGAAGACTAGGTGAATGGAAGCCCTGGAACTATGGGCATACAGTAGAGGTCATCTCAATGCTGGTTGGAGAATCAGTGACATGGAAGAGGCTGGTCCCATACCTGTATTTGACCATTAAAAGTCAGGTGGGATATCTCAGCTGCAGAGGTCCCCCAAGAGGAGCAAGGCATCTCAGTGCCACATGAGGCTTTTCAGCCCAGGGTTCCAGTGCTGGGAAGAGAAGTCTCCATAACTTCTGGCTGTAAAAACCAGCAGAGATTGTGGCTCAGTGAGCCAGAGGGCAGCTGTACTCCCAGGCATCCCTCTTAAAGGGACCCATGCCTGGACTTACTCATTAATAGACTGTGGGGACAGAGCCAGAAGTGCAGTTTCCAGGCTCTCGGCCTCATGTGGAAAGGTGCTGGCTCAGGTAGTAAAAGGCCATCAACTGTGATTGGATGGCCATCAGCTGTGGATAGTTGGCCATCAGCTGTAACCAGTGAACCATTGGCCACTAGTATAACTGCTGTGGCTACGCTAGCAGCAAATGGGGGCTAGCAAGAAGATGGTGGCTGAGCTAGCAAGAGCAGATTGCAGTTAGCATGGCGGATTGCAGCTAACAAGTGAGGTTGGATGCCAGAGAGAAGTGGACAGCAGGTTGTGGATAGTGTGGCTCCTGCTTCCTGCGTCTCCAACCCAGCCACCAGCGAGACTATAGCAGTATAACTTCCTGATGTATGGCTCCGTGGGTGTTCCTTTTTGGCCTCACCATATCCTGCATTCTTATGTGGGGAGTGGGACCAGAGATCCCACATGGCACCCTGCATGACACAGACCCACTCACTCTGAGCTCCAGCACTGGGGCATCAGCTGGAAAGGTGCCAGGGACATATAGGGAGAAACTGCATTGTCTGGCTTTAGGGCGAAGGTTGGAGGGGCAGCTTTCTCCCAGATGGAGGAGCTGGCAGAAGCTATTGGGTCTTTGGTCAGCTCGCCCCCTCCCTGTGAGCAGACACAAGTGGCCACCATGTCTGAGTATCCATCAACCTGGCTATCACCTTTCCTTAGCCCTCCTGTACTAATACCCTGAGACCCTACCCTGCCCAATTTTTGGACCCACCCAAACCACTTTTAGTGGCTTTTCCGTACAAACAACCTGTCTTAGCTCATGCTGCATACTTTCATAAAACCTCTCAAAGGTTCACAAAACCCAAACAAGCAGCATCTGGCTTCAGCATGTCCTGTACCTCTGGCTGTGTAGCCTAAGCTTGGCACTAGCGTAAGCCGACCTTTGAACACACATTGGCCTCTGGAGGCACCTCTAAACCAAGTAGGGGTGGCAGCCATCTTCAGATTGCTTTGTGGCTGATACCAGGTGGCCCAGACATAGCACAGACTGTGGCTAAATTTGGCCTGCAATGGGTCCCCTCCCAGGAGGCCCCAGAGCTGGAACTCCTAGTGACCAGTTTTGGATAAAGCTGGAGCATTACCCAGCTGCCTCCAAAGATGATACACCCAAAGGGCACACTGGGTAGGCACTAAAGCCCCACTAAAGCAAATCCTGCTCTGCAGGGTCAGGCTTTGCACCACAGCCCCTCCTCTATAGTCCTAGCCAGTCCTCACAACCATCAGCCTATAGGGCAATCCCTTCCATTGATGTGCAAACAGCAACCAAGGCTCAAGTGCAGGAGGACACAGACAACCCATACAAGGAGCACAGCTGGAGCACCTGGCTCTGGTGACCAGAGAGACTGCACCACTGGGTCCCACAGGACACCTACTACATAGGGCCACTCTACTAAGACTGGAAGGCACAGCAGCCCTACCTAATACATACAGACAAACAAAATGGGAAGAAAGAAAAACATGTTCCAAGTAAAAGAACAGAGCAAAGATCCAGAAAAAGAACTAAACAAAATGGAGACAAGCAACCTATCATCAAGTATGCCAACATTCACATTATAGGGGTACCAGAAGGAGAAAAGAGTGAGCAAGGAACTGAAAAGCTATTTGAAGAAATAATGGCAGAAAACTTACCTAACCTGGTAGGGAAATAGATATATAAGATGAGGAAGCACAGAGAATCCCAAACAAGATGAACCCAGAGAGGCCCACACCAAAACACATCATAATTAAAATATCAAAGGTTAAAGACAAAGAGAGAATCTTAAAAGTAGGGAGAGAAAGCAATTAGTTACCTACAAGGGAGCTCCCATAGGACTGTTAGCTGATTTCTCAACAGAAACTTTTCAGGCCAGAAGGGATTGGCAGGAAATATTCGAAATGATGAAAAGCAAGGACCTACAAACAAGATTACTCTACCCAGCAAAGCTATCGTTTAGAATCAAAGGACAGATAATGAGTTTCACAGACAAGAAAAAGCTAAAGGAGTAGATTGAAGAATAGACTGAAAACCATGTAAAGTATTACAAAAAATGTTAGAGGAACTTAATCCTGAAGAAGTAGAAAACAAAGATGATAAAAAATATGAATAATAAAACTGCAATAACTACATATTTATTGATAATTACTTTAAGTGTAAATGGATTAAATACTTCTACCAAAAGATTGGGTAGCTGACTGAATAAGAAAACAAAACCCTTACATATGTTGCCTACAAGAGACTCACTTCAGATCAAAAAACACACACAGACTGAAAGTAAAAGGATGGGAAAAGATATTTCATGAGAATGGAAACAAAAAAAACAAACAAAATAGTTGAGGTAGCCATACTTATATCAGGCAAAACAGACTTTAAACAAAGGCTATAACAAGAGACAAAGAAGGACACAGTAATCTCACTTCTGGGTATTTACCTGAAGGAACCCAAAATGCTACTTCAAGGAGATGTATGCATCCATATGTTCATTGCAGCATTGTTTACATGGCCTGGATGTGGAGGCAGCCTGGGTGTCCATCGATGAATGAATGGACAAGGAGGAGGTGACACATATATACAGTGGAATATTGCTTAGCCAGGGATGGGAATGGGTTCTTGCCAACTGCAGCAGCATGGATGGACCTGGAGGGTATTATGCTGAGTGGAGTATATCAGACAGAGAAAGATAGATGCAATGTGATTTTGCTTGTATGTGGAATCTAAAGAACAAAATAAACAAACAAAAAAACAGAAATTGATACAGCCATTTTGATGGTTACCAGATGGGAGGGGCATTGGAGGTGAGTGAGAAAGGGGAAGGGATTAAGAAGTACAAATTGTTTGTTACAAAGTAGTCATGTGGATGTAGGGTATAGCATAAGGATTATAGTCAATAATATTGTAATAACTATTCATAGTGTCAGATGTGTACTAGATTTATTGGGGTGATAGATGGGAAAGGGTGTGGGGGGCAGGTTGAAAAAGATGAAGGGATTAAGAAGTACAAATTGCTAATTACAAAATTGTCATAGGGATGTAAAACACAGAATATATAGTCAATAATATGGTAATAACTATGCATAGTGCCCAAATTGGTACTAGACTAGTCAAGGGGATCACTTCTTAAATTATATGAATGTCTAACCAGTATGCTGTACACCTGAAGTTAATATAAAATAATACTGAATGTAGAAAGAAAGAAAGAAAGAAAGAAAGAAAGAAAGAAACAAACAAACAAACAAACAAACAAACAAAGAAAAAGAGAGAGAGAAAAAAAGAAAAAGAGAGAAAGAAGTTCAAAGACTGACATATGGGGGATGGCAACATTAAGAGTTTGAGGAGATGAGAAAAAATCAGCAAAGAAGATTAAGAAGTAAGATAGGAGGAAAACGAGAGTGTGGAATCCTGCAAGAAAGTGTTTTATGGAGGAAAGAGTGACAAACTTATGGAATGAAACTAATCATTCCACATCCTTCAACTGAGGAATGGATAAAAAAAATGGGGTGTGTCCATACAATGGAATACTATTCAGCAATATAAAGTGACAAACTACTGCCACAATATGAATGTACTTTAGAATCATTGAACTAAATAAAATAAGCCAAGCACACATGTGTACGTGTATGTGCTTGCATGCACACTCACTGCATGTTATGATTCCATTAAAATGAAATTTCTAGAAAAGGAAAAAGTATAGTGACTTTTTCCTTTCTAATAGAGATCGATAATTGCATGGAAAATGGATAGGAATGCCTTTGTAAAATGATGGAAATGTTCTCAGACTCGATTTTGGTGATGGTGGCATAACTGCATAAATTTACTGAAAGTCATTGAACTGTACCCTTACAATGCGTTAATTGTCTGGGATATAAATTTCACCTCAATAAATCTGTTAAAAAGATAGAGAAAGAATGGGGAACAAAGAAACACAATAGAGAGACAGAATTAGAGTGGTGGTATTGGATAGTGTGTTACAAAGCTTTTGAAGAATTTTGCTATGAAGTGGAGCAGGAAAAATGAGGTAATATCTGAAAGTGTACATGAGTCAAGAGAATTTTGCTTTGTTTTGTTTTTAGATGGAAGAAGGGACAGTATGGTTCTATGCTGTTGAGAAAGATCCAGAAGAGAGTAAACGATCTCTGTTAAAGATGCAGAAAGAAGAGAGAATCACGGAATGATTTATTTAAGTAGATAAAAACAAAACAGAACAAAACCAAAATAAACACACACACACACACAAAACTAGAGTGCTAAGAATTGGACTTAGAAACACCATGATGCATCTGTACTGAAAAAGGGAAGATAGTGTGTCAATACAGAAACTAGTGAGTCTGTGATTTGGTGATGAAGGCTTGTGGACATCATCTTCTAATTGTTTTCTTTTTCACAATGAAATTGTTGTTAGATGAGAGTGAAGAAGGGAGAAAAACTGAAGGATGGGAGACACATTGTGGGTTTGACAAAATTACAGGAAAAGGACTAGGTGGTTTTTTGTTTTTGTTTTTTTAATTTCTAGTCAGCCTGAAAGTACACTTGAAATTCATAGTTTGGATTTTAAATTCAGATCAGTCTGCATAACTATATTTTTATATTCATATTAAGTTGAGTAGATTCAGACATGCAATAGGCTGAATGAATGTTGGGTTTACATTAGGATTAAGGATTTTCCAACTGTCAAATCAGTGTGTTGAGGCAATAGTGGGATGAAGAAATTGAGTCTGTATTCAAGAAAATGATAATGATTGATGTAGAAATGTGAGAATCAAAGGAGGGTAAATAAGTAGGGTAAATAGGAGCTAGAGTCAATGATTTGTAGATTTCAGTGAGTTTAAAGGATTTCTGGAGTCAGAGTACTAGGAGTGAGCAGAAGATAGTAGATGTTAGAGAATAGGATGCTTGCAAGTAGCTGTTGGTAATAACAGCTCAAGTGGACAAGGTTTTTTTAAAACAAGACCATTGGAATGGAGACATGAAAGGAATGAAGAGGACAGGGTGGTGTAAGGGACATACTGAAATTACCATATATTAAGAGTGTACTAGTATTGAAGAAACTTATAGTTACCCAGCTGGTAAAATCTTCAGGAAATAAAAGGGCATGAGCTGGGAGTGTGTTAATGATTTCAACAAGAAAGTGTGGAGTCTGATGGCTTTAAATTCAAAACTGAGGGTTTGTAAGGAGGAAGAATGGAGAATGGGCAGTGAGGAAAAAGGAGGATAACTGTTCCAAACTCACACTGAATGGTACATACAATCTGAGAGACTAAACAACATAACTTTAAAGGGCTGCACGGGAAGCCATGTCTTCAGGGGACACGCAAGTTTAATTGGAGCCAGAATATAAAAGGAATGTTCAACAAAGAAGCTAAGGATATATAGGATTTGGGTGATCAGGGATAACTGCCCATCTGGTAAGTGTTAGACATTGGCCTGGACACTGAGCTACTCCTTTTATATGGGGCCATGCATGTGTCCCCTAAAACTCTGTTGTGCTAACACTGATGTTGAGTCAATAATTTGACATACCACTCCAGAATGAGTACCTAGTAGAGTATAACCTGTCCTACAATCTTAAATTATATAATCAGTCTAATAATTCTTATGGCATATATACAATAGCAATCTTAGTCTTATTATCTCCATCAAAGATCACATTTTATTTATTTAATCAATTATTAATACATATTATTAGCTTGTTTATCATGTATGCAAGACACAAATGTTCCAGTAGCCTTGCTATATAAATGATAACTCAAAGAATCTTGCTTTCTTTCCCACAGGGGTCATTTCATGTTGTTAACTCCTGTAAGTTTGCTGATGAATACATGCATTCTCTATAGAGCTTCTTGTTTTCTCCACCCATCCTCTTCCTCCTCCTCCTTCTTTTTGTCTCTAACAATTATTCATCGAATACTGCTCTTCAAACAAAATCTGTCTAATAACCCATTAGACTCAACATATATTCATGATACAGGATTCTCCTAAAGTTGTTAAAATTTTTTGTCTTATCCATGACAAACAAAGTTAAAGCACATGTTGCTTTGAAAGAGTTTAGATCTCGAATCACATGCAGGTATGATGAGATGTATTTACTGTAAGATCCCCAACTGATCACAGAAGGACTGGAGTGACTAAATAGACATATAGGAATTAGGTGGGTAAAACTCAGAAATTATTCCTAATAGTGATTTTAAAACTCAGAATGTTTCCAAAAATATTTTCCTGTTGAAATGCAGTGTACTTTTCTTTCAATTAAAAAACAAGTTAGGAGGGTCAGATAAAGCTGAGAAGCTAAGAAAACTGAACAAGGTTTTATTATAATTTATGATAAAAATTATTTATGGTGGAACAAAATTGGGCCCCCTTTCCACACCAATAATACAACCTAGAAACAAGTATGGCTTTCACACTAAACATAAAGAAGAGAAACTTATTAAGATTCCAGGACCCTGAATTCTGTTTCCAGTTGTTAACCCTAAAGTCTTCATTATTTCTCAGATAGAAATAGACACAGATATTCTCTCTCTCTCTCTCTCTCTCTCTCTCTCTCTCTCTCTCTCTCTCTCTCTCTCTCTCTCTCTCTAATTGATGCTGTCCACTCTTAAATTGTATTATAGGAAAACTATACTCAGGTACAAAAACGTACTCATTTTAAATTACAGAACTGAAACAAAATGAGTATAATTAGCTGTGAGCTGACAAAAAGGAATATAATTAATCTGAGCACAGTTAACTATTATGTGACTCCAAATGCCATGAAGTACTTACCTATTACCATGCCTTTTACAAGAGCTCAAGCAGCCAAAAAAATAATAAGTCAATTATGGTTTTGTTTGAAAAAAAAAAATATTTCTTAGCAGTTTTTGTTTCAGTGTGACAAACACCATAAACCAGTTTCCAGCTTACCTTGTGAAATAAGATGCACATTGGTATTCAGTTAACTCAACTCTGACACTCCCAATAATTTTGAGAGGTCTTTACTCTCTCAGCTTACCGCTTTCCTTGTGCTCCAGGCAATATCACTGGTGGCAGGCACAGACATAACCACAACAGCCAAAAGTTAGAATGGTAATAAAACCATCTCATCAGAGGAGCTCAGACTTTTGTCCAGTGGTATTTAGAGTATGGGATCTTTAATTTCATATCTGGTACTCCGATACATTTCATGAAAACCATGCACATTTTACCTGGAATGTTCCCAGTCAAAACACTATCTTAAAAAAACGAACATATAGTAAAAGAGAGCAGCAGCAATATAGAATGGATCCTACTGTACCTGGAGAATGAGGCGGAGGAGAGCACATCAGAACAACCCCCTGGCCTTCCCTCACAGAGACTGCAGTTCTTGTCCGGCCACTAAAATTTCCCAGATCTGTCAACATAACACAGCATTTAGATGCAAGGCAAAAAGGAGTTTAAAGAATTACTACGTTTGTAATTTGTACTTAACTTTTCTCTCATTATCTAGATAAGGTTTTTTTTTGTTTGTTTGTTAAATATGATAGGAGGGCCTTAAAAATAAATCCATACCATCCAATTTTAAATACCACGCTTTTCAGATTTCACTCTTTGTAGTGCATAAAAGTTGCTAGTGTAGGAAGAAATTAGTACATTTATAACACATTAAACAGTTCTTTTATTTCATTATAATATTTCCTACATATTGATTTTTCTACTACCAATAAAACCCATTCATGCATAGAGAGAAGACACATAGAAGTAGTTAGGGGTACCTGGTGTCCAACTTGCTGCTTCATTATATGTCATGCTAAGAATGGTATGTAAAACTAAACATGCATTTGTCAAATTAGAGAGACTTGTGTGCTCGAGCAAAATATAAAGTGGATATGAAGTGTTTTGTTTTTTTTTTTTTCTTCTATAAATGTGAGTGAAAAGTCCTGTTACTTTTATTTTATAGAAGTCTGGAATTGCTTGAACTTTAATTATACTCATTCATTTTGATTACTCTGGGAGTATTTCAGCTATTGAAATACTTATACATATGAAGGATTATAGCATTGATTGGGGTTCAGTTATCTTCCCTTAAATTATGTTACATTTGCAAAATTTGAAAATACTTTCCTAAATATAAAGTGGTCTAAAAAAGAATTATGTGTTATTTGTATTTCTAATATTGTTTATTAATTTATAGCTCAGTACTTATGTCCCTTTCCCCTTTCTTGTCTAGGCTGATTAGACATGATTTTTAGAATAGCCTCTTAGAAATAGTAGTTCAATATTTTTATAAATAAACATTGTCCCAGAATTCTCTCTGTAAAATCATGTCCCCATGGTGAGAAATGTTTCTTGAAAATGTTCTGCTTTTCCTTCCATTATTCAACAATTATAAAAGATATTTTTTGAAACTTTTCATTATTTCGTGCTAAAATAGTATGTTTTATAGTAACACAATGTAGACCCTCAAATTTAATGTTTGTTAATTTGACAAATGATGAAAGTAAGCAGTCAAGAAAATATACTGACTGGATATAAAGGAGATAAATAACTAACTTTAATATCCTAAGAAGGACTCTATACCTTACTTTTTGAGAGATCGGTTACTATTTACTTATTTGCTGAATTTACAATAAGATCTTCTTAAGTATATTCAAAATCAGGAAAACTAATAAACAGTAAAGACATAATGACAAATAAATAGTCAAAGTATTCATTATTGAAGTGTTTAAGATTTTATACATAATTCTGTTTCATTGTAAATAGTTAAGTGTTTCACAAAGTGACAAGACAAGAGAGAAAAAATTGTCTTAGTTCTATTTTTTTTATTTTGGTGGTTTGAAAACATACACATGAATGTATAGTAAAAATCAAGTTCATTTTCACATATATGTGACTCACGACTTTACATTTATATGCATTGGTCCTAAAGGATAGAAGCTACCTTTTTCCAACAAATGATCTCAATATGAAAACAAAGCATGGCAGGGTTTCTAATTTGGTTTTCTTTGACTCTACTCCTAAAAGTGCAGGAACCACACAGTGAGATAGTAGTTGCAGTAGGGCTGTAATATCTCTTTAGAGCATATATGGTTCTACTGTCCTCTTTTCATCCTCATTGAATTTATAAACACTGGAAAGCTGCTTGGATATTATTATTTTTTGTATTAGTTTCAGGTGTACAAAGCAACAAATAGATATTGACACCCCTTTCAAAGTGATAACACCCCCCACCCCCACCGCTCATGTCTACTACCCCTCTGACATCGTATATAGCTGTTACAATACCATTGACTCTGTTCTCTATTCTTGGATATCAACTTATTTTAACTTAATTTCTTAAATGGTTTCTGAAAAGTATATATGTAGCTTCCAATATGTTTAGTACAAATATATATTATGTTTACTTTTTATGATATTTGAAATCAACTTACTGTAGTTAAAACTAGTTTAATAGGAAATAATATTAAATTAATGCCTATCTCTGAGAAATGGAAGTACAGGCATGGCAAAGAAATTAGGCACACAAAAATTTACAGAATAATTATGATCTGAATTTTGTTTTGAGAACACAATGACCCAAAAGATAACACTCAGCTGCAATTACTTTATTTTGTATTAGCTGCTAATACAGTTTCTCATGAAATTGTCTTTGTTGTTATTTCCTATATTATAGCACCAGCAGTACAAAGATAAATGGATTTCTTTCAATTGTGAATCATTCTTTTTTCTTTCATAAAGACATATAAATACTAAAAAGAAGTCTGCACTTTGATGGAGAGTGTATTTTTCTCATTTAAATCCTTCTGCCAAAAAAAATAAAAAAAGCAAAACATTTTTAAAATGTGAAAGTGGTCCATGTGTCACACCAGATTCTGGGTGAGCTGAGGCAGAATGATTTGTGAAAATGTCTTGGTTGGAGTAGGGATAGCAACTAGAGAGAACAATCTCAGTGAAAATATAGCTGGTTTTGATCTCATTGCAAATAGAAAGCCATTTCTTTGGAAGTATTCATCAGAGAACTTGGTTTGAGTGCTTATGAGATTACTTTTAATAGATTACACATTGTAATATATTAAGGAGAGAACTAAAACATAAGAACAAAATGGGGCTTTGCTACTCACACAAGTTAAAAAACACTTGTTTATATGTTCTGTTTTAGACCTTTGAGGGGAAAATGAGTGGCGAAAAACCTTAAACAAGGACTTCAAAATTCAGGTTTAAATTATGAACTGACAAGAACCTTTATCTGGATTTACTATAAAGCACATGGAGACATAGATATACAATAGACTGGAGGAGAAGTTTTGTGGTCAAGAAATACAGGGCCCCAGGGCTTGTCTTTTCTCATACTTTCTCCAAGTTCAGCATCTCATGTAAAATTTAACAGTGGAGCTTTAATTAGAACTGCAGCTTATAGAATTACTATACCAATCATCCTAGATGAACCATGCAAAGTAAGAAAGGTATACAAGAAACGATGCAATCGAGAGCCTCACATGACAGAATATAGATTTAGGATGTGTGATTTGAAGCATGATGACAAGATATAAGACAAATTTCATCAATTCATTTAACAAAACTTCATGAGTATAAACTGCACACTGAACACTAAGTTAGGTACTGGTGATACAGAAAAGCTATAAAAGAAAGATGTAGACATATGAACTACTCATACCTACTTGGGTCAACTGTCCACAGACCCAGCTCAGAGGAGTTTGTGTCACCAAATTGACACATGAGCCCAAACCATCATAGTTTCAACTTGTCACAGCCGTACTGATGAATTACCAGTACATATCATGTGCATATACTATTTATTACTTCATGCTATTCCCCTGACTATGAGCTGCAAACACATGTACCCAACACACACACACACACACACACACTCTTTAGGTTCTTTCTTTCCTTCCACCTTCCCTCCTTCCTCCTTCCTGCCTGATTCCTTTCTTTGCTTTTCTTCCCTACATTATTCCACAAAGGATCTGAGGCAGCTTTAAAAACATGTATGTATATAACCCAAAAAGATAAAACAGGTATTGACAAATTCCAGGTGATGGCCCTGGAAAAACACACTATTCCCCAATAAAAAAAAAGTTTAAAAAAAAGAATATGTTGTATATGAGGTCAGACAATTAAATTCACGAACTCATCCCAGAAAAAGTGCCACATATCTCATTGCTGAATATCACTATGATCACCTTGGATGTACTCCCCTTGGGAAGCTATGCACTGATGCCAGTGCCTAGTCCACCCTTCAGAGCAATTTTGGAACTCTTTTTCTGGAATGGCCATCAGAGCTGTTGTCGTATTACCCCTGATGTCCTATAATGTCTTCCTTTCAATATTTCCTTTATCTTCGGGTAAAGAAAGAAGTCATTGGGGCCAGACCAGGTGAATAGGGAGGGTGTTCCAATTCAGTTATTTGTTTACTGGCTAAAAACTCCCTCACAGACAGTGCCATGTGAGCTGGTGCATTGTCATGATGCAAGAGCCATTAATTGTTGGCGAAAAGTTCATCATCTAATTTTTTCATGCAGCCTTTTCAGCACTTCCAAATAGTAAACTTGGTTAACTGTTTGTTCAGTTGGTACGAATTCATAATGAATAATCTCTCTGATATGTGTGTGTGTGTGTGTGTGTGTGTGTGTGTGTGTGTGGTTTTATATATATATCATATGATATATGATATATATATATATGGTTAGCAACGTCATTGGAACAAGTTCACAAGTTTAATTGTCAGACCTCGTACATTTGTAAATTATTAGAAGTTGACAATAAATTTGATGCTAAACTTACAAGGGACAAAACAAAGATGGATATGTCCCAAGTCTTAGGATTCATGGTTTTTGTAAGTTCAGAACTCTCAGTAACTCTGAAAAAGTGCAGCATTAGTGGATATTAAGGTCTAAGAGGACATTTTTGGCAAGACTTCATAAAGATCACGGTAGGTGGTGCAGTGGGCTGAGCAACTTTGCAAACCAAGTAGGAAGGTTTTATACCCACTGAAATACCTTAAATAGTTACAGTATCACACACACACACACACACACACACACACACACACACACACACAAATAAAATATTTCAAAAAACATTTTCCTGAAAGGTGAAATATTTTAAAGCGTGGGAAAGGGAGTGAGGTTGCAGGAAAAGGGCAAGAAGGAAAGTGCATAAGGGGTTCTGGACACTGATCTTATGATCTTAGGTATTTTAAGTACAATAGATTAGTTAGTTACTGAGGAGAAGACAGGGAAAAGGGTCAAGGCAAGAGGATAAATCTTATACAATAATGTGCTGAGCTTCATCTGTGTCCTGGGCTTTAAATTCCTAGTCCTAAATTTGTTCTGAACAAGGGGCAATGTTTGGCTTATGGGATTTGTGAGTTTGGAAGAAGGAATGGGAATGAAGTGATAATTTTTCATTGCACTTGGATACATTCATCCTGGTGGTGGTGCTAGTAAGTTTTACTGTCAATGCTCCAGACATTCTCAATTAATTCTCTAATGTCAAAAGTGCTGTGAATGCAGAGATAATTCATTATGAATTCTAAACTTCATAAAATTGAGTTTGAATTTTTACGTAAAAAAATTGAGAAAGGCAAACCACTTTAGACTAGGTGTCAGAGACTTGTGTTTTATTAATTACTATTGTCTTGGTATCAGATTCATATGTAAGATCATTAGACTGAGGAACTAAGAGGGGTGCTCTTTCTGAGGGGCCTCATAGCTTTCACTTTTATGATTCCTATAAAAACAAATGACAGTTTTTCCGATATTGACTTGGTGTTTGCTGCTTCACTTGCAAAGTGATTATATGTTGAAGTCTTTTGTCACTTTCGTCCTATTATCATCAGTATTATTTAGATAACTGTCAGATGTAAATATCTTGTAATAAAAACAGATTAGACATCAGTTAGAAACTATCTTTGACATTGCAAAATGTTAAAAAAAATAAAGAGAAATATAAGGAAATTGATGAATAATAATTATAGTAGTTACTAGCATACTTATTCTATGCCAGGCATCTTGGAAATTAAATATTAATTTCTCTATTTTAAAGATTACTAAACATATGTGAATGCGAACACAAACTTGGCTATGGTCACATAGTTAATAACTAGTGAGTTGCAAATTAAACTCAATGTACTTGTTTTAAAAAAAGGAATGAGGACAAAAAAAGCCATTCAACATGTGGAAGATAGACCAAGTTGGTTTTTGAAATTTATAAATAATATTTATAAGGATCTCTTATTAAAAATCATTTCTGACAGATGGAAGACATAAAGGTGGGAAAAACTAGTGAAGAATGGAAAGAAATAATTCTTACATCTATTTTGAGAGAATTAAATTAATATTTTTAATACATAGCCTTTTGTTCTTACATAAATAAAGCCTTTCATAAGACACTCTTCAACAAGCAAAATTGTTAATAATAGTAGTTTTTAAAACAAAAGTTTGATTGTTGAATGCTATGTTGACTGAACGCCATAGAAACATGAAGCTTTGTGGTATTTTACTGGCAAGCTTGAGCTCATGAGCCTGTGATCAATTTGTAAGCAGACAGGACACGGTTTATTTATCCCCACTTAATAATGAGGACATTGGCATCAACTAAGGTTAAATAACGAGAATAAACACTTCAGCCGGTAAGAATTTGAGCCTTTAAGATGACGAATTAATTTTGGAACTAGCATGTTTTTAGCCTATGGTATTCTGATACTCTTAATTTAGAATGTTTCAATCAATGTAATTATTTCTTTAAACATTTTCCTTTTACATCATGTGAAGTCAGGCTACAATTCTTTAACGTTTGTTGTTAAGTCATCTGTGAATGGTATATTACATCACTTTTCCAATATGTTAATTATTTAATAAAATGAGTCTTTTGAGAATATCAGTTGTGGTAATTAGAGGTATGTCAAAACATACACTCCCATCTATTACATGAAGTTAAGAACTATGATACAGCTGGAAATGTGGTGAGGTTAATCTGTAAGAGATAAGGACGAGTAATAATGAAACTTTCTTCATTCCTATTTTTTCATTGGTTATATATAACAGGTCAGCTGAGTAATCTCTTGCTGTGGTTTGCCATTTTCACTTTACGCATCATCAAACATGAATCATCCAGCCTAAGTGTTCACTAATTATGAGGAAACCAAAGCACATTAGTGTGTATTAGCCTTGAAAGAGACAATTCTAACTACATTATAAGGAAAAGAGTAAATTATAATTTCTCTTGTAAAAAGATAAATTATCCAAAGAGTGTGATAAAATGTTTCTGATCTTAGGTCTTTTCTTTGATATCTTGATGTGTACTACAAAATGATACTTTGTGAATAATATATGTAGTGAAATAATCTCAAATGTGAACATTGTATATGAATTTGTTTAACTAATGTGACAATAGTCTATGAACCTTGGCAGAAGTTATATATATCTGACTTCAATTTCCGCACTTCAGGTGACCAATTACATTAAAAAAAAAAAAAAAAAAAGTTTTTATTTGCTTGCTTCCAAGTTCAATTTTTCACCCCAAATTGAGATCAGTCTTAATTCATTAAAGTCTCACAAAATTCTAAGGCTGAGAATTGGAAAGAAAACATAAAACAGAAATAATAGAACATGTATAGAGATTTTGAGTATTATAGATCCATAAATTAGAGGAAGTGTGCTATTTCGTAAAACCAATAAGTTATTTAGTATGTAAATTCTTAAAATTCATAGATCTTATTATTGTCAAGCTTTTGGGCCTTATCTATCCTTTTCAGCTATTTCACATTTTATAATAGTTCATTAGATAATTACTTCCTTGCCTACAAACATGATTTCTTAGCCATTTCTCTCTCCATTTTATTCCCCTGGCACAACTTAATCTTGGTTAAATTGAACTATCTACCTATTCTGCTCTGGGCAAGGGAATGGGGATAGAAACAAACATCAACAGTGATGACTACTTTTGCTCTAAATTCACGACCATGAACCTCAGGCAGAGCCTTTGTACAATAGTCTATGAACCCTGCCAGAGGTTCCATACACTTGATTTAATGTTTATGGAGACCATTCTCTCTCAATCCTTTAGACCATATTTTCACATCTACTGTCTTTCAAAACAACTTCCTGTCCTTTCCCTCACTTCTTTCCTCCAGATTCTTGGAGAAAAATGGAAGTAATCTAAAAACCACTTATCAATATATATACTCCACCTATGGGAGACACTGCAATGTGTGCCCTTGATTCTCCTTCAATGAAGGACTTGTCCCAACTGTTGGGAGTTCTACTGACAGACAGTGTTCAGCTCTCAGACCCTTTAGGGACTGCTACAGAGAATCAGCTCACTCAAGATTGTATTCTTTCCTCAGGTAGCACACAGCCAACAATTCCTCAATGAATAAGTATAATAACCTGACCACCTTGGTCCAACTTCAGACAGCCGTGACAAGCCATTCTAGTTTAGAAATCCTTCTTAGTGTCGGCTTGGAGCTGTTGGGCCTGCAGCACAGCTCAAATTACTTCCTTCCCATGTCTGCACCTTCCTCCTCCCTTCCAGTATGTGGATTCCAAAGGCACTTCTTAATAACCGTTATCTACACTAAACTTCATCTCACCTAGTCTGTTTCCCAGGGAAGTCAACCTGTAACACTACCACAATAGCTATCAAGTTATTGCCTCCAGTACTGTTTTCATAACTGAACTGTCTGTGATCCAATCAAAGACTTTTCCCCCCTGCGTCATCAATAGCATTCAAACATACTGGTATTTCTCTAACACCTTTTTTTCCTTTTTTAAAGAGGAAGAAAAAAGTGTATCCTTTTGACTCTATTTCCCCCTCAGTTTTGCTCCAACACATTTTTGTTCTCCCTTTCTGCAAAAAGTCTTTCCATTCTTTCTTAGCTTCTCAAATAAGTCTCCCTGACACTGGCCAACATGTTATTGTAAAAGTAACCAATGACTTGCCCATTGTTAAATTTATTGATCAATTTCTCATTTCTCATCAACATGACCTATAATTAGTATTGATAAAGTTGATCACACCTTTCTTCTGAAAATATTTTTTCTCCTTTACTCTGCCCTTGCCTTCACTTTCATAAGCTTATTTTTTTCTTATCTCTGCAATATCTAACTATTTCAGGGCCCTAGGTTAGTCCTTGGACCTTTTCATTTATTAATCTACACCATTACCAAAGTTATCTTACCCTTGTATTTAAAAATTATGTATACACTGAAGAATAGCCAGATTTATTCTTGCCTGAACACCCCCTTTGAGTGGCAACACACAAATACACACACACACATACACACACACACACACACACACACACACTGTTTACTTGACATTTCCATTTGGATGTCTAATAGGCATTGCAAACATAACATATCCTAACAGGATGCCCATTTCCACCTGCCAATCTACCATTGCCATAATATTTCCCATCAGAGTAAATGATCCCTTCATTCTTCTAGTCATTAAGACAAAATGCAAACATTGTCTGTGATTCCAATATGTTTCTCACACTCCAATACAATTCATGAAAAAATCCTATTGATACTATTTCATAATATATTCGGAATCCAACAACATCTAACTTTCTCTACAGCTTTCATCCAGGCATCTCTCAAGCCTTGATTGTTATGAATTCACCCTACTGTTCTCCCTACTTCTTCCTTTGTTCTCTTTCAGTCTATTCGCAGCACAGCAGCCAGGGGTGGTTTTCTTAAAGTTAGATTTTATGCCCTAAATAGCTTCTATCTTAGTCAGAGCTAAAGTAAATCTATTAACAATGGTCTCCAGGCCCTATGTTGCTATGTTCATTGTAATATTCCCAGACCCCTGTCCTAGCTGTTCTCCCTTCCTGGAACACACTTCCTCCTGGGTGTTTGCATGGATCTCTAACATTGTGTAGCTTTCTGCAGGAATGTCACCTTTGCAGAGGGGACTTCCTTGATCAGCAGATTTTTCTTTCCCATTTTCCCAATGTCTATTCTCTTTATTTTGATTTCTTTTTACCATAACACTTATCACAACCTGACATATTATGCAATGGGTTTCAAAATGTACTGTCTGTCTTCCCCAACCCATTAGAACGTAATCTTCTAGAAAACAAACACTTTGTTTTGTCACTGCTGAAAATAATGCCTAGTGCATTTTTCTATAGGTACCTATAATCAATAAATAATTGAATTTATAAAACAACCACATACTTATCTTTAGCATGTATTTGTACTTGAAGAAATTTAGACTTGAAATTTCTAAATGTTGGGATATTTTCCAAATATCATGCCATTATATCTTTTCAAAAGATCCATATTCTTAGTAAATACTGAGCTTCACAGATGAATCTGAAATATATATGCATTGTAATGCTGTTTCCAAAGCAGAGTTTTCACTCAAGATTAAATTATTTTAATAGTAGAAAGTTCATGTGTATAGCATTTTAATTTTTAGCTAAAATGGACGGTAGATGATGAGCATATTTTTAGAAAATATTTTTTTTTTGTTGGTGGTGTAATAATTTCAAAAATATTAAAAGTTTTTGATGCAAGTAATTATAATACTTTTATGGCACCTGACTATATTTCCAGCAAAATTTCTTATGCATAGTAGTCTACACAACCAAATTCTGAAAACTATTCTTACTATAGACAATGATAAAAAAAATGCTGAAGAGTAGATATTCAATAATTTGCTTGAAATTATCTTAACAGAAATATTGCACTTCCATGACTTATTTAACATAAACTATGTAAGTTCCTAGCCTAACAGATAATGGTAAACTTATATTTTAAAACATTACTATAAAAAATAAGGGCTTTGAAGGCAAAAGACCTAGGTTGAAATTCTAGTATCACTATTCATTAACAGTCACATTGGACAAATTATAGTATTTTATTATGCTTTACTTCCTGGTCAAGAAGAGATAATTCTACATGCGTTATAAGATTACTGTGAAAAATTCTCTGCCATATAAAAATATCTTACCCACAAAACTGGCCAATAAGCATTCGATAAATATTATTTCCTTCTAAAATTTCAGAGATGTATCTTATCAACTTCTAATTATAAACCTAAATAATTATCAGTTTATTTTCCTAAATATTTTGAGCATACAGAATAAAATATTCTCAAACTGTAATATTTGGGGGCCATCAACAATGTTATACAAGAGAAAATAAAACTCATTAAGTAAAAGAGAGCTGAGTGGAGCCATTGAAGAGTGGCAAACATAGACAAGCTATTTTACCCCTCACATCTCAGCATCCTTATCTGTAAAATGAAGATAAAATAAAAATCTATCTCATAGTTTTTAAAGACTTAAATATAATAATTACTATATAGCAGTTAGTACAACACATGGCACAAAAATAAATGGAAGCAATTATTATCATCGTTATTACTGTTATAAAAACATTGTTGTGAGAATTATGACACATTAATTCTAATCTAAAGTCTTCTACTAGTTAGCTATGCAATTTGTGGCAAAAGTTTAACCTTTCTACTTTTTTATCTATAAATCAGGGATGTGGTTTGCTCAAGAGAAACAGATCCACATGCCTATGGAGTTACAAGTCTAAGATAACAATCATGGTGGAAACTAAGGTAAATTGGAAAGAGTATGCCTCACATGAAATTACATCTGTTTTAATAAAAACTATGCAGGCCAAAGGAAACACTTGTATGAAGGGTGATCGAACAATACAGTGAATGCTCCTGCCGACTGCCATCCAATGGAAAGGTGGTGTTGTGTTTTTTGACCTTGATGGAATTGTGTGTGCTGAGTTTGTACCCAGAAACACTACAGTGAGCTCTGAACATTATAAGGGCTTATTAGAGAGTTTAAGAACAATGTGCATAGAAAACGGCCTGAGAAATAGGCAAACTGTTTCATCCTCCATCATCACAATGCTCTGTGTCACACACGCTTTTGGTGTGGCAATTTCTGTCAATTAAAAACATTACAGTGTGTCCTCATCCACCTTATTCACCAGATCTGGCACCGTGCCACTTCTGGCTCTTCTCCAAAATCAAAATGACCATGAAAGGTAAAACTTTTGAATCAATTCGGGATATCAAGGAAGCCATGGCAGCGCAACTAAAGACACTCATGAAAGAGGACTTCCAGAACTGCTTCAGAAAGTGGCAAGAATGATGGAAAAAGTAAGTGTGTTTGAAGCAAGTGGGGAGAGGGGTATTTTGAGAAGGTAATGTGCCTTTTACCGTAATACATTTTTTAAAATTTAAACATTCTCAATATTTTTTTTTATCACACCTTGTATAGCCAGATATAGCCTTGAAGGAGAACAGTTTTTCAAACTTGGACTGGATGATATCTAAGACACAAAAAACACTCCATTATTTTAACTCACTACCTCTGATTCTAACTTCTAGCTGTTATTCAGAACCTAGTTTTAATGTGTAATTATCAGTTACCTATTATTCACTGAACTTATTTCAATTGTCAAACATACTTATAAAATAAATATATACAATATATATGAAAGAATATTCCTAATACCTATTACAGTGAATAGCAAATGAAATAGATTTTAGATTTTGTATTTATGCTTTGATAATTGACTTAACAAACAGAAATAGAAAAACATTGTTATCAGCATAAAAATGTATGCCAGTTATTTACAAGGCCACTTTTTCTGTAATTTTATGATGATTGATCTAGGAATATAAAAAAAGTAAAGGAATATAAAAAAAAAAAGTTGCTGAAATGAATATCCTGCTATTATAATTGAGAGAATGTGTCATATTTATCTTTTAAATTATACACTCCTCCAAGGAAATTTTTAGCTCCACTTGCCCCTACTTAAAACTGCTCTTATGGACAACACAATTATTTCTTTTCCACATATCTAATGAAAAACATATAATTCACTGGTGAGTGAATTATAGGCCAATTTCTTTGACTCTGAGTATAAAATTATACTTTTGAATCTGAGCACTATGAATTTTAACAAAGCAGTAAGTTTGCCCTCCCAAATCCATCATAGTCTTGAATTGCATGAACATGTCTGTATTGGTTTGTTTTAATTTTTACTTTTGTTACACCAGTACGTTCCCTAATTAACTAGCATGTGTGTTTGAGTGTTTTGCTCTGCCAAATTTGTTTTCAAGGGCTGTGTGTATTGCAGAGCACTTAGAACAGTTCTGGCCCCCTGCTCAAATGCTTTAAAATGTAAATTGCTTGCTTTCTTGATTCCCTGAGCTCATTTACTGTTGTACAATTAAATCAAGTACCACAGATTTGCATTTTTTTGCTTTTACAATCTATAACCTCAACAGTTCTATCTGAATAATTTACACCCTGTTTAATTAAAAAAATTTTAGGGAGCTGATTTATTTTGTAACTCAGCCGACTAGTGATCAATTTTCAACCTATCTTAGATCTCGGCTGAAAACCTCGTTCCCTCGCCTTAGAGTAAATCTCTGCCCTCTGCTCCTGTAGCAGTGTTTTTCTTTTCTAGCACTCGATTACCTCAGGAAGTTTTAATTTGTGACCTTCGTTTAGGCGGAACGAAAATGTAAAGTGGTCTTTGGATAATACTCAAAGTTTAGGGAGGATTCAGTTTACTGTGTGCAGCAGCTCACATATGATACAGCATTTCAATGGTGAAAAAAAATATGGTGATGGAAGGAGACTCTGAGTGGGGAGCACACAATGTGATATCTACAGAGGGTGCCAAAAATGTAAACATATTTTAAGAAAGGAAAACTGTATTAAAATTGCAATACTCAATATATGCAGATAGCAAAAGATGAATACGAGTCACGTTTGCATCTGCAATTAGAAGAGGTGCTCAAAGTGGTTACCATCAGCAGCAGCTTGAGCAACATTGACCAGTGTCCACTTGTATACATATTTTTGGCATCCTTTGTAGATGATGAATTATAGAAATGCACACTTGAAACCTATGTAATTTTACTAACCATTGTTAACCCAATAAATTTAATAATAAAAATATAGCCAATTATTTCAGGTCAGAAAGCAGGTCCCTGGCAGTGTATCACCTATGCTTAATTAGTGCAGTGCCTGGCATTCAACAATTACTGGTTGAATAAATGAAGCACATTTAAAAAGGGCACTTGATACAAATTGGCCTCTAAATCTCAGGCACTGTTCTCGTCCTATATGATTTATTTCCATGAAACCAGAGAAGAGCTTTTAAACAGGCAGAATACACGTTTAAATCATTTATTGAAAACAAGTTGCTTTGGTGTGGAAGTATGAAGTAATTCTTCAGAGAATGAAATCAGTTTTCACATTAAGCATCAGTTCAATATACTAACAGTTTTGTGACTCTTGTTTCTGTTTTGTAGTTTCTCTAGCTCTTTTGCACTGAAGTATTAGGAAACAGTTCCCAGAAATTGTGTAGGGCTGATATGCCTATTTGCTCACAGTACATTGATTGTAAATCGGCTATGGCATATGCATTGCCCATGTTACTTAAAGGCATCCCCCATGGATGCCTCTGGCAAGGTTAGGCAGATATTTTCTGTAAAGGGTCAGATAGCAAATATCTGAGGCTTTGCAGGCCAAAAGGCAAAATTGGAAACTATATGAAAGTCATATATTTTTTATGTCACAAATATTATCTTTGGAAATTTTCAACCATTTAAAAATGTAAAAATAAATCTTTAGCTTATGGGCTCTAGAAAAACACAGATTTGGCCCATGGGTCATAGTTTGCTGATCCCTGGTATATAGTTCACTGAAATTAAGAGGGATAGGAAGGCTTAATAGATAATGTTGTACTACTACAGAGTCAATGATTTTTCTATTTAGCCTGTTAAATCAGCTTAGAGGAATAGGACATTTGCAAAGTAGAAAAGCTTGGCCTCTAAAATTAGAACGTCATGGATTTGAATAGATTCTTCTACTTATTACCAATATAGCCTTAGACAAGCTACTTTAAATAAACTTCAATTGAATGCCTACTATGTTTAAGGTACTAGTTTGCTGAGAATGTAAGGCCAATAACACACGGTCCTTGCTTCAAGAAGCTCATTTATTCATTCAATCAATTAATCTTTCTTTCAACAAATATAAATTACAAGCCTACTATATTCTTGGCTTACAAGATAAAAGGATACAGAAATAAAATATTGAATTTGTCTCGCAAATAACATTCATTGTTTTCATTTCGTTTTGTTTCATATTTTTTTAGATAATACTCCTAGTAATTGTATATTTTTCTTGTCTAGTGATTACCATTTCTTTTTCTTTTACAATTGTTGACTAGCTATTAGGTTGGTGCAAAAGTAATTGTGGTTTTTGCTATTATTTTTAACCTTTCAAACCATAATTACTTTTGCACCAACTTAATACCATATTAAATTTTATCAGTTTTTATCTTTATTCTAATTGTTCAGGATTTTTGGACATAAAAACATATTATTCCCAAATACTATTTACTTTTGTTACTTTTAAATAACATTTTGTATTTTTTCTCATTTCATTTATTTGACTGAATTGGTTGGAATTTCAAGATCAGTACTATATTATGTGATGATGGGAAATTGAAAAATCTGATCATTTCTGTTTTTTAATGGAAATGTTTTAGAAGTTTCTCTATTAAATAATATTTGTTTCAAATTAGCTAGAATTAATGAAACTAAGAGTTTCACTAAGAATTTAAACTTCACTCAAATGTTTTTAAAATTAAATATAGAATTTAAGTTTAATCCATTAACTTTTCAGTATATGATAAGAAATGAGGTTTTAATGTATCTATTTCTGTGCTTGTGGTATATTATCCTAGATAGAATTCCTAATGTTAACTCATTTTTGGATTCCTAGAAATTCAAAAGATTGGAACATAAATGGTATAATTATTTACATCTGCTATCTTTTGCCAGTTTCTCCTTGATATCCCAATAATGTTTGCTTCATTTAACCATGAATGCATAAAGGTTCACATTTTTTATATTTCCATTATTGACTATATCTTTTATCAATATAAAATACTAGCTCCTTCCTTGATTCTTATTTCCTTTGCCTGCTACTTTGCACTAACCTACCCGTCAATACTCACACATGTGCACACAAGGGAACCAGCACACACACATGCTAGTATATGTGCTTTGATTTTTTTTCTTTTTTTAGATGTTAGCTTAAACAGCACTTCTTCAGCCATGACACCACACAAACCTTCTCTCCCAATATTATATGCTTACATACTGAATATTTCTCTTTGCAGTTATCTGAACTGTAATAACTTTGTACGATGATTTATTACATACTTGGCTCCCTCCAATAAGCTTCATAAGGGCAAGTACCAAGTCTGTTATTTAGTGCTATATTCCCAGCATCTAAAAGAACATCTAGCACATAATGAGAACCCAATGAGTGAATGTTTTGTCCTTTGTTTTTCTAATATTACTATAACCATCTCTGCTGTATTTTTTGTTGGAGCATATTTTGCCTATTCTTTTATATGTAATCTATTTGTATTATTGTGTGTGTGTGTGTGTGTGTGTGTGTGTGTATAACTGAAGATATAAACTTCATATATAGAGGGAAATTTTAATAATCTGATATTCTTTTAATTTTAATAGAGTAATTTAATGCATTTACATTTATTGTCACAGCTGATATATCTGATCTTATTTTGTCATTTTCTGTGTGAATTGTCTTTTTAATCTTTCTTACTGATTTTTTAAAATAGAATGCATTTTCTTTGTCTGAATTTTGTTATAATATAATGCATACATATACATGTATAGTTATTATATATCTATCTGGATATCTATCTGTCTATCTCTTACCAATCTGTCATCCATATTCTTTTAAAAATCTCACGTTTTCAAAGATGAAATTGTATTTTTGTTAATAAAAAATGGCATGACACTTTTTAATCTCTTCTCTGTTCAAAATGAGACTATTAGTAGGGTTTTAAATCATTACTACTCATTTCCTTTTTGTGACTATTAATATAACCTGATCTATAGCCAAAACTGTTTTAATTAAGTTAGTGTGGTTCATATTAGCTATCTTTGCTTTCAAAATTTTTGATATTATTCTTCCCTTAAGTTATAAGATTACTAAATTTAAAGAGAAATATTTATCTCTTCACAGCGAAACATAAACATTTTTGAATTTTAAATTCTAATTCTTCTCTTGATCTTCAAGTGCATGTATGAGATATATCTTTTCAGAACTTTTCACAAGTGAGGTGTATTTTTGTCACATTCAGATGTGAATATCAACTTCACTGATCTGTATTTCTTTGGCTACAATTTCCTTGAAAACTGGGACCTTGCTCATTATAATTTAGCATTTAGTGCACAGAAAAGAAGGCTAAGGTCAATTGGGTTTCTTTTTTTCCTTCAATTTTTGAAGGAAATACTTATAAAACCTTATCTTCATCATTGTCATTAAAATCGCTATGCCAAATTACAGATATTTATTCATTATTTTCCACAGAATATTGTGAGCCCAATATGATCTATACATTCAGCTCTCTTTTCAACTTAAAAAGTTTATCTCATTTTGTCTTTGATAATTGCATCATTTGCAGTTTTGATTTCATTTTTGGTTCTTAGGTTAGCTATCTCTTCTTCTTTTATTTTTTCTCTTAATTTTAATCTTCTTGTCCTTCAGTCTGCAACTTTAATTCCGTCAATACATGCCATATCATTTTTTTCCCTTTCCCATAAATGGCATATTTTGGCATTCTATTGTGATTGCTAAATCATTTTATTAAAACAATGTTTCTTGGTTTTATAGTAATTATTTTCTTTCTTTACTCCTCAGATTATTCAGATTTATTTTCTTTTTCTTTATTTTCCTATAAGACCCCCCTGTTAATGTTTTCAATTCTCTATTCTTTCTTGAAGAGATATCTCCACACTCGATATTCTTCAGTAGATAGGGTGCATTAATTTTTCATTTCACTTACTATGCAGATCACATCTCTTTCTTAAGTTACTAAATATAGGACAGGTTGATTTTTACAAGAATCATTCCAATTCCCAGGTCTAGCATACATTCATCTAGGGTAGTTTTGTTGGACTAAGATGATATCTCCTCTTATCTTGGTTGCCTTGTTTTTTGAAACTGAACTGCTGGGAGCAGCAAAAATGACAGTTCTTACTGTCTAATGTTTTCAAGTTTCCTGATATTTTTATATTTTTCTGTCTCACCATAACCACTTTATTCATTAGGATTGTGTAATTCAGGTGCAGTGCGCCTCCTCTAGTCCTACTTCTGATTTCTACCCTGTAGATTTATAGAAGATACTGTTTACACATTATTGTAAATTGTAGAGAAAGATACACTGATGACTGGACAGAGGCACTGAGATACAAGTATTAATTTCATGCCGTGGGAAAGGAGTGGAGTGTTCCCCTCTCTTGTTTTCAGTGAGCAGGACTTCTTACAATATCAGGAGGTAAAATTTAGCTGTTCCTAAATCTAGTACCATGTTACCTTAATTGCATATAATTTTTCTACACTTTGACATTAGATTTTTAGATTATCATGGCATTAGAATTATAGCTAGCATTTGTGTTTTTCTACATAATCGATGGTATTTTACTAGTAAGGTGAGAAAGACTTTTCAAGGAATACCTAGCAGTCATTTTCAACAGTTGTGTCTGTTCATAAATGTTCAATTTTCAAGAGTTATTGATGCAACTGCTGTAAATTTATGTTTTTTCTTGCTGCTAGTACCTATCATAATAGACTGGGAATTCTTTTTTTACAGTTTAGTTACATTTTTGCAGGTGGTGAACACATGAAGAAAAACAGTCTGAAAATTTGAAACTCCCTAGTTGTTTCTGTAGGTTTTGGGTAGCCAAAGCTATTCAAATCACAGTCATGACTCTGGAAACTTTACAGGCTTCCACATTGAATGGAGATTATCAAGATTGTAATTAAACATTGATACTTTGATGATTGACGTTACTAAGTCTAAAGCCTGTTTCTTTGAAAGTGAGGATAAGAAAGATCACCTTCCTTGTAAATACTGAAAAGCTTACTGACGAATGAAGCATATGTTTGAAATGTGAAATATGCCACTCTGAGGACTAAATCTGGACTCCAGGAAAGCCTACCTACCACCTAATAAGTGGTGAGTGAAAATGCAAGGTAAAATAGTCACTATAGCAACAGGAGCAGGAAGAGTTAATTTTGTTTCTCTATCACTTAGTAACAGAATGCCACCGGCTGGCATTAAAGATACCAGCAGCTCCTTCCTGCAACAAACAAACAAACAAACAAACAAACAAACAACTGGCAAGACAATGGCAACAGCTGCACAAACATCAGAAAACAAAGGGAAGTGCTATCTCTCTTGATCCTCAGCCCCAAATGTTTAAACTATGTAAAGCCAGAAGCATATATGTATATTTTGAAAAAGTATTATCTATGAGAAGGAATGGAAAGACTGGTGCTAATTTTTATTACCAGAACATATAGTAGCATATTGTCATTTTAGTGGAATCAAATCCTCAGATTAAAACTAATTATGAACCCAAAGAATCTGTTGTGTTTTTCCATGTCTCTCTGTGTCCTTACTGCAACACCCTGAGGAAAACACTAGCTCGTAAGAGACCCATATTTCTTAGTTATCATTGTACTCTCAGTGTTTACAATCCTGTCTTACATACAGGGGATGCTCAATAAATGTTTGTTGAATAAAGGAATATATTGGTGTGATGCTATCAATAAGCAAAGCGAGTTTTATTGTTGCTCACTTTCTTAACTTAAGGTTCAATAGGGAGAGCAGAAATTTTAGCATCTTTCTTGATGTAGCTCAAATTGTCCAGCTTTTATTTGCACATTCACTTAAGTTTTACGCTGTACTTACTATGTAGTAATTTTACAATGATGACAATGAGTGATTGCTATTTTTTATAAGAATTTCTTGATATGGAATTAGGGCAGAAAAGTGGCACCTTGATAGTCCTTACTCATATTGGAGAGGCCACCATTGGAAAATAATGCGTTTAACAGTCCTCTGATAGTCATGTGTTTATCTATTAAAAAAAAACTCCCTGTGAAGTGGTTAACTTTTATCTTCTAATGATGAGCCCAATCTTGGACACCTCCAATACCCTTTCCCAAAACTGCCAGCTGAAAAGACTCTGTTTTCCCTTTGAATATAGCACTTAATTTGCTTTTTAAAATAAATTATTTATTTTAAAACAGTTTGAGATTTATAGGAGTGTTTAGAAGCTAGTAAAGAAAGTTCCCATTGATTCTATACCCAGTGTCCCCTATTATTTATATTTTACGTAGGTACGGTACACTTGTTACCATTAATGAATCAATATTTATATTTTATTAACTGAAGTCCACAATTTTTAAAATTTTCTTAGTTTTTACCTAATGTACTTTTTCTGTTCCAACATTCAACCTAGAACATCACATTACATTGTTGTCATATCTCATGCTCCTGTTGGCTATAAGTGTTTGACTTTCCTTATTTTTGATGACCTTCACAGTTTTGAGGAGCACTGGTCAGCTATTTTTAGAATGTCTGTTGATTGAAACTTTTCTGGTATTTTCATCATGATTAGACTGGGGTTATTGGTTTTCCGGAAGAAGACCACAGAGCTAAAGTGCCATTTTAATCACAGCATATCAAGTATACATATTATCACCAAGAACTACAACTGTTGATTTTGACTTTGATCTCTTGATTGAGATATTGTTTATCAGGCTTCACTGTAAAGTGACTCCTTTTGACTCCCCTTTCCATACTCTACTCTTTAAGAGGAAGAAACCATGTGTAGCTAGCCCACACTGAAGCTGTGGGTAGTTTTGCTTCACCTTTGTGAGGCTGGAGTATTATCATACAACACTTGGAATTCTTTATGGGAGATTTGTCTAGTCTCTACCACTTATTAATTTATGCAATGAATTCTATATACATATGAGGTATGGCAATTAAGTTCGCAAACTTGTCCTACATATCTCATTGCTGAATATCACTATGATCACCTTGGATGTACTCCCCTTGGGAAGCTATGCATCAATGCCAGTGCCTAGTCCATCCTTCAAAGCAACTTTGGAACTCTTTCTGGAAAGGCCATCAGAGCTGTTGTCATATTAACCCTGATGTCCTGAAATGTCTTCCTTTCAATATTTCCTCTATCTTCAGGTAAAGAAAGAAGTCATTGGGGGCCAGATCAGGTGAATAGGGAGGGTGTTCCAATACAGTTATTTGTTTGTTGGCTAAAAACTCCTTCACAGACAGTGCCATGTGAGCTGTTGTATTATTGTGATGCAATAGCCAGGAATTGGCTAAAAGTTCAGGTTGTTTTCATCTAACTTTTCCATGCAGCCTTTTCAGCACTTCCAAATAGTAAACTTGGTTAACTGTTTGTCCACTTGGTACAAATTCATAATGAATAATCCCTCTGATATCAAAAAAGTTTAGCAACATTGTATTGACTCTTGATTTGGACTGACAGAAATTTTTTGGTCATGGATAATTGGCTGACTTCCATCATGCACTCTGACGCTTTGTTTCAGGGTTATATTAGTACACCCATATTTCATCACCAGTGATAACATGGCCCAAAACATCGTCTTGCCTCTCCAAAAGGTCTTTGGCAAACTTCGACTATCCTTTGTTCATTGGTGAGAACCTTCAGGACCATATTTACACACAGCTTTCTCATGCCAAGATTTTCAGTTAAGATTTTCCTGTTTCTTTATTGATGTTTACTGCATCTGCTATGCTTCTAACAGTAAGCTGACAATTTTTTTTTTTTTTAGAGAATTTTTTTTTAATTAAATTTATTGGGGTGACAATTGTTAGTAAATTTACATAGATTTCAGGTGTACAATTCTGTATTACATCGTCTATAAATCCCATTGTGTGTTTACCACCCAGAGTCAGTTCTCCCTCCATCATCATATATTTGATCCCCTTTACCCTCATCACCCACCCCCCACCTTCTTACCCTCTGGTAACCACTAAATTATTGTCTGTGTCTATGAGTTTTTGTTTCTCATTTGTTTGTCTTGTTGTTTTTGGTTTATGTACCACATATCAGTGAAATCATAGGGTTCTCTGCTTTTTCTGTCTGACTTATTTCACTTAGCATTATACTCTCAAGATCCATCCATGTTGTCACAAATGCTCCTATATCATCTTTCCTTAACGCCGAATAGTATTCCATTGTGTATATGTACCACAACTTCTTTATCCATACATCTATCGAAGGACATTTTGGTTGTTTCCATGTCTTGGCCACCGTAAACAAAGCTGCAATGAACATTGACTCCAAAGGCAATGGAAGTAAAAACTAAAATAAACGAATGGGATTATATGAAACTGAAAAGCTTCTGCACAGCAAAAGAAACTATTGACAAAATAATGAGGCAACCAACTGAATGGGAGAAGATTTTCGCAAACAGTTCCTCTGATAAGGGGCTAATATCCAAAATATACAAGGAACTCATGAAACTCAACAACAAAAAAACAAACAACCCAATTGAAAAATGGACAGAGGACCTGAAGAGACATTTCTCCAAAGAGGATATACAAATGGCAAATAGACATATGAAAAAATGCTCAACATCGCTAATCATCAGAGAAATGCAAATGAAAACCACAATGAGATATCACCTCACCCCAGTCAGAATAGCTTTCATCAACAAGACGAATAGTAACAAGTGTTGGAGAGGCTGTGGAGAAAAAGGAACTCTCATACACTGTTGGTGGGAATGCAGACTGGTGCAGCCACTATGGAAGGCAGTGTGGAGGTTTCTCAAGAAATTACAAATAGAATTACCATATGACCCAGCAATCGCTCTCCTGGGTATCTACCCCAAAAATATAAAAGCATTTCTCTATAGAGACACGTGTAAGCTGACAATTTTGACATACAATTTGATGAATTTTTGCAATTCAGCTCTGCTCGTTACTGGCTGCCCTGAATTCTCTTCATCAGTGACGCGTTCTCTCCCCTCAGAAAAAAAACATTTAACCCATTTGTACACTGCCTTTTTTTTCATGGCATTATCCCCATAAACTTGGACTAACATGTCCCTGATTTCACTTCCACTCTTGCCATGTTTAACAAGAAATTTAATGTTTGTTTGTTGCTCTAATTCAAGCTCAGACATTCTTGCAATGTCACACAAAGACACACAACAACAATTATGATGCCACTCAGCTAGACACAGCCACATGTTGACATACATACAGTGAGACACTGATATACCAAGGTTATGAAACTTTATCGAGCTGTTTGTACAGTGCTGCCAATGTAAGTGCATGGTGACATGTTTGCAAACTTAATTGTTAGATCTCTTATTTATCTCAGTCTGAATTTACAGATATTTATTTTGTAGTTTTGATTATAATCCATTAACACTTTATTTTGTGGAAAAATGTTTCCCAATTTTTGCCATTAGAAGGTCTCTCATTTGGGTCTTGTACCTTTTTGACATACCCCATCATTGTTGGATTTGTTTTTGTTTTTGAGCACGTTCTTACTTTCTTGCACTTACATTGCCTTCTTATTCCTACATTCAATTTTTCATGTCAAATATATTGTACATTGCGAGAACAACAGAGACTATATTTGTCTACTTTCCTGTACATAATAGGTGAGCAATAATTATCTGTTCAATTATGCGTTTCCATGCTAAGAGAAATGTTAAGTTTGTGAGAAAATACGTGACCACTTAATTGTGGTCTTTAATATTAGTCATTGTCTTTGGCAATGGAAGAGATTGATAAAGGTGAAGATCAATGAATTACTATATGGAATATGATGTGAAAAAAATAGTTTAAAATGAGGTATTATTTTTTTTGTTGCAGAAGACTAACCATAGTACTATGTTGGAAGTATAAAATGTCTAGTGAAATTATGAATCATAAAAACATATCAATGTTTTGAGCTTAATGGAAAACCTGTTTTCAAGTTGAGTTTCAAATTTTACATGTCAGTATTTTACTGCTTACTGTATACTTCCTTTTTCATTATATATATATTTCCATATATATATTTCATATATATATTTCATATATATATTATATATATATGGAAATAATCAGAATATGACTGGAATGCATGCTAACATCATGCAAGATTTCTTCTTTTAGAGCATATAATGTATGCAGGATATAGCAATGCCCATATGTTTATATTCAGATAGTATTTCAAACAATATCCACTTATTCTCTCAAGTTGATACATGAGAAGGGATCTTTGCTGGACAACAAATTTCATTTGCTTGCTTTCTATTCTTGTAAAATTCTACAGAAATCAGTTAATGATGTTGACTGAAGATGATGATGATAATGACGATGGTAATAATGATAGCTAAATATATCTAATGCTTGTTTTTGCCAATGACAGTGTTAATCTTGTTAATCTCTCAACAACGCATAAATGTAAGCACCTTCCCCCATTAAATAAATGACATCATGAAAATGTAGATATTAAATAACTGCCCTGGGTCACATAACTAATGTGAGAATGAGACAAAAGTCACACCCAGATCTCTGTAAATCCAGAGCACATATACTCAACTACACCATAATTCCTCACCTCTGTGCATTTTGGTTTTCAAGTGTACTAGAGATAATGTCTTTTAGATATTTCTTGCCTTTATCTCTCTGTTCCCTCTTCAGGTTTTTCTTTCTAGGATGTTGCCCATTGGTGACAGCTCTCAACTAAAAATGAATCAAAGCCTCACAAATGTGATGCAGCTTCAGGCTCTTTGATTTCAGAAATAAAAATAAGCCTATTCTAGCTCTCTTTCATAATGACCCAGATATTTCTTGATGGTGCCCTGTCACGCAGGGGACCCTGCTCGCTGCGCCATTTGTCGTACAGGGTCTCAGCTCCCACTCCCCGCCCAAGAACGCAGGACATGGTAAGGCCAAAAAGGAACACCCACGGAGCCATAGATAGGGGAGTCAAACCAATATATTCTCGCTGGTGGCTGGGCTGGAGACACAGGAAGCAGGATCTACATAATCTGCCTAACAGCAGTCCGCGCTTGCCAACCACCATCTTCTTGCTAGCCCCCATTCCTTTTTTGCTAGCGTAGCCACAGCCGTTATATTAGTGGCCAATGGCCTACGGGTTACAGCTGACGGCCAACTAGCCACAGCTGCTGGCATCTGATCACAGTTGATGGCCATTTACTACCCGAGCCAGCACCTTTCTATGTGAGGCCGAGAGCCTGGAAACTGTTTTTTTGGGGTTTTGTCCCCACACTCCACCCCTACAGGGTCTCGCCTCACAATCTACGTGACAAGCGTCTTCTGCGAGGGGCCCTGTGCAAGGAGCCTGGAGGTGAATGCACTATCCTGAACACAGCCAGGCTCTCTGGGCACAGCCAGGGTTTCTCAGGGCACCACCAGTACTTCTGGGCACAGCCAGACTTCCTGGGCTTCTTAAGGTACGATCAGTCTCCCCGGGCACAGCCAGGGTTTCTCAGGGCACCACCCCAGTACTTCTGGGCACAGCCAGACTTCCTGGGCTTCTTAAGGTACGATCAGTCTCCCCGGGCACAGCCAGGGTTTCTCAGGGCACCACCCCAGTACTTCTGGGCACAGCCAGACATCCTGGATTTCTTAGGGTACCACCTGTTTCCCCGGGCACAGCCAGGTTTTCTCAGGGCACCACCACAGTACTTCTGGGCACAGCCAGACTTCCTGGGCTTCTTAGGGTACCACCTGTCTCCCCGGGCACAGCCAGCTTTTCTCAGGGCACCACCACAGTACTTCTGGTCACAGCCAGACTTCCTGGGCTTCTTAGGGTACCACCTGTCTCCCCGGGCACAGCCAGAGTTTCTCAGGGCACTGCCACTCTCTCTGGACACAGCCAGACTTCCTGGACACAGCCAGGGCCTCTCAGGGCACTGCCACTCTCTCTGGACACAGCCAGACTTCCTGGACACAGCCAGGGCTCACAGGGCACTGCCACTCTCTCTGGACACAGCCAGACTTCCTGGACACAGCCAGGGCTCTCAGGGCACTGCCACTCTCTGGACACAGCCAGACTTCCTGGACACAGCCAGGGCCTTTTAGGGCACTGCCACTCTCTCTCTGGGCCTCTCGGGGTACTGTGCTGGAACAACAGCGGCTCACATCAAGGTGCTTACATATTATCAATGGCGGCCAGTCAAGACACAAAAGCAAACATTCTCGCCAGTCCCACTACATGGTGGTGTGTCCCCAAACAGTCAAGCGTCCATTAAATTAGGGATGGAAGGCAATTCCCCATAGTCCATAGTCATTCGCCAGGGCTGTCCTGGGGGTGAGGGATGACCTTGACCTCACCGTCATGTCCCACGGAGGACTCAGCATGCATTTCCTCCTGGGACAAGTCCTGCATCCAGGCTGCCTCAGCAAGCACTTCCCAGCCCACAGGGCGGCAACAAACTTCGCTTTCTCCGCTTTCTCCGGCCTCTGCTGGTTGGGGAACCATCCACATCTTTCCACCCCTCCACGGGAATCGAGCTCTCCGGCAGCTGCTCCTCCTGGTCTTCCTCAGACTGAGCTTTCATACGCACAAACTGCTCCACTGCCCTTCGGAAAGCTTTGGCCAGCACCGTATCCTGCCGACTACGCCATGTGTCACGCAGGGGACCCTGCTCGCTGCGCCATTTGTCGTACAGGGTCTCAGCTCCCACTCCCCGCCCAAGAACGCAGGACATGGTAAGGCCAAAAAGGAACACCCACGGAGCCATAGATAGGGGAGTCAAACCAATATATTCTCGCTGGTGGCTGGGCTGGAGACACAGGAAGCAGGATCTACATAATCTGCCTAACAGCAGTCCGCGCTTGCCAACCACCATCTTCTTGCTAGCCCCCATTCCTTTTTTGCTAGCGTAGCCACAGCCGTTATATTAGTGGCCAATGGCCTACGGGTTACAGCTGACGGCCAACTAGCCACAGCTGCTGGCATCTGATCACAGTTGATGGCCATTTACTACCCGAGCCAGCACCTTTCTATGTGAGGCCGAGAGCCTGGAAACTGTTTTTTTGGGGTTTTGTCCCCACATGCCCTGCCATGTTGTCACCAGTGCCATAGGCTGATCAGGCAGCCTGCTATTGTCAGTTGACTGTCAATCTCTTAAACATCTGAGTTTCTGGGTTGTTTTGAGGCATTCAGGTTAACATATGGTTACAGAAACATCAAAATTTCATCCTTGTTAAGTAGTGTTAATTGAAAAGAAAAATGTAAACACTTGCAGCTGTGTATTCCTTCCCTTTAGCAATTCAGGACAATAGAAGAGTAAGCATCTATTTCTTATATGACAGATTAATGCATGAAATGATGATAATATTTAACATCTACTGAGCATAAACTCGTGTCAGGCACTGTACTCAATGCTTTACATATGTTATCTCCTTTAGTCCTAAGAATAGCTCTATGAGGTAGAAGCTACTGTGAACCTAATTTTAAGGAGGAGAAAACTGAGACAGGAAAATTAACAACGTTCTTTAGGATGCTCAGCTTGTAAGTTACAGAGCTGGGATTCCAATAATAAATTGTTATGAACCTCGCCCGTGCTTTTAATCATCGTTTAACACATTCTCACTGTCAGAATAACAGTTTGAAAGGATTTATAAATCTCAGTTTACAGTTTCAGAATTTCCATCTCTACCAATCTCCGTGATTCTCTCGCTGGTCCCATTAGCAGAGACCACAGCATTGGTCACAACTATGGTGGGAATCTTGGCAGCTAGTTATTGACTGCCCAGGTAAAATAAGATGAGAGAATGTGAAGATGCCTACTCAGGTGAATGTCAAAAGATATCAAATATTGCTGTTTTGCTGTTTTGATCATATATTAATTTGCAATATTTGGTATAATCAATATATATATATATATATATATATATATATATATATATATATATATATATGTTATAAAAACTTAAATGAACACACATGACTTAACCACTAAATTTAAGAAACAGAACTTTACTAGTATGATTGGGTTTTTCAGTTCTTTCCCAGCCTATCCCTTTCTACTCTTCCTGCCCCAGTCATATAAATATTTTTAATGTTGTACTTATCATCCCTTCCTTTAAAATTTCACGTCACGTATGCCTATCATAAGATATATTCTTTAATTTTGAGTTTTATTAAATGATATGAAGCCCACTGAAACTTGCTTACACTTAACACTTTGTAATGTTCATTCACACTATTGCATGTATTTGAGTTCATTAATTTTCACTGGTACAAAATATTTTATTTTCTTTTGTCATTACTAGTTTTTGTTAATACAACCAGTGCTGCTATGAACATTCTTTTACCTGATCCTGAAATAGACTATTTAGACATTTTTTGAGTAAGTGTATCTTGCAAAGTGAAATGCTGGTTTTCAGAGTTTTCAAATGTACAAATTTACAATACAGTACTAAACCATTTTCCCAAATGATGTTACCAATGGTAGTGTGAGAGTTCTCAAAAACCTACACTTCTGCTAAACTTGGTACTATGAGATTTCTATGTTTTTGACAAGTTGTTGGGCAAAAACAACATATGATATGCATTTAATTAGAATTTCTCTAAGTATTAACAAGTTTGAGCATCTTTACACATTTTTAACGATATGTATTTCCTCTTAGGTGAATTCCTATTAATGTTTATTTACTATTTCACCTATTAATAAAATATGTATATATATACTTATATATTAATTTGTAGAAGTGTTTCATATATTCTGATTACTAATCATTTGTCAGTTGTATGTGTTCAGAAATTAATGTGTTGCATGTTCTGAGATTATATGTGTTCTGAGATAAAGATATTATTTCAGATTTTTGCTAGGATTTATACTTTCTGTTGAATTTTGAATAACAGAAGTCTTCATTTTAATATGATTAAATATACCAATATTCTAAAGTGAGAGATTTTAGTTTAGATTTTAGTTCAAGGTCATAAAAATATCTCTCTATATATTTTATAAATACACTGTCTATTTCCTATAAATTTTAAACTTTTGACTTTTACATTTAATTTTGAAATTTATCAGGGATTATTTTTATAGATGAACATGTTAATTTTTAAATGTGTCTACTCATTTTCCTAGTTATCTGTTCTTTGCAATTTTTTAAAACTGACTTACAATCATAATGACTTGATATTTTCTTTGTAAGGATGTTTTAAATTAGTAATTAATTTTTAATATTCATAGTTCTACTTAAACCTTCATTTCTCCCAGAGTCAGCTTTGGAAAGTTTTACTTTTCTAGATTTTTAACAAAGCTTTCAATTTTGTTAACAAATTTGTTCATAATGTCTTCTCTTAATCCTCTATTGGACTTGGAGTTATGTCTTTTTCTTTTTTAATTTTGATTTTGCTTTACTTTAATGACTATTTTTTTAGAGCAGTTTAGATTTGCTATAAAATTAAGAGGGAGATAAAGATATTTCCCATATATCCATAACCCCACACAGGCATAGTACCTCTCTCCCCTATTACCACCTTACTCACTAGATTGGTACTTTTGTTTTTTTAAATTGATGCTGAACCTACATTGACACGTCATAATCACCCAAAGTCCATAATTACATTAGCATTTACTCTTGGTGTCAAACATTCAATGGGTTTGAACAAATGTATGACATATATCCATCATAATAATTTTATACAGAATATTTTCATTGTTCTAAAAATCTTCTGTGCTCCGCCTATTCATCAGCCTTTTCCCACCCAACGACTGTAAAGTTTTGCTTTTCAATTCCTTTGGGTAAATTCCAAGAAGCGTGATGGCTGAATTATTTGGTAAGAGTATGTTTAGTTTGTAAGGAACTACCAGGCTGTCTTCCAAAGTGGCTCTATAATTTTGCATTCCTACCAGCAATGTATGACACTTCCTGTTGCTACACATGCTTGCCAGCAAATGCTGTGGTCTGTGTTCAGATTTTGGACATTCTAATAGCTGCACAGTGGTATCTCATTGTTTTATATGTCCTTTTTCATTATTTATATATCATATATTTTGCCTTATCTCTTTTTAAATTCATCAGTCTTACAGGGGTTTATGTATTTTATTAATTCAAAATTTATGTTACCATTTTTACTTTATACAGTAATGTATATTTAGCTGAAATTCAGCTTACCAAAGCCTTGGTCACCATTTTTTCCTACTTTTTCAATCTGCCTTCTGATATTATTTTGTTTTTTCCTGAAACATATCTTAATCCTTCCTTTAGTGTAAAACTATTAGTGGTAAACTCTCTCAATTATCATTATGTTTGGGTTTTTTTTTTTAGTTGCAAAGGTTTTTTATTTTTTTTTAAAGTTCTATTCTTTTTAAATTTTTATTAAATTTATTATGATGACATCGGTTAGTAAAATTATAAAGGTTTCAAGGGCACAATTCTATAATACATCATCTATATATTGCATTGTGTGTTCATCACCCAGAGTCAGTTCTCCTTTCATCACCATATATTTGACCCCCTTTACCCTCTTCTACCTCCCCCCCACTGCCTTACCCTCTGGTCTATGAGTTTTTGTTTCCTGTTTGTCTTGTTTGTTTGCTGTTCTTATTCTTGACACATAATTTTCAGAGCACACATTTCTGTTTCTTGTTTAGCTCTTTGAGGATTTTATCTCGCTGTCTTCTAGTTTCTGTTGTTGCTGTTGAAGAGTTTAGTTGCCATTCTTTTGTAACTGCTTTGTCTTTTCTTTCTGTTTTTAAGATCTCCCTAAAACATGTTCTACAGTTTCAGCATGTCTAGGTGTGGACTTCTTTCTGATTCATGCTGCTTAGTACATATTGCACCTCCAGTATCTTGGTATTTGTGAAACCATAATTTATATGAGTTTGGACAATTCTCAATTATTGTATTTTCAAATATTTGTTTTTCTTCATTATTATTTCTATTCTCTTATGCTTCAGTACTGGCTATTCTACAGTTAACATATTCACTTAATATTAGGTTGGTACAAAAGGAATTGCGGTTTTTGCAAGTATTTTTAACCTTTTAAACCACAATTACTTTTGCACCAACCTAATATATTTCATTTAAAAAGTTATATTTGGTTCTTTTTCAAATATTTTTTGTCAATTTGAATAGTGTCTTGGCTCATTTATTTTATTATGTTATTGTTTTCTTTAAACATTTAATAATATTTTGTATTCTGCATCTAAAACTGTATTATTTTAATTTTAGAAGTAAAAATATGATATTTTTCTTATTTGATCGTTTACTCATTATAACATTTTCCTCTGTATTTGGTGATATTTGACTGTTAATTCATAGAGTTTATGTCAATTTTGGGGAATCTGGGGGCCTATATTCAGGATGTTTTTCTCCAGAGAAAATTTCTATTTGCTTCTGTTTGGATCCAAGAGGTGCTTATGTCCTGGGGTCATTTCAGGGTCCATCCAAGTTGTTTTAACACAAAGGGTCAAAGCAGAGTCACTTAAATTGTAGATCTTACCCAATACGAATCTTTAGCAATGATTCCAAAGTAGAAGCAGTATCTCGCAGAGAATTAGATTTTTTTTTTCTGGAAAAGTTTGTTTCCTATCAATATTATCCTTCTTTTCTGCAATAAGGCATGTTTGGTTTCTGATTAACAGATGGTGAGTCTGAAAATTGTGTAGAAACATTATTTATAAAGGAAGGTGATTCATTTGGGGGACTCCCCAGTTTTATATTCAATTACACAGATAAAAACACTGACTATTCTTATTATCCAAACAGGCATACTTCATAAATGCATAAATTCCAGGTTAATTTTTAATAAGCAATCTAGAAACACCAGATATATCTGAACTGTTTACTTTTTTTTTTCCTGCTGGACCAAAGTTGAAGTCTTGAACTGATTGCAGCCTTTACTTTCCAGCCAAATCTTTTTTATTGGGTGTTTATTGTTCACAGCTCTTGTTTTTAGCAAAATCTTTCTTCCTTCCTTTTCTGTAGGGGGTGAGTGTCTTGGGTGGGTGTGCTTTTAGAGAATTATCCCTCTTCATGCAAACCCAGCATTAACTCTATTTTAGGAAGAGTACAGTGTCTTTTACCGGGAGAGCTTCTGAGGAATGTCTAGAGCACTTATGGATGAAAACTGCTCTAAAATATAAACTATGACCATTCCAGGGTATGGTTTATGTCTGAAATCACTTTGTAGTAACAGTTATCTTCAGCAATGAGCTTTTTTTCATCAATTATTAGATTTTTGTTTAGGGACTTCACAGTCCCTCAGTCAAACGTTTGCTTAAATAAGCTAAGTCATTCCTGATGGCGTTGTGTGAGGTTGTACCCCTGTCCACTCTTGATGCAAAACTGTACTCTCTGAGTCTTGTCAGGGTTCTGTTGTCCCCATTCAGGCTCAGCAGAGTGGTGATCAGCTCAGTGCTATGTTTGATCATGAGGAACAGCTAGGACTGTGATCCACTGTGACGAACATGATGAGGTCGGAGGAATTTCCTGGGCAGCTGTGCAGTGTTATCAGACGATGCTGTGCATCTCTCCGATAGTAGTCTGCTGAATAAACTGCCAACTCTGCAATACATGGTTGGAGGGGCATCTGCCTTTGCTACAAATCAGAGTAACGGCTGAAAACCTAGCACCAGCAGCTTCTGTACCAGTAAACAATCATTGCCTCAGGGCAGATTTAGTTTATACACAGCACTTACCAAGCAAGCTTTCCCTTTTATTTTCTTTTAAAAATAATGACATTATAATCAGTACACTCTACCTGAGGAGACAAGCTTTTTCTCTTAACAGCACTTAAATCCCTTTTGACATAATGTACACTATTGATATGAGAACAATGATGCTATAATTCATAATAATGGATTCCCATAAATTTTTTAAAAGCATAAGTAATATAGAATCAACGTGACTTTCCCAGGAAAATGTACCATAAGCTCCCCCATGGAAAAAACGCATATGAATAATTTTATAAGGAACTAAAACATTCTCCTTTCTAGCCATAATTTTTTTAAAGTTTGGAGTAGGAATTTTGTTTTGTGTAATCACTATAATTCAACTGTTGAAACTTAAAAATGGTTTTATATATTGTAATGCTTATTTTACAGTATCTGTAGTGTGCAGATCAAATACATGTCTTCCAGCAGCTTTTGTTTCTAGACTGCCTTAGGCAAAGAGGAAGTCTCACTCATCATATCTGCAATTCTAAGAACATGGCCATATTCATGCTGCTGTACAATCTGTCAGAACTGCAGATAAGTCACAGATGTGTACTAAATAATTACTGCCTGTCTTAATTAAAACTAGCTTGCAACTCTTAAAGGCGATTAATATCTTTGTAGTTGGCCTTAATTGTCTCACTGAATAGCTTCTAATGAAGCATGACAATTTTTAAGTGTACTTTGTAAGTTTTGTTGCAAAGAGTAACGCTTCTGTCTTTTGCTATTAAAAAAAGTCATGAAGTTTCCCTATGTTCTCTCACAAATAGATGGTTGAAGTGGTAGATGTAATTTATTACTACTTATGAAATAACATTTTGCATACTTAGATAGAGAGGACAATTCTATTATTCCTAATATCATATAATAGTTTCCTTGGAATTCTCTACTGAGAAGGTGAGTTAAACAAATGATAATTTGTCAGAATCGGAAAACATTTTGCAAAGATAAAAACCAATTCATAATATTATATAGGATACTACTTTCTCTATTTTTTTTTACAAGCCCTCAGTTTCAACTATTTTTGTAAAATTGAGCAAACAGCTCAAATATTATTCTCTTCAGACATGTTTCTGGCATGAAGTTAGGATTTCATCAACTCTGAAAATCTCTGAACCTTATTTTAACTGATACTAGGTCACGTATGGTGCCAGTCTTATGTTGTTGTTTCCTGTTTTATTGGCCATGAGTGAAAAGAATAAGAATGGAGTATAAGAGAAAAACTCACTTTAGTATTTACATTTGACTTTCTCATTCCATGAGCACTGTAGAACTATTGGCTACATATATTTCTGTAATTTTTAAAAACCTATTCTTAGAGGAAATAAGAGCCGATAGAGTAATGATAATATTAATGTTTATCTAATCTATTTATATTTCAAGTTAATAGTTTTCCATGATTTAAAATATTATCAGTAATGTCACTGATCATATTTCAGATATTAATAAACACATGCCATGCATATGTGGGGAAATATAACATATACCAAGTATAATTTACTTCTTCAACTGGGCATGAATCTTAATTTAAGAACAGTGAAAGGAAGAAGGGGAAAACTGGCTGGCCAGTAGAAACCTACATGATATTAAGAAAAGTTCTCACATACTGCAATTAGATTTGGTTGTGTTTTCTTTTAATCCTTAGGAGGATAAGTAGTTAAGCAAATAAAATTGCTTCTCCTAAAAGGGAGTGTGCAGTTACCTGCGGTTGCTGCTATTATCTGTAGTGCTGCGAAGTTAATGAGAACATGGACTCCTGCTAGATGTACTGAGCATCTAATCCCAGTTCACTTCCTAGAACTTGGGTCAGTTTCTCATGTATATAATTCACTCAATATATACTTTCTCATGTATATAATTCACTCACTATATAATTTCTGCCAGTTCACGTAAAGTGGTCATGAGCACTACGTGGAATGATATGTTCATAGCATTTAACATGGGGCTAGCTCATAAATAAACTTAAAAAAAAAAGGTAGCTAGTAGCATTTTTAAAATTTAGGACATGGAGCCACAAGTTTAAAAAAAACAAGTGAAATAAACAGATCCTGTCAAGTTTGTGTATAGAAATAACACTGATAAAAGATTCTTAAATCTGCAGTATCTAAGTCTCTGGATGATGTCAGGTTTCGTCTATATTTATCTGTCCTATCCAATTTCAAAATTCCCAACATCCCCTAAAAGCCACCATTGTGTGCTATCTGGTCTGATGACATATTTCATCAGTACAAAGGAAAATTGAATTTTATGACAGGGCAGAAGAGCTTTCACATATATATATTTTTAAACTTTCTGCTTATGAAGATTTTCTTGCTCTTCCATTTAGCCAGGTCCCTGCTTTTTCCACTGCTTTATATGAAATCATCATCACCCGTACCTTCTGGAAGTATTATCTTGAATAATCACTACCAAAATATTGGTTAGGGGCAGAAAGGTGTTTTTTTGAGTGTGTTGGGGATTTTGATCATTTTTTTATTTGTTCTTTTACAACACATACTGTTACTTATTGTATAGAAATCAATACTAACTTGCATTGTCATTTAGAGTTTGAAAATTGTTAAGTTGTACAATAACAATTCATCCCTGCTTTTGGTTCCTTTCTCCCATGTCATTAGTAGCTTTCTCTTAATCAAAGTAAAATCAGCTCATCTATCTTTTACAACTAAACACATAGGAGAAGCTGTGTAAAAGAAAAAGCAGAAAGGAGATGAAAGTAGGAGCCAAAAAATTTGACTCTAACCTTAGAGCTCTCATCAGTCAGTTTTGTCAGTTTAGAAAAGATCTAATTTCTTAGATCTAAGTTGTTTACCTTTAAAATCGGCAGGTTGGAAGAAATAATCCCAAAGTTCCTTTTTCCTCTATGATTCGAAACATCATCAAATTTTGGTGCAGTGCATAATGTATGCTAGTTATTTAACAGAAAATAACTGGCATGGAACTTGTGAAACTTCTTAATAAGTAATTATTAGACTGCATTGCAGTAGACTACTCAATATGAAGTTCACTACCATGCAGTGTTACAGAATAGTAACCTTCAAGGTAATAAAATGGAAGATGAAAATTTTGTAAATATTCTAGGAACTGTTGATAGCAAATGGTAAAATAAATTCACATTTTACTGACATGGAAAAAGTATAATTATTTATGCAGTCAATAGGCAATATGAACAGATTTAATGGTCCTGAGGCAAGTTCAATAAATAGATGGATTGGAAGTCTGAAATGCAAATGCAGATACTGTACTGTATGAAGCTGCACGGTTTTGTACACTCCTATAGCATGCAATTTTAAGCAATTAAGCAAGACTCAAATAGGTGAAAAGTACCCTCTCTATTTATTAGTAAAATAGCACTGTCCCCATTTTTTTTAAAATTAAGACTCATTAAAAGATAAACACAAACATGAAGTCATTTTGAATGGTTGATTAGAAATGCAAATATATAGTTACCCTGTATTTAGAATTTTTAAATGCTGTGGAATCCACTGAAAGGAATTTGTCTGTCATTTAGGAGCAGAGAACTTGGTTTTGGTAAGTTCAAAAGGCAGAGTCAATGAGCAGTTCGTTTTCACTTGAGCACACAATTGCTGTTCCAGGGGACCTGAATTTAGAAATAAAATTCCCAGTGGCTTTGAAACACGAGATATTTATTCCCAAGGAGGTCTGACCGAGTAGTTCAATTTGAGATAGATATGTCCACTGGCAAAAAAAAAAAGTTTTTTTTTTTTTTTAAACTATTTAAGTATATTTAAACTACTGCTTGCCCTGTTGGGTTTTGTAAAAGATGACCATTTTCTGTTATAGAGAATCTCAGAATCAACGATAATAAAGTTCCTTTTTGTATTATAAAAAAAGGAAACTACTTTTCAGGTTAGCTTCCAAAAGGTATTTAAAATCCATATTAATGAAAACTTGGAAAGAATTTTATTCCATGAACCTTTCAACTCCATTTAAGAACATTTATAATACCATGGCATCTAATTATCACTCCTACAGCTCCTTTTTTTTTTTTCCCTAGGAGTTTAAAGCAATTTACATAGTTAACTCACTTTGGCAGAGAAAATCATTTAACAGTATAAAAGAAACTGAGGCATGCAAAAGTTAAGAAGTTTGGTCACAATTGTACAAACAGTGATTAACGAATGAAATTTATCACTTGGTGTAGGAATAAGATGATGAGAAAGTTCAGTCATATTCTTCCACTTAAATTCCGTGTGATCTTGGAAAATTACTTAATTTTCTATAGGCCTTATTAATTCTGTGTAAATCTGAAAATCTTTCCCGCTTATGGTTACTACAAGGTTCAGGGACATTGAAATAATATGTATTATTAGAAGGTTTGCTAAGTTATAAAATGCTACATTGGTAAAATAATTTATTCTTAGTTGTTTTACCGTAGTGTCTCAAGGAAGATCAATGATTCATCTGATACCTGGACCAAAAAGTTTGAAAGGCTGATGCTTATTGTAAGGTACAACTTAATGCACATATATTCAAACTATTTCCCCATTACTTTTCTCAATGTAACTGGCACCCCAGCCTTAAGTATAGTACGGTTGAATCTTGAGGATGAAGCTTAACAGTGCTCATGTGTTGCCTAGAGCAGAGGCGAGAACCTCAAAGTCTGTGGACAAAATATAGATAATCACTGAAGAAGACCAAGAGTCAGGATTAGAACAAAATAAATCATCAGATATCAGGGGAAAGTATAAAAGGATAGTTAAGGGAGCAAGAGGCCAGGAACTGAGGGTACCAATAACAGGTCAGGTAAGAGTGCAAAACAAACTGAAGCAATGGGGTTCCAGATGCGGGCCCCGAACAACTTAGAGGCCAAGAGATTTATGAATATTGGCTGCATGGCACAGGGATAGCTCAATCAAAGATATAGGATAGGCTAGCTGATAGCAAGTATGTATATTAAAACCAGAGAAGGCTGTCAAAACTTCTTAGCTTTCTTTCAATTAAGAATGACATGGAATCTTTCACTATTCATAATTTTGTGAGGGTTTTACATTATTAATGTCCAGCCTGGAAGGGTGGAAGGGGGTAGTGTTAATTGAAATCAAATAAAACTATATTAAACTTTGGGTTCTAATTTTCTGAGGTGAAAAATCACTTTGCAATTATTGTATCTTTTATTTATTAGGTTGGTGCAAAAGTAATTGCGTTTTTTACAATTATTTTTAGCCTTTTAAACTGCAATTACTTTTGCACCAACCTATAGAAATGTACAAAGATCTGTGTATAATAGTGCTGGTTATACCTCGAACTAAGCTAATTTTTAAAATGTATTTAAAACGTGAGGAGTCTGGTTCATTCATTTATTCAATCACTCATTCAATGTATGTGTACTGAGTGTCTACCATGTTCCAGGTAGGTACTTAAGAAAGATAGGTCTGAATTTACAGCCTGTTAGAGAGACGACTTGGAACAAGTTAGTACAAATGTGTGAAGTACTGGATACAGCATGTTTTGGAAATGTATAAAATAATGTGAGGAAGCTGAAGCTTGGCAGCAGCTATATTATAAGAATATAACGTAGTTAGAACTAGGAATACACACACCTCAGACGCATTTTATAGTTTTTAATCCCTTATTACTATGGAAGAATTTATGGCCCTTGTATTACTCAGTAGTAATAAAAGAAACATAGAGAAATAATCCGATAGAAGAAATTGATTGTTTGCTGCCATGCTCCACTTCAAATACAGAAAGCCCTCTAATAATCAACTTTTAATATATGAATAAATCTAGATTCAAACAAATTTATGAACTAAATCAAAACTAAACCAACATATGAAAATAAAAATTCTTCTCAGTAATTATTTTTGAGGGACAATAACATTGTTATTCTGAGGTTCATGTGCATGATATGGGATAAAGTAAATCAGTAGTTAGGAAATATTCAAAATCTATCATGCTTGGAAGCAGTTAAACCAGGAATCTCTATGTGGAAAAAAGGAGATAAAGATGTTGTTCAGAAAAAAGTTACATGAAAAGCACTAAGTCATCTTCCTTATCTGCAATTTCACATTTCACAGTTTCAGTTACTGTAGTCAATCACAGTCTGAAAATATTAAATGAAAAATTTCAGAAATAAACAATTCATAGATTTTAAGTTGTGCAATGTTCTGAGTAGCATGATGAAATCTTGCAACAACTCACTCCATCCTGCCTGTGACGTCAATCATTTCTTTATCCAGCACATCCACACTGTATAGGATACCTGCTTCCTGCTCATTACTCACTTAGCAGCTATCTTGGTTATCAGATTGGTTATCAGAGAGAGGGGGGGGAGAGAGAGAGAGAGAGAGAGGGAGGGAGAGAGAGAGAGAGAGAGAGAGAGAGAGAGAGAGAGAGAGAGAGAGAGGCCACAATCATATAACTTTTATTACAGTATATTGTAATTGTTGTATTTTATTACTGGTTATTGTTGTTAATCTCTACTGTGCCTCATTTATAAATTAAACTTTGTCACATGTATGTATGATATGTATGAGTTGAGTACTACCTTTGGTTTTAGGCATCAACTGGGGGTCTTGGAATGTACCCCCTGGGTAAGGAGCAGCTGCTATAATGGTGGATTTGAATTGTGAGTATCAGTACAATCTACTCCTGAGATGTTTTATTCTTACTAATACTGTAGCAGTGAGCACTTCTAGTAACCTGACTGTTCTTGACACAGACATACCTTGGAGATAGTGCAGGTTTAATTTCAGACTACTGCAGTAAAACAAATATCACAAAAAAGTGAGTCACACAAATTTTTTTGCTTTCCCAATGCATGTAAGATTTATGCTTAGATGATACTGTAGACTAGTAAGTGTGCAATTACATTGTGTCTAAAAAATGCACATACCTTAATTAAAAAATACTTTATTGCTAAAAACTGTTAACCATCATCTGAGCCTTCAGTGAGTCTTACTCTTTTTGCTGGTGGTTGTCACAAACTTTCATTTTGTAGAAACTGTAATATCTGCACAGTGCAATAAAGTAAAACTTGTTAAAACAAGGTATGCCTTCTATCATTTCCCAGTAAAAAAAAATCAGAATTCGTAGGAGAAAGGATCAATTCTATATCTGGGACTTGTCATACTAGATGACCTATGAGGGTCATGTTAAAAGACTCCATGAGCCAATTTGACGGGCTCTCCATTAGACAAAAATGGAGAAATTTGAGCTTCTAAAAAGATAATAATTGCAACTAGTTGAACTCCAGCAACATATCTGAACTCACAAATTCCTTTGTTATCAAAATACTAATTGTTTATCTTTAAAGAATGAAATGGAACTGATTTATTAAGGAAACTGGGAAATAAAGGCAAAGAATCAAGCACTGATCCTGCTTTTTCTGTATGTATTTTACCACTGGGTAACCTAATAGCACATAAGGAGGAAGTGTCTCTTTATTAAACATTCCACCTAACAAATAAAATATAAATGATAGATTTAAAATATTACGATTTTGCAAACCCAATGAATTAATGGATGTAGACAATGCCATCAATAACTACTAACATCACAAAAAAAGAAAGCCTAACAAACATTGTCTACCTTCTGAGGAAAGAATGCACCACCATCATCAAAGGGATCAAGCCTGAGTCTGATCAAGCCTCTTGATCCAGCTGCCAATTTGTGGGAAATACAGACAAGCCAACAACGTGTTGAACTGTGCTGTGAGTGGGTAATCGGAAAATCCCAGGCTGTGGGAAACTCTACAGGTCAAGTGACCTAGATTTTCCAACAGGTAAGTTGTAAGGAAAGGAAAGGGATGAAGGGAGAATGAAAAAGATACATCAATTTTTTTAATGCACAAAAACAAACTATAGGGATGAACATGTGGGTGATATAACTAAATTAACTCAAGGAATTAACTATTTAAATTCACAATATTAGTTAACGTACGCCTAGAGAGTGGTTTGAGATAGAGATGAGGCATAGCTCTGGAATCACTGACAAAGTCCTAGTTCTTGTCCTGGGCTGTAGTTATAAGGGTGTTCACTTTATAAATACTCAGTCGTTATAAAGATTTTGTTGTCTTTTGTGCCTGTATTTTACTTTATAGATTTAAAAACAAAATGAAACATCAAACTGACATACCCTATTACCAAAATTTTCTATTCAGTTTGGCAACAATGTTCATTATTACTTACATTAGGTTGTTACTTGTAATTACTCCCATTTTTAGGTGTTTAATGAAAAATTTTAATCTCAAATATACAGTACATTAAAAATGGGCAGTGTTAAGATTGCTAGTAAGAGCCAGATGATAGACATAAAAGTAGACATAATATCTTTAAGTTGAAAGTCTTGAGAAAATGGTAATATTACTTTTATAATGCCATCTTGGATTTATACTTTTTAATACCCAACCTACTTATTAGTAGGAGACTATCTGTGACAAAAAATCATGATTCCACCAGAAAGCCCAGACTATAAATCACTTCCACTCTTACACAAAATTAAGTCTGCTGATAATAGTTTACAGATTTCATCTTCAGAGAACTGAGGGGCAAAACTTTCTTTTCTTTTCTTTTTCTTTTTCTTTTTTTTTTCCCTGTAAGGTAATTTTGATTATGAAATATTTGACTTACATTTGTTTAGGTAACTCATCTGTCCTTAGGGCATGAGGTAAGAGACTTCCTTTCAAATAGGTGCTTAATATTTTAATATTACAGGTCCTGGCTCTGTTTGTTTTATGTATTTTCATTAAATGTTGTGTCTTTGGAATCAAAATAGAAATTTATAAATCAAATACATACTATAGTAGTTTTATTGGAAATGAAAAATAACTCAGATGGATGAACTCAGTCACCAAACATACTTAGATTAAAGCTGAGAAATAAAAGCTAAGTTTTAAGTTATTTTTTTCATTCCAAGTGTATTTTTGTATCAGCAGAATTTATTGGTAAATAATGAAATCCCTTGCTATAAATATAGGTGGAGTTTGTGGATATAGCAAAATACTTTCTTTGATATATTTCAAAAGTATTTCTACTTTTGTGACTGTATAGATGACAGGCTAATGGGAAGTAGAAAAGACAGTACTCATAAGTGAATCCTTTAAATTTCTGATTTATTTTATTGTGTGTAACCACAGTTTTAAGTTACTTTGTTTTTAAGTACTATTTATTGTTTATTAGTTAATTAAATTACACATTAAACAATTTGTTTAATGATATTAATTTACTATCTCCTGCAGCAACATAGCATTTATATTTAAATATATGAAAAATAGTATTTATACCTCATGGCAAAATTAGAAATATATCTATTATGTTACTGTGTAAACCAACTAAACTAATAATTTCAGTCACTAGATTTAGTGAGAAGTAAAAATGAGGTATTTAGACATGGATCTCTTGATAACAAAATCAACTCCAGATTTCAACCAAATTTTTTTCCAGCTTTTATGTTTTTTCACTTGTGGGCAATTGGAAGCAGTCCCAGAAAAAAAAAAAAAAAAAGGCAATGAATCCACAAAAACTTTATTGTATTTCCCCAGCCTTCAACATTTTATGTATGTCTTTTTGTTGTTTTCTAGACAATGAATGTATACGAAACATGATTCCCAGTGCCTAGCATTAAGCACGTGGTGGACAGCTGTAGCTATAAGAGAAACACCTGATTTTTTTATCATCAATATCCAAATCCTAGTTCTTAACACCAGGTGACAGTCAATTTTGAAAGAAGAAAATCCTTTTTTCAAAATTAATAGCAATTAAGATCAGCAATTATTTCAATTTAAGCAATCAAGATCCAGGCTGGCTAATATTGAGATCATATGAATAATGATTATATTACCTAGAGTCTGTACTTGAATCCATCTACATTGCTCATTAAGGTATTATGGAGCTCTGATTTCTAAAATCTCTACTAGTTACCAATTTAGTAGGTTACCAGTGTTCTATAAACTGAAAACTATTCTCCTTATGTACTCATATTTTCTTCGTGAACTTGATCCTATTATTTAGGGTGTAGAGATTATTATATTCCCCTTAGTTGTGCTCTCGAGGGGTCAGTTTTAATAATATATAATTGTTAAATTCTTTGGTACTTTCTTAAACTCAATACTTTTAAGATTTCTTTGATCTTATTATTAGTAAATTGCTATTTACAAAGAAATTAGACATTACACCCTGTGCTTCCATGCATGCTTTAAAGGCAATCCAGACTGGTTCTAACCTCAGGTTAGGCCGTAAAGAAGGAATACAGTTGGCCGTTAAGAACCTAAGTAATTACTGCAAATATATTCACTTCCAGTTTGTATATTATTGCTATGATTCTGAAAGATTTAAGAAACCAGATAAAATTTGTCAGATATAATAAAGTCAATGCATTTCTTGTAAAGGTCTATGAGATTAACGTGTAACTCACTCCTGTTTCCATACTTATGTGGAGGCGAAATAAGGTGAAAGTTTTGGTGGATTCATCCATTTTTTTCCTACAGTAGCTTTCAAATTGTCTAATTATGAAGAAGAGCTGGGAGAAAATTCCCACTTTAAATTTAAATTCAATTTTCTGACCCAGAGATCTATGTCTAACTACTTGATAGTAGGTTTACTTCTACTAAACCTAGTGATCGAGATTATTAGTTCAGTTGTCTTACACAGTAACAATAAATATATTTCTGATTTTGCCATTTTTGTATACTTGTAATTTTTATCAGTTTAGCTATATGTTATCATGTCTGGTTTAATATTTAACACACAGAAGTCACATTAATAATAACAAATCATGGCCTCCTGTAACAGAGGAGTTTCCTATCTGTTATTCAGATTTCATTATTGTCAAATACATATTGAAAGTCTCTGGCTGGGGTGACAGGTAAGAAGTGAAAGAAGTAAGGTGATTGTGGTGGTTTGAAAATCATTGTATTTTTGTTTTTTTTCTTTTTTTTCATGGAAATAGTTACCTCTCAGAGTTGAATTATGAACCTGGAGATTAAATGATTACACTTTTAGCTACTAGTTGAAAAAAAATCCCATCTCTCTTGCTACACACTTGCACAATCAAATTTATTTAGAGAGCAATTAAACATTTTCCTCCTTCCAAATACAGGCACAGCATATATCCCTAATCACAAAGGCATTTATTATGCTATTCCCAATTCCATCAGCAAAAGCACGTATTAGTCTGTCTACCACTGAGCATGGTGCCTTCCAATTAGGTGGCATGGCAGGGGGCAAGGGTAAATCAGCATTTCCAATTCTAGATAGCATCCTTAAGCAACCGACTTATTCAATATTTTGCATCAGCCAGGAGGCTATAATTGCTCAAAACTTTCTGGAAAAAGTTTAATAGTGACATTTTTAAATAGATCCCTAAAGGAGAAGCTACCCTTTCTAATCATCTTTGCCACATAGATCTGAATTGAATACCTTAAATCCAGAAGAAAACTCAATAGAGATAAAGTCTATGAAAATCAACGTGGCATAGTCTACACTCTGCTCTCACTCTATCCAGGTCAATTGATTATATGTTATCAATTCCTCCCGTTTTGCCCTGTCAGGAAATTGCAGCTGGTGATCCTTTCTTCTCTATAGTTTAAAGAAATGAATAGATTTCACCTGTGCTGTTATAAGGAATATTGCTGTTCTAAGAAAGAGAATATGATAGCAATTTTGGTAGATAGAGAAGAGATTTAGGGAGTAGTATGTTAAGAGGTCATTTTTATGCTGACCGAAGTACTTATATAAAGAATCAAAGTGTAAGAATATGCCAATTTCATAAAAAATAAATAAAACTTGGAATCTCTTTCTTGTAAGATATACTAATTTTTTTTAATTTTCATTTATATTTATCTACTATCCAACATCTATAGATGAAGGAGTAAAGTTGTTACAATAAGATCAGGATTGAAATCATCACTCTGGATTTTGACAAATCACAAGTTCTCGGAGTTTCAATTTCCTCTCTATAATCTGTATGACAAATACTATGTGCCTCACTGACTTCACAGATCCAGATATGAAAATATATGTGAAAACACTTTATAAACATTTAAAGGCCTAAACCTAGAAAAAGTATAGAAAAAAAATAACCTCTTAAATTAACCTGAAACTTGATGTTTTATTAGGCAAAATAAGTTTGCAAAATATGAAGTCTGAGATGTGTAGATAAATCAAATAAGCAGTGCTCAGTAAAAGGTGTTAGAGGATGATTATTGGTCACAGGACCCTCACTCTGAAAGTCCCATGTCATTTGGACTTGAAAACACTCCCATTGCTTGTTGGTGTTTTTTAAGCTGCTGTTCTTTCTCAGTCACCCTTCATATTCCTCAGATAATGTCCCTAAATATGATTTCATCATTATATCTCTCACTTATTTGGAAACTACAGGTGTCCTCTCTTGTTTATTTGTTCAAGTGCAGACTCAAGACCCAAAACCCTCCTCAATTTTTCTGTGAATATTTATCTCCCTGAAAATCCAGAATAAACACTTACAAGCCCCAATATAGTTGATCTCCTTCACCTTACACTATGCTGTTTACCACTTCCTGTAATATACACCTTCTACTCACCCCCTTTATGCCTCCTTGTTGCTTTTCTGCAACCTACACACTAGCTGCACTTTTCAGTGTTGTGTACTGACTTGGAATCATCTCACTCTAAATCCTGTTTCATAAGACAAACATTCTACAGACTGGAGCACAGACTGAAATCAGAGACTGAGTTTAAATACCGTTTCCACACTTATTAGCTGAGAGAAGGGCAAGTCAAAGCCTGTTTATATTTATCAAAATAAAATCAGTACTTCTTAAGAAGTCGTTTTGAAAATTTAAACAACTATTGTATAAAAACTACTAAACATAGTGCCTGGTACACAAGAAATTTTCAATAAGTGTTGATATTAGCTATGATAATGATTGTTATTACATATTCTTACATGATGTTTTGTTTTATATTTCATGTACATTTCTTATGTGCTATCTCTTGTATACCCTGTCCGGTACATCTTGAGTGATTTTTTCTTTCTCTGTGTGGTAGGCAAAATAATATTCCCTGAAAGTTGTCCATATCTGAATCCTAGAATTTGTGAATATGTTCAGTTACATGTAAAAGGGGAATTAAAGTTGTACATGTAATTAGGTTGCTAATCAGATGACCTTAAAATAGGGAATTTCTCCTGGATAATCCAATGTAATCAAAGGGGTCCTTAAAAATAGAGGAAAGAGGCAGAAAACGACAATCAGATGTGACAATGGAAGGAGTCAGAGAGATGCTGTGCTGCTGGCTCTCAATATGGAGAAAAGGGATCATGTGATAAATATTGTAGGTAGCCTCTAAAAAAATGAAAAACAAAAACAAAAACAAAAAAAAACAAGGTAACGTTTCCTACAGAACTATAAGATAATAAATGTGTATTATTTAAGCCATTAAGTTTGTGGTAATTTGTCACAGCAGCAAAAGAAAACTAATATGTCAGTTCTTCACAATAGCACCCAGTATAGTACTAGTAGGTGCTCAATAAATATATGTTTATTTAAAACCCCACCGTTATGCTTCTTTGCTGCCATGCTAAAAGGAAAAGTGTATTATAAGTGAAAAAGACGAGAACAGTCTCTTTCTACAGCTCTTGTATCTAGAAAGCTGTGATCCTGACTGCAAAATATAGCATGTTTATTGCACTTTTTTAAAAGAGAGAATTAGTTAAAAAGGGCACAAGAGAATTAGTTAAAAGGTCACCCAGATCAGGTTTAGAACTCCCGGTTTCCTTCTAAACATCTGTGTGACCCTTTAGGATTGGAGTCTTGTTCAGTATATTCCATGTGCAACTGCATTGCCTCATGTAGTTCTTTCCATCTACCTTAAAGTGTAAAGTCCCCAAATATCTGAACAATTACAGTGGCCTATGATCTCTGTACCCCAAGCAACCATATTTTTTACGCAAATGCTACAGGAAGTTGTGGGGTGGGGCTGATAAATTCTGCACCACCTTGTATCTCTGGGGGAAGAGGTATGGCAAAAGGATAGGGGAGCCCGAGAGGCTGAAATATCATCTGGCCTTAGTAACAGTGGGCGGAACCAGCCGGCCCACGTCCCTGTAAGACTTCCTCCACAAAAGGCCAAGCAAAAAATTAATAGCCCTGACCCTGATTTACTAAACAGTAGAAAACTACTTGATTCACTTTAGCACTAGTTCCTGGACTTCAGCTCTGATGGTGTCGGGTGGTTGGGAGGCACGCGATGCGTGTATGAGCATCAAGGATCCAAGAAACTTGAAGCCACCAAGGAGGCTAGGAGCCCTGAGTTAAGGGAAGGCTTTAAACAGACCATGAAAAATAACCAGGAATTCTTTGAGCCTCAGTTTTCTCAGCAGCAAACTATAATAAAATGGCTTTCCTGCAGCGTCAGACTGAGAATTAAAATTATATATGTTAAATACCTAATAACGTGCCAAGCACAATGTTGGTAACTACTAGAAGACAAGCTTTTATTTTAAATGGAGCTAAGACTAGTAACCCAGGAGAAGGAAACACTACTTCTGTACGCTTATAAAATGTGCAAAGGAGATTGTTGAACTGTGTCATTCTTTGAGTGCCTGAAAAGGACAGTTTATTGGCTTCGTATACTCAGTGATGAGCTTCAAAGTAACACCACTCCTGACAAGCTACTTGGAAACCACCCAAATGGTTGGCGAGATCACATTGCTTCTTATTGCAAATTATATTGTCAGACATTCCAGAAGCTAGAGTACCCACCCTCATATATCCCTAGATGCTGCTAATGTGTGAAACTACTGAACTATGACAGTATAATATAAAAACCAATAGCAGATTCTCAAGAAAAACTATTGCATTTTAATATATATGTATATTAAAATAGTAATAGTTCTATTATGGTGTGTGTGTTGCAAGAAAAAAATAATAAAACAAAAAAAACCTTTAATCCATATGGTTATTGTCTTAAATCATCAAAAAATAATTAAAACAAGTAAAACCAAAGCAGATTACAACTACATATATGCCCAGATTTAATGAGTTGTGGAAAATGCAAGAAACTAAACAAATCATACATTACTATTAATTAATGGGCTGTAAAGAACTTCCAGGTGGCATAGGAAGATAATTTTAATTTTATATTTTAAAAGAAAGTTTTTGGTAATTATGTGATAAATATAATTTATCTTATCTACTTTAAAATTCTGATATTTATATTTCATCATAAATGATTATTCAGATTACTTACATATGTATTTTCTCAATTCCTTACATGAAATTATATTCACACATCACTTTTCAATGATTTTATATCAGAATATATTTATTTTGAGATATAAATATTATCATATTTATTAATGTATAAGTTATAAGAATTTTCTCCTGGTAAATGAAATAATTTGATTAGTGGCGATATTGTTTTAATTTTCATAGTATGCATATCTCATAAATACATAGTTTATTTGAATTCCTCTTCCAGCATCTCACATTCTTTTGTTAATTAAATATACATTTATTATGTTCCAGTGACAGTTTTTCATTCTTAATGATTCAAAGATTTTGTCTCAACCTTTCAGGCACTTGTATTCTTATAGTGGAGACATATAATAGACTGTACAAAAATTTCAACAATACATTATGTACTACTAAAGTATAGAGGGCAGGAAAATGCAAAGAGAGTGTGAAAGTGAATGCAGAGAGGGTGTGACATTTAAAACAACCTTGGATAAATAAAGGTTCTCAAGACAGAAACAGAGATGGAAGACATCTATAACAAGATCTGGCACACAGTTGGTGTTTTGTTAAAATTTGTTATGCTAGATTGAGGTAGAGGCAACTGATTCCTCTTTCTGTAACTAATATTCTCTTATTAATTTAATGCATGCTTATTATATGCCAATGATTGTGTTATTCTTAAGGGTTCATAAATATCATTACAATATTTGAAACATTTATGTCTCTTAGTAGAGAGAAACAATAACTGTGTATATGAAACTACTTCAAGAGAAGAGTGCACACTTTCACTTGTATAGATTATGTTATAAACACAGGACAGATTCTGTTGCCTTTTTTCATTAGTATTGATGGGATACTAATGTATTGACGTGATATCCGATTCCTGAAAACTTTGAGGTAAACAGTTTCATTATGACATACATTAAAGAAGTAAATTTTTAAAATTAATCAGAGATTTCAGGACAGGCCTCTCTGGGGAAAATGACATCAGAGATGAGAAAGAAGATGTGAGAAGATCCAGTGAATGAGCATTCCAGGCAGCAAAAATAGCAAGACCCTAATGGGAACATATAGCTTTGTGGAATCAAGAAAAGGCTATGTTTGACTGGAGCAGAGCATCTGGTAGGACCCAAGAGTAATGACATCATCCAAGGAGAACACACAGAATGAGGTCAGAAGAGGGCTGGGGATGGAATGTTAAATGCCCCAAACATGTGGGAGGGTAGCAGAGAATCAGGGGCCAGTAGAGAAGGCACAAAAGCAGGAACAGTTACAGAGACAGGATAATATCTATTTCATTATAAGTGTTCAATAAATATCTAGTAGAAAGATAAATGGATTTATTTCTTTAGCAAAGGAAACAAAAATATAAACAACTGTTTTATACCGAAGATTAACATTAACATATTTAAGAAGATTCACATTTTTATCCTATTTTATATATCATACATTTAACTCTATGTGCCAGGTACTACTTAAGACACTTGGGGCATATTAGTGAGCAAAAAGCGATCCCTGACCTCATGAATATAATGAAACAGACTCACCTATCTTTTGCCATGTTTGTCTTGTGAGATCGATATTAACATTATACCTATTTTACAGATGAGAATATTTTTAACTTGCTCCAAATTTTCCTGCTAGATGCTTGTACTAGAATTCACGTTTTTAGACTTCAAGTCACATAAACAATACAAAGACTTTATCACTATAGAGAGGTGGTAGTATTCTAGGAAGAATCAGGACTTTATGGAAAGCACAGCATGTAGGGAGGGGGATGGTAGATGAGGGTAAACGGGATCAAATATATGGTGATGGAAAGAGAACTGACTCTGGGTGGTGAACACACAATGGGATTTATAGATGATGTATTACAGAATTGTACACTTGAAACCTATGTTACTTTACCAACCATTGTCACCCCAATTAACTTTACTTATAAAAAAGAAAGAAAAAGAAACATAGCATGTGGTTGATACCTTGAAGGAGAAGTGAGATGTCTATAGCCATAGAAATAAGAAGGCACTCCAGGTCAGCATATGTGTATGAAGTAGACACAAAAAGAGGTACCACAGATTGCAGTAAAATAAACGTGCATCAAAAGTAGAGGAGATGTAGTCTGGAAAAATTGGTTGAGTACAGGTGTGGAAGTCCTTAATTTTTATAAGTACTCAGTGAAATGTGATGTTTCTTAACAGACAGGAGTTGATAATAATTGAAGTGTCGGGGCACAAGAGGTGGTTTGAGAGGATGGAGATGACAAAACCATTCAGGAAGCTATCAAAATCATCTAGGAAAAAGGTACATTAAAGACTTCAACTAGAGTGGTTGCAGTTTGGGAAGGAAAGGATGGATGTGTGACAATTACTTGGAAACTGATTGAATACGGAGCAGTAATTAAACATTAATGAGGAGAAGCACTCAGAGAGGATCCCAAGTTTACTAGCCTGGCATCACTGATACAATTTACAAAAGAGAAATTCAGAAGCCTGGCAGATTTTTATTAAAAAGAGGGTGAATTAGAATTGTGGTGCTGCAGGAGATATTCAGCAAGCAATATGACACTAGATATTAGAAACAAAGTCAGATAAAGATATGGATTAAGATATGTGAATTTATACTGCATAAAACCAATTGAAAATGAGACAGTCTAAGGTAGTTTATTGGAGAAAGACAGAGAGAGAGAGAGAGAGAGAGAGAGAGAGAGAGAGAGAGAGAGAGAGAGAGAGAGAGAGAGAGAGAGAATTGTCCCAAACTTGGGAATACCTATATATAGTGAAAAATAGAAATAGGGACAAAAAACAAAGAAAACAGATACTGAATAAGATATGGAGTATTGGGGGAATGACTATAAATAATGTAATACATAAAAGTATGTAATTTCTCTCAAACTGATGAGGCATATATAGGTGGCATGCTGGCCCAGGGAGTAGTATTACCATATTTGAGCATCATAGCAAAGGAAATGCCAGGGTGGGGATATAAGTCATGTTGTCAGGGAGTAGGTAAATCAAGTCACAGCCAACATTTCTACTGTGGCTGTTTCTGCAAAGACATGATTTTGGGTGATCAGGGATTTTTAGTAAGCCTAAATGGGATGAAGGTGATCTTTTGGGGGTAAATTTTGGCATAGACGTGTGAGTATAATTCAAAGAAGGACCTATGCTCTGTGTAATGCTAACATTGACAGCTTATTTCAGGAATAACTGCTCAAGTTAGAAATGATCAGAAGATTTTGATGTTGTTAAAAATTGATTGGGCGTAAAAGGAAGAGAAAGATGAAACGAGAAGAACCCCATGCCTTTTAGTTGAAGAGTAAAAGCCACTTCAAATTAATACTATTTTTTCAATATCATATAGGATTTACTACGTGTGCCTCCCTACCCTCTCAATTTATTACTGTAAATTCCACTATTTACCCTCTGCCTAAGTTTTAAAGAAGCAAATGTTTGTTTCAAAGTTCTTACTACATGCTCACTTCTTGACATCCCATGTAGTAACTTCTACGTCATTCCTCTAATGGAAATACTGTCCTTATGTTCAGCAGTGCTCTCCTAACTGACAAATGCAGCTTCTTTATCCTTACTACCTGCACATAATTCCACAGAATTTGATGTGGTTAGCAAGCCCTGGTACTTGAAATCTCTGCTCCATTTTTTTCCATAATTCTACTGCACAATTTCTTTACCTCCCATTCCACATTGCTCGTATTGATTTAGTTCTTCTAAGGAGAACGAATGTCTGCTTTATCTTTTCTCTCTTATTATATTAGGCTCCACTTTGATGAAAGAAAACACAACTAACCTACTTTCTACTTTACCCTTCACTAGGAGAGAGGTCATAAAACGGATAGAGATACTATCTAAAATACAGCAAAAGATCCCTAGATAACATAACCCTCAATTTTCTTTCTTATGCTAATGTTGATTCCTAACTTTTTGGATTAATATTTTATAATAAAGTAGTGCAAGTTTAAGTTCCATATGAGTATTCAGTCTTTTCAGTGTAGGCAAAGCCACTTCTTAACCAAACACACAAAAACACATGCATTCTTGATAGTGTAGGTAGATACATAGAAATGAGCAGGAGTAGACACCTAGCCCTGGTTAGAAAACCCCTTATGCTCTACTTGGGTCAAGACCTCTTGCAGCTGCCCTCACTTAGGGCACCAATGCCTTACTAGCCCAGCAGGATTCCAGGCTCACAAATGCCTCTATATCAAGGGATGTATCGTTAGAAGCTAGAGAGAGAGAGAGAGAGAGAGGGGGGGGGGGGAGAAACCATCCTGCTTATTAGAATGTACACTCTGCTTCTCAGGGTCATTATAATGAGTTCAGACAATCTTGAGAGCAAGAAAGGAGTACGAGATATGCCAGCTGGGAGGTACTATAGAGACAGGCAGGGAGACAATTCTACCCATTGAAATAAAAACTCTCACACAATGTAAGGAAGGGCTGCTTCCTTCTCTTGGGTCAGCGTGCTACATATCTTGGAGTGTACTTTCTTTTACCAATAAACTTTTTGCTGTTCTATGCTGGGTAATCTCTGTCCATTGACTAAATTCTTTCCTTCAAGAAGACAAAGGGCCAAGGTACAATGTCATTCCCAGTAATATCCTCACATCAACATTTAGAATTTATCATCATGAAGGTAATTTGAATCACTATGTTACATGCCTTTATTATGTCACTGAGAAAAAACTAGCTCATTTATTAAATGAAGGCTTAGGAGGTAGAAATTTCTCTAATGAGCTATGATATTTATTTAAGAATCAAATGTCCAGTTTTTCTCTAAGATCCTTTTAAAGCTAATCATATGAATCATCTGTTGGTCTTGTATTTTTGTCTTATCATTTACTAGTGAGTTATCATTGGAAAAGTTACATTTGAAAAGTGACTAACAAGTAATCAGTAATTATTTTTTAAACTAAATAATGAAATGTTTATAAATGTTATTTTAAAAGAAAAATAATTAAGAAAGTTAAAATTTAGTACAAGGTTGTATTAAAACATACATGAGGTTTTTTGTTCTTTTTTACACTCTGTGCAAGGTTATAAATTTTGAGAATGAGCTAGACCTATGAAGTCTGTATAATCTATGAATAAAGAAAAGCAATTCAGTTTTATAGTTTTATAAGGAGATGATAATTTGTCTCCACGGCAGAGGCCGGGGAAAAAATAACATCTGTTATAAGCCAAGATGAAGGATATTTTGTGGCAGAGAAGGTTCAATGGACCCTGATTAAGAACATGTATTTATGGTTCAACAAGATCATGTAAAAATGTATGCAATGAGGTATTTTACTTATCCTTAGCTAGTTATGCTGAAATGCATTTGGCAATATCAAAGAAAACCTCATTATTCAAAATGATGTAGGGGTGCCAAGGTGGTAAAGGTAAACAAAATTAGGTTGATAGTTATTTTGGGGTTTTATATTAAAATATTAATTTAGCTTTATCCATATTTATGATCCAGAATACGTTAGGAAAAAACATACTGTATGTAATTTGATTATGTTTTAAGTTTTGTATTACTAGTACTTCCAAAATATGAAAACTGAAATCATAAAATTTGAAAGGCAGTTGAAGCCTGCTTCCAAAACATTTATTTTGAAAGTAGAAAAATGCATTTTTTAAATTAAATTAATTGGGGTCACAATGGTTAGTAAAATTACATAGGAGGGGTTAGAAGAAAAATACTCCATAGTACTATTACCTATTCAAGTGATTTCAGTTTAGTTACAAATAATAATAGTAGCTTTAAACTTTAGGTTGTAGAAAATAGTTTCAACTAAAGTAAGATATCTGGATATCCTTAATTTCTAAGGCTAGGCCTTCTTCTAAGGTGAGTACAATTGTAATAGGCTGAACCGAGCTTATTTTTGGAAGCTCAATCCTGGTACCATTACTGAAGCCTCCACTTATGTTCTGAATCAAGTGTGACCTGATCAAATTGCATGAATTCTATTTATTTCACCTCTCTGATAATTAGGGCTGTTTTGAGTTTCACCAGCACATCAACAAAAACCATTATGAAGGCCTCAACATAATATGAAACTATGCAACCTTTGATTTATTAGAAAAACTACCGTTAGAGTGAAAGCAGTTGGCAGGCATGTTCTCTGTGTGGCATCGCTTTGGCATAGTCAATGTGAATATATTAGGCCCTGGAATAAAGCAAACTGAAGAGTACCATGTTTTCCCGAAAATAAGACCTAGCTGGACAATCAGCTCTAATGCATCTTTTGGAGCAAAAATTAATATAAGACCAGGTCTTATTTTAATATAAAACCATTTATAATATAATATAATGTAATGTAATATAATGTAATATAGTATAATATAATATAATATAATATAATATAATATAATATAATATAAAATATAATACCGGATCTTATATTAATTTTTGCTCCAAAAGACGCATTAGAGCAGATGGTTTGGATAGATCTTTTTTTCGGGGAAACATGGGTAGTCTTGTGTGAATACACTGAAGCGTAAGTTAAAAGCAAGGATGATATAAATGTGTGTTGCCACGCAGCAGCTTAACCTTGCCACGTAACAGCTTAACCGTTTTGTTTCCTTGAACCTGCCCCCAAAGAAAGGAGAGTCTGTAAGAGAGATCCTTTCAGGGACTTTGCTAAACCTTTGTGTTTGCACCTTATATCTTCCTGTTTGGTCCCAGAAAGATGGCTGGTCAGTCAATGATGAGTAAGATTCCTCATGGAAGGAACAACTCAAGCCAGATGCAGTAGCTTGGGGAACAACAGGAGAACCCACGGGGTTCATGGAGGTGGGCACAGCCTCCCGCCTTCCTCAGGCTAAGGAAAGCCTCAGCTTCTGTGGTTGCATTCCTTCCCGAAACCTGCAAGGGAAGGGATTCAATGAGGTGCTCTCCGTCTATTCATATGCATATAGGTTTTGTCCCTTGGGGTAGTTGAAACTTACAGTCCAGCTGTTTGCAGGCAAGGGTGATTGGCTTGAATCAGTTTCCTATTATGATGTATAGGATTCACAGACCTTGAGATTGACAAGCTTTATCTCCTTTGCTTTCTCATGGAACTAATCAAAGTTATTGCACAGGCCCGATTAGGCGCCACAGCACAGACCTTGTGGCTGCTGGGCCCTTGGCTTCCACACGTAGACTCTATTCATGTCTTAGACTCTATTCATGTCTTTTCTTAATCATGCACTGCTCTCCTCGCTCCCCACAACTCTCGTGGTACGGGACACGACAAACGTGCATAAGTACAACAGATATATCACATAAAGCACAGATCTTTAATCTGAGCTGTGTGTCCATAAGTAAGATATATAACTTCCATCGTTTCAATTTTTTGATCTCAATATTAGAGGTTGAGACAAAAACCACCACAATCCCAGGATTGTTAAAGTGATTTAATTAACTAGTAAATGCAAAAATTCCACAAACATTAGGGGGATATTTCTATTTTTATTTTATTGAGATCTGGGTCGACAGTCAGATAAAACAAGCCTTGAATTTCAGTTTCATCTCTAACTATGTCACCTTAGCAAGTGAGTTACCTCCCTCAGTTTCCTACTTTTCAATATGCTTAAATGTGGATAATGTCTAATTTATGGGATTTTTGTTTGTGACTGAATATGAATATGCAAAAAGCTTACTCTAGTGTCTGGCATATAATAATCACATCTTAGCAATTATTATTAGCATTGTCATCAAATACTATTAATGTTTGTCATTGAACATAAATACTATATAAATGTCTAACATTTAAAATAAATAGTTCAAATTGATAAATACAGTTATCTCCATCATAGTGTTTATTTGATGAACAGTGATAGACTTGATTTTTTTGTTTTTAAATCTCTAAACGTGGGTGAATTAACTAAGATCAAAAATATTTAGAGGCCATTTTAAGAAATAACTTTGGAAAATGTCTCCAAAATATAAACTATCACAATATTAAATGAATAAAAACACTGCCACAGAAGGTTCTCTACAGGAAGATAATTCTATTTATCTATCAAGAGTTTAAAACATGAAGACTAGTAAAATACTGATAACTTTTTTCAGTTCTTGTATTCTTACAATGGAATTTTAACAATATAATAATTGTAAGTCAAGTTGTCTAAATCTGCTTGTGTATTGGTGCACAGGGACTCAGAAATTTTGTTTAATAAACATGCTAGTTCCACGTCAGCAATTATATTATTTGTTTTTTGTGAATTTAATGACTGTTTATAAAATTGCATGAGTTATGATTTAAATAAATATGTCACAGTTGTGATTTCTTAGGTAGATGATTTACTATGTTTATAAAAACAAAATTGATATTAATGACCTCATTTGATGATTTTACTGACAATTTATAGACATATTTTTGGTTATTTTGTTGAGATAGATGTGATCCTTTTAAAATGTTATTTAATTTCCTGCAAACTACTTAGGGGAGAAAATTCTCTAAATTTATCTATCTATTAAGAGTTACGAGGTAAGTACGTTTTTTTTCTTATGGTGGGCTGAAAAACAAGATTTTTGTAAAAACTGACCGAAAAGGTAAACCATTATTTCTGGATCTTTTGACATGAGTTACAGCAGTGGCACTGAGTAGATACACCTTAAGTGTAGACAACTGACATAGAATAACGTGCACATGCATTCTCAAAGAATTTAAGAGCAAGTATTTTTCCTTAGTTTGACAAATTCTATCACTATTTCCGGATTTTATGTCTGCAACCCAATGAGACTATGGAATGAACAGGAAACTTTCATTGCTACCAGGATCAGTAGAGAGATGTTGTTAGAGTTCTGGAATTAAGTTTAGAAAGAAAAGTCAGAGAGCTTTCTTCTGTCTGCTGTCAGGGACATATCAAAAATTTTTAAAACATAACTTTTCCATATTTCTCTGAGACATCTTAGTTTTTCTCAGACATCTATTATTTATATTAATAAAATCTATATTATAATATATTACAATACTATACAAAATAACATAAAATATTATTACTAACTTATAGATGAACATCAACACTTGTTTGGATATTAATATTAAGTCTATCCACTAATATCTATATATGTATTATTATCCATTTTAAATGTAGTAATATTCTCATCTATGTGAAGCTTCATAATTTATGAAATGTTTCTGCATAAATTCTTACTTATTTTGATTCTTGATTGCATTGTTAGAGACAAATGTAAATGTACCTCCTGAGAAATAATTCTTCTCAGGTACAAATGTAAATGTACCTCCTGAGAAATCATTCTTCTCACAGGTCTCAGGAGGGACCTCAAATTCCTTTTGAGGGTAGTGCCCACTGTGGTGCTGGAGGGTATTCATTCATTCATTTACTCATTCTGCAAATATTCTCTGAGTTTGAATATGGACTTTCATGTTAGTAGTTGCATGTTAATTTAAAACAATGAATGAGGTATGAAATCTGCCCTCAATTAATTCAGTCTTGTAGAGTCACTGGCATACTCAAGCTTGGAATGGCTATTGGGAACCAAAGATGATTGTCATAAATAGTTGCAATGCAATATAACAAGAAACAAATGTAATAAGAAACATATGGGGGGGGGAGAGAGTGAGAGAGAGAGAGAGAGAGAGAGAGAGAGAGAGAGAGAGAGAGAGAGAGAGAGAAGTTGGTTGTTGAACAGTAGCACAGAAAGCAGGGAGAATATCAAAAGTAAAGATATGATATCATAAACGAGGACAAAATGATTTGAGGACTGTATATAGTTTAGTAAAGCCTGAGTATTAAAAAGTTGGAAATGCAGTCAGAGTCTGAATAATAAATGCCCTTGAGGCCATTGTAGGAATTTGCCCTGTATTCTGGAATAGATCACAAGACTTTAATTTTTTTAAGGACAGACTGATCAGATCAGTGTTCTTTGAGTAGGGAGAAAAATGAAGAAGATAAAGAATAGTAAGTCATTATCTAAATACATGAAAGCAGACACATAGATCAATGAAACAGAATAGAGAGCTCAAAAATAAACCCACATATATATGGTAAATTAATTTAGGACAAATGAGCCAAGAATATACAATAGGGAAAGAACAGTCTCTTTAATAAATGATATTGGGAAAATTGGACAGATATATGCAATAAAATGAAATTAGACCATTTACATACGTCATATAGAAAAATAAACTAAAAATGGATTAAAGACTTGAATGTAAGACCTGAAACCACAAAACTCCTAGGAGAAACCACAGATGGTAAGTTTCTTGACACAGGTGTTGGTGATGACTTTTGGACTCTGACACCAAAACCAAAAATAAGCACTGGGACTACATCAAAATGAAAAGCTTTTGCACAACAAAGGAAACCATCAACAAAATGAAAATGTAAACTACTGAAGAAGATAAAATATTTGAAAATTATATATCTGATAAGGGGTTAATATCCAAAATATATAAAGAACTCACATAATTAAATAGCAAGCAAACAAACAATATGATTAAAAATGGGCAGAAGATCTGAAAAGACATTTTCCCAAAGAAAATGCGGCCAACATCTACATAAAAAGATGCTAAACATCACCAATCATCAGAAAAATGGAAATCAAAACCACAATGAGATATCATTTCACACCTGTTGGAATTGCTACTAAAAAAGACTGGACATAACAAATGTTAGCGAGTATGTGGAGAAAAGGGAACCCTGTGCACTGTTGGTGGGATTGTAAATTGGTGCGGCCACTATGGGAAACAGTATGGAGTGTCCTCAAAACATTAAAAATATAACTACCATATGATCTAGAAATTCCACTGTGGCTATTTATCCGAAGAAAACAAAAACACTAACTCAAAAAGATGTGTGCACCCCAATGTTTGTTGTAGCATTACTTAACAATAGCTAAGATAGGGAAACAACCTAAGTGTTCTCTGATGGATGCTTGGATGAAGAAAATGTTTACACACACACAAACAAAGACACACACACACAGGAATATTATTCAGCCATAAAAAGGAATGAAATGTTGCCATTTTTTAGAACATGTATGGACCTCAAGGACATTATGCTAAGTGAACTAAGTCAGACATAGAGAGACAAATACCATATGATCTCACTTATATATGGAATGTAAAACAACAACAACAACAAAGAGATTCAAAGATGCTCATAAATGCAGAGAACAAGAGAAAAGATTGGCGGTTGCCAGAGGTGGGAAGTGGAAAGAGAGATATGAGTGAAGGGTGTCAAAAGGTACAAACGTTCAGTTATAAAACAAGTAAGTCATGGGGATGTAACGTACAAAACGGTGACTACAGTTAATACTACTGTATTGCATATTTGAAAGTTGCTGAGAGAGTTCTTAAAAGTTCTGCTCACAATAAAAATAATATTTTTTGTGACTGTAATGTGACAGAAATTAATGAGACTTGTAGTGATCATATAGCAATGTATACAAATTTTGAGTCATTATGTTGTAGACTTGAAACTAACATTATATGTCCATTATACCCTAATTTAAAAAAAAATAAACTTAAAATATTTAAACGAAAAAGGAAATGAATAAATACATCAACGTTCATAGAGAAAGGTTTTATGGCTTATGAAGTGGTTACCATGCCCCAACAATCTCCACACTTGTCCTTTACGGTCCACAGAATGGACAGAACATAACACTGCAAGGGAAGTCATCCGGTCCCATCTTGGCCTAAACTTGGAGATTAAACACCATAAATGCACCTCAAAGGTACAATCATACAATTTGTAGACTAGGTTAAATGGCCAATGTCTGAGAATATCCTAAAAATAACTGTGAAAGATAATTAGGGTGTTTTAATCTGAGCCTCCTATACAAATTCATAAAGCATAGTGGGGACAGAATCCCAGAGAGCAGTTTCCAGGCTCTCGGCCTCACATGGAAAGGTGCTGGCTCGGTTATTAGATAGCTATCAGCTGTAATCAGATGGCCATCCGCTGTGGCTGGGTGGCCATCAGCTGTAACCAGTTGGCCATTAGCCACTAATATAACTGCCGTGGCTACGTTACGGGGTTGGTTGGTTGGCAGAGAAGCGGACAGCAGATTACGGGTCATGTGGCTAATGCTTCCTGTGTCTCCAACCCAGCCGCCAGTGAGACTATAGTGGTATGAACCCGCATCCATTGCTCCATTGGTGTTCCTTTTTGACCTCACCATATCCTGCATTCTGGTGCAGGGAACGGGAGCTGAGACCCTGCATTACAAGCATCATTTACAGCTTGAATAAGGTTCCACTATGAGGAGTTGAAGAGGCCCAACAACAACAACAACTCCTGCTTCAGATACAGAAGTACACTTGTTAGGATTTATAATGGAATCCCTATGTGAACTCCCAGAATTTGCCCAAAGTACAAAATTTGAGTCAAAACAAAAACAAAAAACCAAAAGAAAACAAAAATACTACAGAATGTTCACGTATAAGTAGAAATTGAGACCATGAATTCACAGCTTCTGAGACACCTCTGAGCAACACACAACTAATTAATTGGTCTTGATTAGGGGTTATCCTCTTAGTTTCTCTTTACATTTTTTGGAATGGATAAAATATCAGTTAAACCTAACCATCCTGTGATTCTTCCCCTGGGTCTTACAACGTTATGGCAATAGGAAAATGGTTTCTACCTCTGTTGAAATAATAGTTGTATTTTATTGAAAAAAAAGTTCTAAAGGATTATGAAATAAGAATTAGTGGTAAAAGTATTGGTAAAATATTTATAGAATTTTACAGCACCCAGGCTGGTTTTAGCACCCTTTACTTAGTTTAAGTTTATAGGTTAAGATGAGACAGTGTAAACTCTAAATATTTTTCTAGTTCAACATAGAATTTGTAACAATGACTATCTCCTATATGGCAGAATATTTCCCATGAAGAAGGTTAAAGTCTAGAGCAGGGGTGTCCAAACTTTTTTCAGCGTTTTTTGCCAAGGGCCATATGCGGTAAAATACACAAACAGCCGGGCCACTCACTCAAGGTGAAGTATGTATTGCCTCACCTGGTTTATTTAAGTAAGCTAAATATATGTTTGGAATTTGCTGCGGGCCAATTAACAATGGATCACGGGCTGCAGTTGGCCCATGGGCCGCAGTTTGGACACCCCTGGTCTAGAGGATACCTATACCTTACTTGGAAAGGAGAAATTTATTTCTCTAAGTATATTTTCTATATTTTGTATTTTTAGCATCTTTCTCTACATTGAGTCCTTTCTACTACCAAATACTGGGACTGTTCACAGTCCTGAGGGGCCTGGTGCCACCTAAGGGATGACTGCATACACCAGGGCTGTTCCCCATGTAAGCCCCAGCAGTCCCAGAGCCCATGGCACTGATTTATGCGGGTAGACTGAGACAAAGTGCTTCTTCCTCAGCCCAGCTCTTCTGAGGGGGCTCTGTACCTCTCCAGAGAGGCCACATACTGAATTTTGTCTGCAGTCATTATATCTACTGGTCTAAACTCCTACACTACAACAGACTCCCTTTCCCAATAAAACTATAGATATAGTTTTCCAATAAAACTATATATAGTATATATATAGTCGTTGTCATGTCATGTCAACAAAACTCTTCATACATCCTCATTCTGTTATGAACAAAATCAATGTCCACTATAATACCTTCTACTTAAATGCCTTGGATACTGATTTCAGTCTCTATCATTAGTGGAATTGGTTTTGGGATAGCCTCAAAATCCAAAGGTTTTTTTTCTGAGAGTACCTTATAGCATTTAATGTGAGTGACAGTTCCAGCCTTAAAACTTGGAATACCATTTGTATTTTATTCTTTTTATTGGCCCTGTAGTGCATCTCTCAGATCATTCTTCTTTTGTCTCCTTCACTTACTCCTTTCTTTCTACCTTTTACTCTCTTTCTATCAGAGAAGTGTGTGTATTCCTAAAGGTTAGTCTTTAATTTTTTTTTCCTAGTATAATTTCTCTTGAAGAAAACATCTCTGTGGTTTCATTGAGTATCTCAATGTGTTTTGCGGACAGTTCCCACCCACCTTTCCTGAGCACCAACCAATATTTTTATGCATTGGCTGTGTTTTTTTCCTGAAATTCAGAATAAAACTTCAAAATAAAATTATTTTATTCTTCCAAAATCTTGCTTCTCTTCTCTGTGTGACTACTATATAACATTATGAATTGTTCAATTTAATTGATCAAAGCTTACAATCTTGATGTCATTCTAACTCCATATTTTTAACACTTCCACCCTCACCCATTCAATTATTTACAAATTCTCATTTATTTTTGAGCCTTTCACAGATATCTATTCTATCTAATATCTAATACATCATGGACTTGAAGACACTTTTACCTAGATTATTAAAATGATTTTCTAACTTGAATTTCCCTACAGAGTTCTCTTGGATACATATTCCTAGAGCAATCCTATACTTACCTCTGCCCTCTGTATACTTATAGGGTAAATTAAATACTTCTGTGCATTGAAGATAAACCATCAGAGATTTATGCAGAAGCAACATGGTTGGCATTGTACTTTACATAGATTATTTCTGAAAACAGTACAAAGGAATTTTATTGGGGTTGGGTAGGATGGAGAAGAGAGATGTTAAGGAGTAGAAAAAGTGGGCAGCAGTTCCAGATAGGCAATTTTTCTAGTAGGGGAGATATTGAGTGTATGAATGAAAAAATAGATATGTAGTAGAGGGGTTTGTACGGATTTTGCTAAGGTCAAGATCTAGGTGGATATACGTTGCTTATTATAAACTCCCTAATATCTGGAACAATGCCTAAAGAGAGTGGAGACTGAGTAAATGTTCTATGAATAAAATAACTATGGATATGGTAAATAAAAATTGCAGTGCATAGTAAAATACAGTATAGAGTGGAGCAAGCCAGATTGTAAATAGGAAATTTGAAGTTAAATCTGGGTTGAACTGTTGTTTTATTATTTGCTAGCTGTATGACTTTGGGAAAATAATTTGACGTCCCTGAGCTTCAGTTCTTTTTTCCATTTATAAATTAGGTCCATAATAAAAATCTCTTGGTAAGGTTGAGGTGAGGATTAAAGGGGGTGATGATGCATTAAATGTGTTTAACAGTTTACCTGGCGTTTAAGTGCTCAATAACTATTGCTGCTTATTTTTATGTTATTGTTCTTAAATATATGGAATATATATATATATATATATATATATATATATATATATATATATGAGAGAGAGAGAGAGAGAGACAGGTATGGGTATAGATATAAGTATAGATAGATATAGAAATAGAGGTAAAAATATATAAATATCTACAGGGAATTCCAGTCAAGATGGCAGAGTAGGTAAATATTGTGCTTACCTTCTCTTACAAGCACATCAAAATTGCAACTAAACTACAAAACAACCATCGTTGAGAATTGCCTGAAATCTTGCTGAACTGAAGCCTTACAACTACAGATATACAGAAGAGGCCACTCGAGACTGTTATGGGGGCACAGATGTGGAATGTGCTGGTCCCACACCCACTTGTGACCATTAAATATCAGGAGGGATATCTCAGCTGTGGAATTTCCCCCCAAAAAGAGCAAGGGGTCCCAGCACCACACCAAGCTTCCAACCAAGGTTTCCAGTGTTAGGGAGAGAAGTCACCATAATTTCTGGTTGTGAAAACCAGCAGAGATTGTGGCTGAGTTAGACAGAGGGCAGCTTCATTCCCAGGTACTCCTCTTACAGGGACTGCATATGGATTTACTCACCAAAGGAATCACTAGCTCTGAGCTCCAGCACTGGGGCAGCATCTGGAGAGGTGACAAGAATATATGGGGGCTGGGAGAAGAAAGAACAGAGTTGTCTGCCTTCAGGACAAGGGATAGCAGGGAAGCTTTCTCCTCTATGGAGAAACTGGTGGAAGCCAGCTCTCTGTTGAGCCCTCTTTGTTCTCAGCATGCAGACTCAGGTGGCCACACATCTGAGTCTCCATCGATCTGGCTAATAACATTCGCTCTGCCCTGGTTATTCTAAGACCCTGCCCCATCCAACTTTTGGGCACACTCAAGCCATTTCCAGTGTTTCTTTTTGTATAAACCACCTGACTTGGTTTATGCTGCAGACTTTCCTAAGGTCTATCAAAGGTTTGTGAAGCCCAGACAAGCAAAATCTGGCTTGGGTGTATCTCGTATATCAGGATGTGCAGACCTAAGGCCAACACTAGGGGCAGCCAGCCATGGTTCAAGGCTTGGCCTCTCGAGGCATGCAGGGTGGCCATCTGTGGCTTGCTTTGTGGCTCCTGCCAGGTGGCCCTGGGTAGGAAAAGGACTGTGGCTGCACTTGACCTACAGGGGGTCCTCTCCCAAGTTGCCCTGAATCTGGTGTGCCCTGTGGCCTGCTTCTAAACAAGCTGCAGCATCACCTGTTCTCCTCCAAGGATGACACACCCAAGGGGCACACTGGGCAGCCACTGGAGCCCTGCTGAGGCAGATTCTGCTCTGTAGGATCAGCCCCTGTACCACAACAATGTAGTCACAGTCAGTCCTCACAACCAATAGGCTTGAGAATCAGTCCTTCACATTGATATGCAAACAGCAACCAAGACTCAACTGCAACAGGAGGGCACACACAATCCATACAAAGGACACACCTGGAGTGCACAGCTCAGGTGACTAGGGAGACTGTGCCACTGAGACCCACAGTACACTATTTAAGGCCACTCTACTAAGACCAGGAGATATAGCAGCTCTACCTAATACATAGAAACTAATACAGGGAGGCAGCCAAAACAGGAAGACAAAGAACATGTCCCAAATAAAAGAACAGAACAAAGCTCTAGAATAAGAACTAAGCAAAATGGAGACAAACAATCTACCAGATGCAGAGTTCCAAACCCTGGTTATAAGGATGCTCAATGATCTCAGGGAGAACTTCAACAAAGAGATAAGAAACATAAAAATGGAGGTAAAAAACATAAAAATGAACCAGTCAGAAATAAAGACTGCAATAATGGAAATGAAGAATACATTAGAGGGAATCAATGGTAGATTACATGATACGGAGGACGCTGAGGATCGGATCAGCAATTTAGATAGGTATGAGAAAATGCCCAATGAGAACAGCAAGAAAGGAAAATAAATCCAAAAAAATGAGGACAGTTTAAGGAGCTTCTGGGAAAACATCAAGCATAACAATATTCTCATCAGAGGTGTACCAGAGGGAGAAGAGAGAGAGCAAGGAAAACCTATTTGAAGAAAATATGACAGAAAACTTGCCAAACCTGGTGAAGGAAATAAACATACAAACTGAGGAAGTGCAGAGAGTCCCAAACAAGGTGAACCCACAGAGGCCCACACCAAGACACATCATAATTAAAATGCCAAAGGTTAAAGACAAAGAGAGAATCTTAAAAGCAGTGAGAGAGAAACAGTTAATTACCTACAAGGGAGGTCCTATAAGACTATCAGTTGATTTCTCAACAGAAACTTTGCAGGCTGGAAGGGATTGGCACAAAATATTCAAAGTGATGAAAAGCAAGGACCCACAACCAAGATTGCTCTACCCAGCAAAGCTATCATTTAGAATTGAAGGACAGACAAAGAGCTTCCCAGATAAGAAAAACCTAAGGGAGTTCCAAACAAGCAACACAGTATTACAAGGAATCTTAGAGTGACTCTTTAAGATGAAAAAAATAAATAAAAAATATAAATAATGAAATGGCAATAACTACATACTTAACAATTACTTTCAATGTAAATGGATTAAATGCTCCAATGAAAGATAGGGTGGCTGAATGGATAAGAAAGCAAGACCCTTATATTTGCTGCCTATAAGAGACTCACTTCATCTGAAAAGACACAGAGACTGAAAGTTATGGAGTTTAAAAAAGTTGCTTTATTAAAAAGGGAAACAAACAAATAAAAAGCTGTGGTAGCAATAGTTATACTAGGAAAAAAAAAAGACTTTAAAGCAAAGACTATAACAAGAGACAAAGAAGGACCTAGTAATCCCATTTCTGGGTATTTATCTGAAGAAACCCAAAATGCTACTTCAAGGTGAGGTGCTCATCTGTATGTTCATTGCAGCATAATTTACAATAACCAAGGTATGAAGGCAACCTGGGTGTCCCTGAATGGATGAATGGATAAAGAGGAGGTGGGACATATATACAATGGAACATTACTCAGCTATAAAAAAAAATGAAATCTTGCCATCTACAAAAACATGGATGGACCTTGACGGTATTGTGTTGAGTGCAGTAAGTCAGAGAAAGACAAATGTGATGTGATTTCACTTTTAAGTGGTCTCTAAAGAACAAAATATACAACCTAATGAAACAGAAACAAACTCATAGATACAAAGAACATTTGATGGTTACCAGATGACAAGGGGGTTGGGAGTGGGTGAAAAAGGGGAAAGGACTAAAACGTGTAAATTGGTTGCTACACAATAGTTTTGGGATGTAAAATACAGCATAAGAAATATAGTCAATAATATTTTAATAGCTATGTATGATGTCAGATGGGTACTAGATCTATCAGGGTGATAGATGGGAGGGTGTTGGGGACAGGATGAAAAAGGTGAAGGGATTAAGATATACAAATTGGTAGTTATAAAATAGTCATGGGGATGTAAAGTATAGGAAATATACATGAAGAGTAGCAATGTTTAGCAATAGGTGTGGAAATTCAATTAAGGCACAGGAATGCCAGGCTGGTTAATTCATGTCCCACTCTGACTTATCCCTCAAAGATAGGGTTTTTATGGAATAAAATAAGTTTAGAAAGTACTCATATTCCATGTCTTCCCCTTTGTTTATACTTTTTTGTTTTATATTACTGTCTTTATATTCACCTGGATTATGAAATGTCCTGAGATGGAGCTACTATTTTATCAAGGAAGCCTGGCACTAAGAGTAAGATTTAAAACTCCATTGTACTTTTATGCCTTGGAATTTTCTGAGCTGGGGAAAGGTCTCTAAAGATACTCTACTAAGGACTAGGAAGCAATGAATTAGGTAAATAGACGTGAGCAATAAGAGTGAGAGGATTTATATGCTCCCTGATACTGGTCTTTCGGCATTGCTTCACACAAGGTGAGTGAAGAACTGGTTTTCTGCATTTCTGAAAATAAGAAGAGCACTCAGATCAAATGTACACTGGGTCAAGCCAGGCAAGTGGGACCATTTTGCTGGAGGTCATTTGTTACACAAGACAGTTACTTGTGGTTTCCATAAATAATGAAAACATATGTTCAGATGAACTTTAATAAATAAAATAGTTGCAAATTTATGTTATGTCACAGAATTAAGGATTTGAGAACAATCTGCCACAGATTTCAACTTTGATTCACTTATAGCGGTTTTTAAAGCATGAAATTATGTGTTTTTAATTTAAAAATGTATCTGTGCTCTCAATGAATCCATACTGTAATTTGTCAAGGGGTCACACACTCACATTTTTCTACATCTATTATGATCAGAATAATCATCTTTTTAAAGGGAGATTTAAACCTTATTCTTTGAGTAATAATTTTATAAAAGTTGTTTTGTTTATAAAAGACAGCATTACAAAGTAATATTAATTTATTTTGTAATAAAATTGAATATTAAAAATAATAAAATCACCTATGCCAATGTGACTCATTCATGTGAATATTCAAATGATTTAATAAATTCATTATGGATAAGACCTCACAGACTAATGAAGTAAAGCTTTGGCTTTACTCCACAGTAAAGCTGTGGAGTTAGCAATTATTCAAATAATTTCATTGGATTGTAAAGACTAGTAAAATGTGCTTTCAAAGTCTAACATCAATTTTACTTTAGAAGAAAAAATTATGAAAAAGCTAGAGAAGTAATTTTTAAGTTTTGTATGAAAATGAAAGGTTAAATTAAAGGGCTTTAATGCAAAGACTATAAAAATCATGCAATCTCGCAAAGAGTTAAGGAGGTTATTTTAATCGACTGCTTCAAGAAAATTAATGAAATATTGTGGATCTAAATCACTTAAATGCCTTGAAAAGAAATATGTTTGAATTTACATATAAACTGTCAGTTTACCAGGGATGTCATATAAAGATATTTTTAAAACAAGACAAAGCATAAGGAAATTTTATTTTTATTTTATGTTTGACTTGTTGTGATGAATTATTTTTAAAAATCCAAACTTTGGATTTCTGAAGGATATTTGGAAGTGTGTAGTGTCACATTATCAATTCCAAATTCTCATCAGCATGGTACTAAGCTAATCTAGTGACAAAGTTTGAGATGGTGTATTCTTGCTTGTCATTGAAGAGAAATAATTACACTAGGTGAAGAAATTATCCTCGTGATGAACATAAGCTACAGGAATAAAACATACTTTGTCAAAAATAATCTTATCGATCACCAATAACATCTATCACTAGCAATAATACACCAACTTTTTGTTTATGTCTTTCTTTCTGAAATTGAAAATTAGTTCACAGACCTGACTTCTCCACCTCATTAATTTTTACTATACCCTTATAAAGTATATATTTATTAATGCTAAAGTACATTATTAACATTATGCTGAGCCATGTTTATAAATATTAATTTAAGGATAACAAAATAAAAGATCTCATAGATAGACATTTAGACATGTGAGAGGTAGTTAAAAGGGGAATATGAGCAAGTATGCGGCAGCTGCTCAAATCCATTAGCTGCTCAAATCAAAACTTAAAAAAAAGATTTATAAAGGAACAGAATAGCTTCATGATTAAATTCTAGTTACATTTCAAGAATTGGCTTGCTTTTATGTCAGGCTAATTAAACTTGCTATTTAAGTGATATAGGGATGTTGTTATGATCTCTACAAAAAGCCTCAAATGAGAAATTTCTATGAGAATTAAATCTTAAGAAAAGATTTTCTTCTCTTAAGCAAGTGGGGGAAAATTAGAGTCCTTTAAATGTTTGTATCTATCATTTTGCTCTGACCACTGGGAATCCTAAGGAAATATTTATTTTTTGACCACAATAATTATTATGGCATACACTATCTTAACCTCTGATTAAGAAATGTATTTTTTCTTGGTGCTGTATTTACTGATTTACATACTTATCTTTTATAGTGCACAATTTTATATGGCAAGTCATATAAATCACATTTGGAATGAGGTTAAGATAAAATACGTTAGTAAAATAAATAATTATCTCGTATATAAATATACATACTTGCTATTTTGCATCTGTTGATATATTGAGTCAATAGGAACAAAGCTTTAAAAGAGAATAATTTGTTTTGTACTTATGTAATTTTTCCACACACTACATATACCTTCTATTATTGCTAAATGACCAGGTAATGGTACCAATACTCACTTCTTTATCACCATTCTCTTCAACGGCCAGGACCTCTGATAATATTATCAGCTTTTAATAATAATAGCCAGAGGAATCTTTGTCCTGTCTCAAATTCATTTAGAAAATTTAGCTTTCTAGGTCCTGATCATAGATCATCCAATCATTTTTTTTAATTATAAGAAAAAAAGTTATTAAAAGAGGAAATATGATAATAAGAAAAAATAACTACATAGCAAAGTTATTATAAATCCCCAAATTCCGGATCTATAAAGAGACTCAATGTTCCTTAAAGTCTTAAACTGCCATAAGGAAAATTAAGCAAGTGGTTTATTAACTAAATTTGAACAATGAGAAGAAAGGCAGAATGATTGTATACTTGTATTTGTTACCAATATTTATTTTTGTTATATCTTATAGGTATTAATAGACTGATTATAAAATGGTGAAGAAAACATACACGGATTTTTTTAAAGTTTACGATATAGTTTAAGAGAAGAACTGAAAACTAAATTGAATATGTCATAAAGTGAATATAAGACATATTTATATTAGAATAGGAAAAGATACCACTAAAGTTAAATAAGATGTATCATCTGTAAAATGGATTTATGTATTATAATATAACAACTCATGTTGGTTATGAGGATGAAATGAGTTAATGTTTTTTTTCTTCTTTTTAAAAAATTTTTCAATTATAGTTGACATTCAACATTATTTTATATTAGTTTCAGGTGTACAGCATAGTGGTTAGACATTTATATGATTTATATGATTATAGTTGGTGATCCCCCTGACTGGTCTAGTGCCCACCTGGCACTTTGCATAGTTATCACCATATTATTGACTATATTCCCTATGCTGTACTTTACATTCCCATGACTATTTTTTATTAGTTTCAGGTATACAAAACAACATAGTGGTTAGACATTTCTATAATTTATGCACTGATCCTCCTGATTAGTCTAGTACCCACCTGACACTATACATAGTTATTACAATATTATTGACTATTTTCTCTTTGCTGTACTTCATATCCCCATGACTAATTTGTAACTACCAATTTGTATTTCTTAATCCCTTCACTTTTTTTACCCAGCCCCCAGGGGTGTTGGGAGTTAATGTATTTTAAAACACTTAGAGTATTGTCTGCCACAGAAGTATTCAATAAATATAAGCTACTAATGTAAACTCATGACCTTAAAAAAGTTGTTGCTTTTAAAAATCTCTTTTTACTAAATTATTTTAGTTATAATGTCATCCGACCATCACTAGAATTTATGTGAAACAATCTTATATGCACCTCTAGCACCTAGATTTTACTCTCTATAACATAGTCAATGAAAAGTAGTTGAATCTATGCTTGACTTGGGGAGTAGTCAGGGGATCAAGATGTTATTAGAGGACAGCCAGAATACTTTAAAATATATTTCTGATTAATAAGAGGACAAAGAAGTTAGCATTAAGGGAGTCCCAAAAGCTGAACTGTGACATTTTGCATATGTATGCAAATAAGTTGAATTTGCAAAAACTCATGTAGCTGTAATGTTACTCAAAATCAGAGTTGAATATGATGTGTGTGTATGTATGTAATTTTCATGCAAAGGGGAGATAACTCTCCTAGGCTTTGTTTAAATTTTATTGTCTTTAATAAATATGAGATTGTTAGTATATGGATATCTTGAATCTTAAATTAAAATATGTAACTGTTTATAATATAGATTATACCTTTTTTTCTATGCATATAATTAGAGGAGACCCATCTGATGTTTATTTAACACTGCCAATAACACTGCCAACATCATTTTAAGCAAAGGTCATATTCCAAAAGGCAAAAGCCTGTGTAAAACGTGTCATTGATAAAACAAAAATAATGTTCAAATTATAAAAGAGGCCACGTCTGTTAAACATGTCTCACTTTTGAAAAAAGCCACCAAAATTTAATTGGTTGATAACTCAGAAACTGACACTGAATTAGTAATATGATCCTATTTTCCATTTTATTTTAGATCATAATACTACTAAATACTATACAAAAGCATATCTGATAGTTACAGATATGCTTTACATGTGATAAAATTAATGTATAAAAGGTAAAAAATACTTACATAATAAAATTATTGAAAACTGAGTTAAGCATAAAGTATAAAACAATAATAAGCAGAGGACAGATTTAGTTATAGGTATTAGTAAGTTTTATAATTATCTTGAAAATTTGTAGTCTAATTTTATGACATTTAAAACTTTTAAAAGACTCATGTATTAGGTTTGAATAGTTGATTTGATTAAATAGTTTTTAATATTTATCTAAATATGCTAAATATATTAGTTTTGAAATATTCTTTGTATAATGAATATTTAAATTTTTACATAAATAGTGGTTGACGGGTATAAAGAATTAATAATTTCAGCTTTAAATTGTGTCAAAAGTAATGAGGGTTCCTCCACTCACAAAAACCCTTTGGATTTTAATCATTCTACAAGCAATGAATAAGGAGTTCATTTTCTATCTATGAGGCTGAACATAGAAAGTCATGATGTAAAGGAAAGCAGCCGCAAAGGTTTTGGTCTTACTTTACTTTTGTACCCTTTCACTTCCTTTGAGAAACCCTTTCCCTTTTTCTCACCAACTTTTTACCTCGTTTTCTTCCCCTCATCACAAAACTACCTTGGCTCCTAGAATCCTATAGCACCCATGCTCATACCCAAGTATACTAAAAAGCAAGTTGATCGACTCTTCACCCTTTCTCTCTACCGCATTTATTTGCATTTTTTCTCTCAAAGATCACCTGGACAAAAGATAAAACTAAACCTAAAGAACTTAATTTTTTTTTTATATCATCAGTATGGACATAATATCTAGTGGGGGAATAATTTTGAGAATTAGCCTTCCCTATGTAAATGACTGTCTCAACCAGGCACCTATGGGCTCTTACACATATGTATGGCTTCCAGAACACAGTGTTGAGCCAGCTGTGGTGGGAGAGGGAAGGGAGAGGGACATAAATGCTACCAATAAATCCATATGTTTCAGTTAAAAATAAAGCAAATATTGCTGTAAACTCAAACTAGGAACAGCTTGTTACTGAATAGGTAAGATTTATGATGGATGATAGATTAGATAGATAGATAGATAGATAGATAGATAGATAGATAGATAGATAGATAGATAGATAGACAGACAGTCAGACAGATGGAGCGAGCTTTTTTTTCCTAGTCATTGAACTGTAAATATTGTTGCCGACTTGCTCACTGAAGATGGGAGTGAGTATTTGACAGCAGCAACTAGTCTGCAGGAATCCTAGTAAGGCACAGTCATAAGGACACGTACAGTCTCCTAGTAAATAGATTTCTGCTCTGTAGGATGCAGAAAACTTCACATATTTTGCTGCCATTGCTGATTTAAGGAAAAGAAACAACTGCTGTACTCATACAGGCTATTGTGAATCGATGTGCATTTGTCAGATTGTATAGTCCAAAGAGAAAGGTATAAGCCATTAACATTTGTACATCATGATCTCTGGATTTTCTGTATCTGTCTTGAAAAGACTGTTCTATTTAACAGAGGAGTGATTTGGAGGGTTATTCATATTGTTTATTAAGTTACTTTTTAATGTGCATACTGAAAAGTATGAGGTTCTGTGATGCACCACACAATATTTTCTAAAATAAAACGAATATATATAGACAACTATTTTGGTATATTTGGTATCTGTAAAATGCCTATATGAATTCCTTAGCTAAATCTACTTTAAAATATAACATTTAGATTTTTCTAGGACCTAAATCAGTGTTCTCCAAACTTATCCATTGTCATTTTTTAAATTCTTTCCTTTTCTCCTTCATACTCTATTATAGGGTGTCTGGATTCTGGGTTAATAGAAATAATATGTGAAGATGCTTATATAGAGAAAAATCAATTGTTTTATCCTTCAGGTTGTAGATTTAACATACAAATCATTTTGTGATAAATTATGTAGCAAATAGTTACATATGAATTATTAACACAAAGATTATTAGCCCTCCTATCTATATTTTAGAATTTGTAATCCTCAAGTTTTTAAATTCAAGTAGAATTACTTACTAAGGAATAATACTAAGTTTTTTTTTCCCCACCCACTAGCCTAGGCTCAGTTTGAGATAAGCCCTCACTACCAGTGAAATAATTTCAAGAGTTTTAAGAAATCAATACATTTAGTTAATTAGATATATGATCTATTTTAGAACATGTGTATATTCTAGTATGTATGTATGATTATATGTAGTATCATTTTTCTAATAAAAAAATCAGAACAACTGGGAAGGAAGGTATAGTCAGAATCTCTGAAATATTAGCCTTTTAGAGGCATTTCTTTGGTTAATTGACCATTAGCAGAATTTTTAGAATGTGCTGTCTTATTTCCAGAAAAATCTCTGGCTAATAGGCTATAACAGACAGTAGAAGAATAAAAGCAGATAAGATGAAGCTATTTTAAAAAGCAGACAGAATTAGAAATCTATTTTTGTACTAGATTTCAAAAGATATTTGAATTTTAAACTTTACCTGCTTTCATGAATAGGATTTTTAATCTCCCAGACTAGTATGTGGTTTGAAGACTGCAAACATTTCAGGAAATTTCAGAATACCTCAGGAAGCAATGCACTGTTTACATAATTCTAATCCTTACCAGGGTTTTCCACTATTTTAAAATTTGAGGTTCGGAGCTTTTGCCTAACTAAACTTTAAAATTACATATGTACACACTGCATATATATACATGGAGAAAGCATAAACTTTACTCACAGGCAAACTGAAGTATGGCTTCTCTACTAAGAATACTTCCAAAAGTGTTGGCTGCTAAACACTGATAATGACCAGAATCCTTTGCTTCACTTGGATTGCTTATAATGAAAGTCCCGTCTATCAAACTGTAGCGATAATCACTTTCCAAATCTATTTCTGTTCCATTTCGAAGCCATCTTAGGGAAAATCAAAAGACAAATATGTAAAAATGACTTGAGACATAATACTCCCTGGGAGTGTCAGAATTTCATTAAAGGAAAAAAAAATTAAGACTTAAGAACAATAATGAATAGAATTTCTACCTGTAATTGGGAACTGGGTTGCCACGAACTTCACAATTCAGTGCTACTTTCTTTTCATCAGAATCAGTTGGGAAAATTATATCATCTGGTTCTTGCACAAACACTGGCCCATAGTCCACACTTTCTGTAAGGACCAAAAAAGACACACTTTAAAATTTCTTGAAATATCAAAACTTTTTTTCTCACTTACATTTGCATTCAAAATTCTTGCTCTTTACTTGTACACAGCAGTCATATTACCAAAAGAAAGATATAACTATCAAATTGGATTATTTTAGTAAACTACAAAGACCTAACTAGAATTTTTTTTATAATTGACTAAGACTTTTTAAAAATATGATATAGATAATTGGAAAATAAACATTTCAAGCATTGGTTTTGTACTTTTAAAAATATATGTCTGTATTCATCTAGAGCAGAATGTTATCATCTAAATAATAGTAAACAAAAACATTATTTTAAAAAGCCCTAAAAGTTTGTAAAACTCTTAGAATGTTAAAAATAATACACAATACAATAAAGAAAAAATCAAATTAATATTGTTATTAGTTGGAAACTATACATATGAAAACATTGGTCCTCCTGCTTTCTTCGCATGTTCTTTTCTTTATTCATTCCATCAAGCATTACTTACTGCTAATAATGCTGGAGGGTAGGGGAAAAAAATTATGTAATACAAATAAATACATTCTCATGGAATGAGACATGTCCTCAAGAAATTCAAATAACTGAATAAAAATGTCAAAACTGTATACAGTTAAATGTTCACCAGTAGGGAAGCAAAGTAAATGGAGATCACATGAGAAAAGGTATAAAAAAGAGGGCAAAAAGGAAGAGCACTTAAAGTAATCAAGTGCTTACTATATGCCAGATTCTAGAGTCTATCTCATTTAATTAGTTAAAACTCAGAGAAATTCTATGACAAAAGTAATTTTAAACTAATGAAAATTTCATGGAAAAGTAGAAATAAAAATGGGCCCTAAATGTCACCTTGGACTTAAGGATAATTCTGCTAGAGAAATAAATAATAAATGATGAGTAAATGTGCTGTGGGGAATGTAAGTCATGTTAGCCTGCATAGTGTAAGAATTTACAGAATTATATGCATACCTAGGATCTATAGCATCCTGAATCGTGAACTTAGAAAAAAATAAAATTTCTTGCTTTATTTTTATTAACCATGAATTTAATTACATAATAACCTCAGATCAAGATTCACAACCTTGGCATAAGTGACATTTTGGGATATTCTGTGTTGTGAGGGCTGTCCTGTGCATTGTAAGCTATTTACCATCAACCCTGGCCTCTGTTCACCACATTCCAGTAGCACACCTCCTCAAAATGTGATGATCAAAAATGTCTCCAGACATTGTTCAATGTTCCCTAGGTCAAAATTGTATTTATTTAAAACCACTGCCTTAGCACAATAAAGAAGGATGGGTTTAGAAAAGACATATTTCCAATGTCTATACCAAACACTTGGATGTTTACAATCTTCTTGGTTAACCACACACAAAATAAACATATCAGGAAAGATATTTTTGAGTGAATGAATGTCCCAGGAAACTCGAGCTTTAAAAAATTATATTGAAAAAAATGTGTGCTTTCTTCATACTTAAAATATGGGTAAATTGATTTGCTTTCTTTAAATGAATTATATGTTCATTCTTTTGAGGCAAAAAAAAAAAAAAATAAAGTGTTCATGGTATTCCGATCATTCATACAATAAAAACTGAGCACTCACAATGGTTAGGCACTAAGAAGTATTTTCTTTGAGTCCTAGGTAACCTAGTTTGAGGTTATCTTTTTCTTATCCTACAACCAACAATATTACATGAAAATAACAGATGTGAGTTTCTCTACACCAGATTTTACTACTGTCACTTAAAAGTTTTATTTTAAAAGAAGCAAAATATATAAGTGATTGGATAAATAATGAGAGGAAATTATTGTCAAAATATGGTATTTGTTGCATCATAGTGAATTTATAAAAATTCGGAAAAGCACATGAAACCACATCAAACTCTCAGATAGAATTAAATTGCACAATCAAATTATTAACAAAATCCCTTCTAACCTTTCCACATTAAGATATGATTACTCAAATAAATATTATGTATGCCTATGACGTATAAAATTAACAGATAATTAATATACTTTATATATTTATATATTACAAAACACATGAGCTTTGGAGTCAGACAAACTTGGGTTTAAATTCTACAACCATCATTTTCTAGCCTTGAGCCAACTACTTTAATCTTTTGCTGTGTGATTTATTAATTATAGATAATAATGTCTCCTTAAAGTATTCTTATGAAGATCAATTGACATTAACATTTGTAAATATGTAGTATATCATAAGTATTCAATAAATTACAATAAATAATAGTAACTTATCCTTGTGGTATAATATTACATATTAGACATTATACTGAATAATTTATATATAAAATATCACAACACAAAAACCATGTGACCAGAATTAATCCCCTCATTTTGTAGATGACAAAACTGAGGCTGAAATCAATTCACTAAATTTATATAGGAAATAAATTACAAACTTCTAATACAAATCCAAGGCTCTTGGTATCTAGAACCTGATTATCACGACCACTACTATTACTATTACTTATAATAATAATTATTATTACATTTATGTTATATTTACAAAGCACTTTCAAATATATTATTATTTAATTCTCTGAGCTGAGCATTATAATTATTTCTAATTCCAAGATGAAAGCTCTGAGGTTCTGAGAGACTTATGCAAAATCAGCCACGCACATTTTGAAATGACTGCTGCATATTTATAGGGAATCCACAAGGTGATTTTAACTAAAGTTCTTGTGTTCCAAATATTATGTTCTGAAAATTGTCAAAACAGACAAGAGAAAAAAGGTTGTCAATCTGGGGAAAGCCAGAGGGGCATGATTTCTAAATTACAGACTGAAAAACAAGGGCCTAGTCTGAACACCATTTATTCTATTATGATTGCCCATACTCTTCCATACCTCTTCACTGTTCAATGTCACTTCCAAAAGAATCTTAGTGCGCACTTACTCACCTTCTTTCTTTTTCTCTTGATTTGCTCTTAGAAATAAAGTTCATTTTAAAGGGTGAAAGAGCAAATGTCTATGTAGCAATAGATCTTCAAACAGTTAACTAAAATGTGAAGGTAGACATGTGAGAAAGGTAATGACTGAATTTCTCTGGATAGCTTTCTCTTAGGTTTGTATCAGAAAAACAAGGTATGCTGTGAAATCATCTAAATTATTTGAGCAAAATGGTCTTGGCTGTGGAGGCAAGCCAGGGGAAGTAATTATAAAGAGTGACATAAATTGGAGATGTTTAATAAATTATATTTGTTAATCTAAAATCAAATATAAACACACACACACACATATTTGTGCGTAGACACACACACACTAGGTGTGACAAGTCATGAACTTGTTGCAACAATGTTGCTAATCTTTTTTTGATATCAGAGGGATTATTCATTATGAATTTGTACCAAATGGACAAACAGTTAACCAAGTTTACTATTTACTAAATAATATATGTATAAATTATTTGTCCTTTTTCCCTTTTGCTATCCATGATCTTTATCAACAACCCCATCCATTCTGGTCTCAGCAAGCCCAGAAAACCAATATATAATTGAGAAAAAAGTGCTGTACATCCTTATTTAGGCTAGTGGTTCCCAAATTCTTTTAATAACAAATATTTTATAAATCTCCTTTTATAAAAGTTAATAAATATTCTAACTTACCTATATACATTTTTTTAACTTAATAAAAGGACAAATGAAAAAGAAGTAATATAGGACGTCATAGGAATGGCGGCAGCGGGGCACATTTTCTGAGTTCTCCGGATCTTATTACAAATGGGACATATAACCCATCAAACAACGCTTTGCTCATCACGCAGAACAGCTAAGAGACTCCTAAGAGACTCGTGGAAGAATTACTTGAAGAACAGCGGGGATACTCGTGAAGGAACTACCTGAAGGTGCGTGGGATTGCCAGCAGGGGAGGAGGCAGGACAGCGAAGTGCAAGCGCAGCCCCCCCACCAAGGCAGAGCCGAGGCCGGCCGGCGACAGCAGCCGAGGCACCGAGGCACACAGGACAGAGCCACAGACTCATGGAAGGTTTGCTTTGAGGTGCGCTAGTTGGGCAAGCGGGGGAGGAGCAAGGAGGGCAAGAGGAAACGCGCCGCTCTCTCCCCACCCCCCACGGTAGAGCCGCGGCCCTGCAGCGTGCCCACAGCAGCAGCGGCAGGCAGCACCCGGGGCTCTAGAGTCCCAAGAGAGCCCAGGGTGCAGCGGAGAGCGCAGGGTCCAGGAGGTGGGCTCTTTCCCTGCGTCCCACAGCTGATCGCTCCCGCCGGGGCGGGCAGCTCGTGGGCCCTGGGGCAGACAAAGAACTCAGACACCACACCTGGGCACCTTACCCCACTTTTCGAATCCTCCCCCTGCCCTTCCAGAGACTTAAACTGACCCCTGAACTGAGGAGTAGTGTCAGATTACAGAGGGGCGTCTGTGCTCAGGCGCTGGGAAGATTGGCAGCCAGCTCTGACCTTTGGAAGAGGCTGGGAGGAGGGGATTTTCGCTGGACGAGGAGAGAGGAGACTCCACACCCCCAGCCACCACCTTTTCGGGCCTGCGGGAGGAGTGTGACATGACTGGCCTGGGAGAGAGAAGACCCCTCCATTCCCAGCCCCCACCCTCTCTGGCTGGCCTGGGGAGGGGCAAGGGCAACCGCGGAAGCACTCCCTGAGTTCAGCAGTAAGTGGCAGACGCAGCTCCAGGCTTTCAGCAGCTTAGAGATCTCCCGCCCGCGCCCTCCCACACACCCACGGAAGGAGGGCCCTAAGACTCAGGAGTACTGGGCACAGGGCTGGTGGAGCTACTCTAAGCGTGCATTTGTGCAGGAAAGGACAGAAACTGCACGGTCTCTCTGAAAACTGTCATCCAGACCCCTCAGTCCCACGCATTTAAATCTACACTCCCAAATTCACTCGGGGCACCAAGTAACCTGCGCTGCCTGTGCAATAGGCAGGGAACTCTTTGGCACAACGGAAGACAACCTGGAGATTACTTGGTGGGCTTAAGCTAAGACTGGTGCCGCTTTCTGTTTTGCTTTGCTTGGTGTTTTTTTTTGTTTGTTTGTTTGTTTGTTTTTCTGCTTGTTGTGATTTGCTTTGTTCTGTCTTTATTTCTTTGATATTTTTGCCTATGTTGAGTGGGGATTGTCGGTTGTATTTTACATGTGAATGTACTTGATTGGTTTTCTTTGTTGTTGTTGTTGTACTTGGTAACTTGATTTGTGCTGAAACTGCCCTAACAGGGCCCAGCTTAAGAGGCACAAGATTCAACATATCCAGAAGCCAACTCTGGACCAAACCAGAGTACTACCGGGTTTGACCTACAAGTCACACACCCAGAGGGAATTCTCTGAAGGCACAAGAGCCCATAGAGGCCAAACGTCATTTAAGTGGCTGACCCTCAACCAGCAGAACACCCTGCAGTGGGCAGAGCCAAGTTTCACAACTAGACAGCCTAGGAGTTAAACCCACCTACTCACAAGCAAAAAGCAATTAAAGTTCTTCTTGAACAGGACAATATACTAAACACACGAACCACCTGTGGAGCACATACAGAGGAGAAGAACGAAGTAGTCCAAGTCAAATATAAAGGACACATACTACATAAGATAACCCAGCAAGAACTAAGAGCTCTAGGGGATCTTCCTACTACATCAAAGCAAACACAGAGAGTCAGTCAGAATGGGGAGACAAAGAAACATGTCCCAAATAAAAGAACAGAAGAAACCTCCACAACTGGAACCAAATGAAGCAGAGGTAACCAACCTGTCAGAGACAGAGTTCAGAACACTGGTGATAAGAATGTTTAAGGAGCTTAGAGAAGACATAAAGAAGGATATAGAAATCATAAAGAACAACCAGTTAGAACTAAAAAAGGATGTAGAAATCTTAACGAACAACCAGCTAGAACTAAAGAACACAATTACCGAAATTAAGAACTCACTTGAAGGAATGACCAGCAGGTTAGATGAAGCAGAGGATCGAATCAGCGACTTAGAAGACAAGTTAGCAGAGATCACTCAAACTGAACAACAGAAAGAAAAAAGAATAAAAAACAATGAAGATGGGTTAAGAGACCTCTGGGATAACATCAAGCGCAACAACATGCGCATCATAGGAATACCAGAAGGCGAAGAGAAGAAGCAAGGGATTGAGAACATATTTGAGGTAATAATGTCCGAAAACTTCCCTAACCTGATGAAGGAAACCAACATACAAGCCCAGGAAATGCAGGGAGTTCCAACCAGGATAAACCCAAACAGGCCCACACCAAGACACATTATAGTTAAAATGGCAAAGCTTAAAGACAAAGAGAGAATCTTGAAAGCAGCAAGAGAAAGGCAGAAGGTTACATACAAGGCAACTCCCATAAGACTATCAAATGACTTTTCTACAGAAACATTGAAGGCCAGGAGGGAGTGGCAGGAGATACTCAAAGTGATGGAACACAAAGGCCTACAACCTAGATTGCTTTATCCAGCAAGGCTATCATTTAAAGTTGACGGAGAGATAAAGAGCTTCCCAGAAAAGAACAAACTGAAAGAATTTATTACAACCAAGCCAGCATTACAAGAAATACTAAAAGGACTTCTGTAAATAGAAGAAAGATGAAAACAATTTACTACAAATTTAAAAATGGCAATAACTATGTACCTATCAATAATCACTTTAAATGTAAATGGATTAAACGCTCCAATCAAGAGACATAGGGTGGCTGAGTGGATAAGGAAGCAAGACCCTTGTATATGCTGTATACAAGAGACTCATTTCAGATCAAAAGACACACACAGGCTGAAAGTGAAGGGTTGGAGTAACATATTTCATGCAAATGGAAGCAAAAAAAAAGCTGGAGTTGCAATACTTATATCTGACAAAATAGACTTTAAAATGAAGAACATATTAAAAGACAAAGATGGGCACTATATAATAATAAAGGGATCAATCCGACAAGAGGACATAACCCTAGTAAACATCTATGCACCTAACATAGGAGCACCCAAATATATAAAACAGGTACTGATGGACATAAAGACAGAGATCAACAGCAACACTATCATAGTAGGGGAAGCAAGAATGTGCGATGGGGTAAAGACAGTCTGTTCAATAAGTGCTGTTGGGAAACCTGGACAGACACATGCAAGAAAATGAAGCTGGACCACCTCCTTACACCATATACAAAAATAAATTCAAAATGGCTTAAAGACTTAAATATAAGATCTGAAACCATAAAATATCTAGAAGAAAATATAGGAAGAAACTTCATGAACATTACCCAGAGTAAGATTTTCACTGATATATCCCCTCGCGCGAGGGAAGTAAGAGAAAAAATAAACATGTGGGATTACATCAAACTAAAAAGTTTTTTCACAGCAAAGGAAACCATTAATAAAACAAAAAGGGATCCTACTGAATGGGAAAAGATATTTGCCAATGATATATGTGATAAGGGATTAATATCACAAATCTATAAGAAACTTACTCAACTCAACTCCAAAAAAGCAAACAACCCAATTAAAAAATGGGCAGAGGACTTGAGGAGACATTTTTCTAAAAAGGACATACAGAAGGCAAGAAGACATATGAAGAAATGCTCAACCTCACTAACCATCAGAGAAATGCAAATAAAACCCACAATGAGATACCACCTCACTCCAGTCAAAATGGCTATCATCAATAAATCAACAAACAACAAATGCTGGCGCGGATGTGAAGAAAAGTGCACTGTTGGTGGGATTGCAGATTAGTGCAGCCACTATGGAAAACAGTATGGAGGTATCTCAGGAATCTGAAAATGGAACTACCCTATGATCCAGTAATTCCACTCCAAGGCATCTACCCGGAGAAATCCAAAACTCCAATTCAAATATCAGTATGCACTCCTATGTTTATTGCAGCACTTTACACAATAGCCAAGATATGGAAACAACCGAAATGCCCATCGGTAGATGACTGGATTAAGAAGCTGTGGTACATTTATACAATGGAGTATTACGCAGACATAAAGAAGAAAGAAATCTTATCATTTGCAACAACATAGATGGATCTAGAGAGCATTATGTTAAGTGAAATAAGTCAGAAAGAGAAAGACAAGTACCATATGATCTCACTTATATGCAGAATCTAAAGAAAAAAATATGTGAATGAACTAATCAGAAACAGTTTTGGGGACACAAAGAAAAAAACAAGAGTTGTTAGATGGGAGGGAGGGGGGAGGGTTGGGGATAAGGGGAAAGGTGAAGGGATTAGGAAGCAGCTGGTAACCACAAGATGGCCTCAGGGTTTTTTGAAAATTAATTTGGGGAACTTATCCAATAATGGTGTAAAGATTTTGTTGGGTATCCGATGGACATGCGTCCTATTTGGGAGACCACCTCAGGGATACTGTGGATGCCTGATCTTGGCATTGTACACCAGAAGCTAAACATTAATGAATGCCAACTATAATTTTATATATAATGTGATGGCTCCGTGTGAGGTCGGAGGGATAGTGGATTGGGGGATGGGGGTTCACAGTGTGAGGGATATAAATGATGAACGTCTAAGTATCACCTTGTCTTGTACACCTGAAACTAATATATTAAAAAAAAGAAGTAATATAAAATAATATTTAATTCGATATTAATTCTCAGGAATAATTATAATAGAAGACATAAAGTGGTAATCAAAGTTTGTTTTTGTTCATAAAATCTCCATGGGTGTAGCAGCTGCAAATGCAAACTTATCCAAATGTGGTATTTTCCACTGAAATATCATGCATGCTATTGGTGGTAGGTGGTGTAATTTTCTAAATGGCCACCAACTCCTGGTAAAGTTCTTAACAAAATTAAATATAATCTTGCTGCAATTGACACAATTTCTGCATTGACATTACTATTATATGTCAAAAATACAGAGTTGGATTCTAGTCTCAAAAAATTATAAAGGGAATTTTTAACTTACATGAATGTCTGGCAGGACATTTAAGAGTCCTGTGCATTATAATTACAGGTCATTTAGCATTCCTAGTCTCCACTCTCTAAATTAAAGTAGTGCATCATAGAATCACTGAATCAATTAAAACTGTTCCACAAATTTTGGGAACACCTCTGAGGGGGAGGTGCCACACCTTAGAATCTGAATAGAGTAATAAATAAGAAACAATGACTGCCTAAAGTTAGCATGGTGTTGGCAGTAGTCTTCTATGAGAGATGCCTGAACAGTAAGATAAAGCTCTACCATGAAATAATGACTCTTGGGCCCATCTGCCTTTCTCCCAGTGGAGCTTTTTTTGAAGCACTGATATGTGATTTTATTTATGGAGACAATGATTTCCCTTGTAGAGTCCTGTCCTGGGATCAAGCTGATATCTTGCCATCTCTAACCCCTTTTTAAATGACTGCTGCTTATTTATAGGCTACCTCGATACTAATTTTCTTCCTGCCAAGATGTTTTAACTATCACCTAATCTCAGATTCCTACAGCAAGGTTCTCTTGGGAAGCCTTACTTCTTGGTATTGAATCATTGTTTTCAATTGTTTCCTGGATCATGTCTCCATTGATTCTAAACTGCCTTTCAGACTTAAAATCTCTTTTGAACAATTACTTCTCTGCCCATTTTTCTCAAAGATAGGGTTTAATGCCAGACCCCAACCCTCTCAACCTGCTGACTAGCTCTAATTTATAGCCTTATCTAGCTTATTCATGTAATGTGATTTAAATATCAGTAATACAATCTAGAAGAAGTACTAGTGTATTATGTGCAATACAATTACAATCAATGTACTTTTAATGATCATTAATATATTTTATGTGTTAATTTCCAGAAAGTTTGAAATGTTTAATTAGAAATTGCATTTTATAATGACATTCATTTACAATGTGAGAAAAACTTTTCATACCATGTGGGCATCTAAGATGAATTCTTAAAGAAAATATCCAAACCTTCCTATAACTTTAAGTTGTCTTTCAACATTCAAATTAAATTTCTTTATAAAAGTTGAACAAGTGTAAACTGTCATTATAAAACTTTCAAGGATTACTAAGAATGAAAGCATCAGTTATTAGAAAGAGTTGTGATAAATGTTTTATGGGGAGTGGCATTATGTTGCACACGATATAAATTGAGTGTTTAATAGATTTTTTGTCATTTTCTAGCGTAGCTATAAAAGAGAGGTCAAATGATTCAGAGATGCTATCACTTATGAGACTGATCAAAGTGCATCAATCCTGTTACATTCAGAACATGATGAACCACTAATAGGGAGAACATCGCTCTTTCCTCCTTTTCATTTGTAATTCAAAATACACAGTTTAGTTAAAACATATTCAGGTAAATATTCTAATGTAGTGTAGAAATTCATCCTAAGTTCAGATTTCAAATTCCTCAAGTAGATGCCTTCCTTATTTAACAGTGTTTGTTAAGCTCCTAGTAAGCTTGCACTGCTCTAGCTCCTGAAAGAGGGTAAAGGGGAGTGTATGAGATAGTCTTTGCTCTAATGGCATACACTTAAACTGAAGGGAAAAGCATACTAACATAAAACAATAACAATACCTCTAAAAATCAAGAATATAATAAAAGAATAAAATTGGAATGTTTCAATGAATTGTCACAAAATTGTAAGCTTTTAGAATATGGTCTCTTTTTTAAATGATAGAAACTGGAGTAATCTGATTTATAGAATAGTATATCATCCAAGTGAAATACATTATTCCCCTTCCAGATGGAATTCTTATTCTCATAAAAGATCATTTAAATTTGAAGTTGGTTATCTAAAACAATTTACCAGCAAAGGGTATTTTGAGGAAACAACAGAAAATTGTCAACACGTAGATCACTTTGAGTCATTGATGCCATGCCTAAGTGCCAAGTCAAATCTGGAAACAAGCCACCTTAACAATGAAATTCAGCCAAAGGTACTAAGGATATGAGGCAACAAATTTGGTAGGTTGCAGGAATCTTCAAATGTCCAAAGCCAGTGGTAGACAGACCCCAAGTGTTATGTAAGATTAGATAGACCCCAAGTGTTATGTAAATTGTGGGTTGTGTTTATCATTGAGGGAATTAAAGAGATCAACATTATATGCTTTAACTTACTAAGATATAATTCACTTTAACTGCTTCTAAAAAACAAAACAAAATAAAACAAAAAAACACACTTCCCCCCCTACCTTTGGTAGCATTAGTAGTTTCTAAATCTCACAAATGGGCTCCCCTAGTAAAAATCTGAACTTTCTAGTTAGAATCATTCTTAATCCAAACTGTTTCTGTGCAAGGAAGATAAAACATATAAACCTAACTGCCTTATCACAAATATTAATAGAAGGAGATGTCCCCTACACTTATGTTTCCTCCTACTAAAACCACAACAGTGAACAGAGATTAAGCCAAAGACCAATTTATTCTTTGTTCCTTTATAAAGGGAGGGATTATCAACAGTGATTAATCCTTGTCTACAAAACAAAATTCAAAATCAGGACATTTTTAGCAGGTATTGGAGGTGCTCACTCCTAAAGGCTTTCACTTAACCTATTTTACCATAAGAACTTCCAAATTAAACCTTAGCAGTTTTTTAATTAAATTTATTGGGGTGACAACGGTTAGTAAAATTATATAGGTTTCAAGTGTACTATTCTATAATACATCATCTATATATTGCATTTTGTGTTCACCACACAGAGTCAGTTCTCCTTCCATCACCATATATTTGATCCCCCTTATACTCATCTCTCACCCCCCACCCCCCCTTACCCTCTGGTAACCACTAAACTATTGTCTGTGTCTATAAGTTTTTATTTCTTTGTTTATCTTGTTCCTTGTTGCTTTTATTTTTATATCTCACATATGAGTAAAGTCACATGGTTCACTAGCAAGTTCACTAGCTATTAGGGAAATGCAAAACCACAATGACCTATCACCTCATACCTGTTAGAATGACTATCATCAACAAGACAAATAATAACAAGTGTTGGATAGGCTGTGGAGAAAAAGAAGTCTCATACACTGTTGGTAGGAAAATAAATTTCTTCATTCACAATGGAAAACAGTATGGAGGTTCCTCAAAAAATTAAGAATAGAATTACCAACTGACCTAGCATTCCCTCTTCTGGGTATCTATCCAAAAAACTGAATACATTCATCCTTAAAGATCTGTGTACCCCAAAGCTTATTTCGGCATTATTTATTTACAGTGCCCGAGACATGGAAACAACCAAAGTGTCCTTCAATAGGTAATTAGATAAAGAAGATGTGATGCCAAAAAAATGTATACACATTTTAAGAAAGGAAAACACTATATTAAAATTGTAATGCTCAATATATACTGATAACAAAAGATGAGTACAAGTCATGTTTGACTTCTGCAATTACAAGAGGTGCTCAAAGTGGTTACCATCAGCATCCAGACACTTCTGATTATGGTGAACTACTGCTTGAGCAACGTTGACCAACGTGTCCAGCTGTACACATTTTTTTGGCACCTCTGTTATATACGCAATGGACTAATACTTCACAAGATGAAATACTGCTATTTGCAAGAACAGGGAGGGATCTTGAGATTATTATGCTAAGCAAAATAAGTCAATCAGAAAAAGTAAATTTTTAAAATCAATTAAATTACATTCTTTATATGCAAACAAGTACTTTAGTGTAATTATCAACAACTCAGTTTTTATTATCATTTTTTTTTTAACTAAGCAATAGCTCTTGGTCTGTTGCACATTTGCCCTGATACAATTTCAAGTGATTATAGTCATTACGCAAACTAACAGTGTGAAGTTGAAAACAAAATAACTTTGGAGGACATCTCAGATTGCACAACTCCAATGAGCAATGTTCTCCCTTCTAGGTACTGCTTTACTTCTTTCCTTTATGATTCTAGCTCAGATATTTTTATTCATTCACCGTTTCTACTTTCTAACCTCAATCAAGTGTCAGTTGCTATTCCTGTACTTTTCTTGTGGCCGTCTTGTTTCACATGTCTTGCTCTGGCTTGCTCCTGCTGTTGGAAGTCAGCTACAACGCTGGGAGCTACCATGTGGAGAGCACCACTGAGAATGGCCTCTGGCCAACAACCCGTGAGTAAGTGAGACACACAATCCTATAACCCTCAGCACCTGGATCTGCCGACAATCATGTGAGGTGAGATTACAAGTAGATTTGTACCCATTTGACCTTGTTATAAGACTGCAGTCCTACCTCGTGAAAAACATAGAGTCAGAGGACCCAGTGAAGCCACATTTGCTTTACTGACCCACAGAGAATATGAGATAATAAACACATAATGTTTGTTCATTTTGTTGATGTCCTCACCATATTTCTATACTTTCTACAGAGAATTCTTCCTATGATACCACAATTTTAAGGTTTTCTTCATAAATTTCATTTATTTATATTTTCTGTGTTATCTTGTGATCATCTCAAGATTGGTATTATTTTCTAGGCAGCCAATCCCTATAGTCAATCAAGATTTATTTATCTGGATCCTGATTAAGTATTCTTTGGAAGTCAGAGTCTTTTTTAACCCAATGTTGAGAGTCATGTTCTCTTATTGTTGCCATAATCTATTCTCTAGAAACACATTACCAGCTTTGTCTCACCGTGGAGGAGAAGGGATTACACTGTAAATACCAGAAAGTAGGAATCATTGTGAACCAATTTAGATTCTACCTACTACAAGTATCATCATATTAGTCTCATATTTTTTTAAGTAATGAATTATCACACACAGTTGAGGTCATTTTCCCTATTCTAGTAACATTTCTATGCTCTCATTCTTCCTTCATCCTCAGAGGTAAGCACTTTAGAAAACTTGCTGTCTCAGATTCATGGTTTTAAAAAAATGTACCACACATATGTGTCCATAAGTAGTATATGTTATTTTCTTTACATAAATGGTATCATATTATATATTATATAATATGCTATAATTTTTCTAATATTTTGAGGTATATCCATTTTGTTTCATAAAGATATAGTCTATTCACTTTAACTGTTTTAAGTTCTCAATGAAATAAAAAGTAGAATTTATATATTCATTACCCTTCTGATGGACATTTGTTTCTGATTTTTTGCCCTTAAACATGTTTCACTGAACATACTTTCATATTTCCTTGTGTATGTTTATGAGAGTTTCTCCAGGTTGTATATACAGAGGTGGAATTGCTTTCCCAAATTGCTCTGCAAAACTGGATTTTATATCTCTTAGAAAATTTTTAGCTCTACCTGGGGTATTTCTGGGCTTAACTCTGAGTAGGAGTGGGATAACTTTCTATTCAGACTCTGTTAGCTTTCTCATTTTTCACAAGAGCATATCAATCCCAGCTTTACTCTCTATTTAGACGAAATGGAATTACCTGACAAATGCCATATGTCAGGCTCTTGTCAAAGAGAACAAACTCAAAGTCACACCTAGCCAAGATATATCAAATGCTCAGATGAGAAAGCAATAGCTACGGAAGATTAGTTGAAAAAAATCCTCAGACTACTCATTCTTCCTGATACTCTACCTATGGATTAAACCAGAGCAACAGAGGACTTCAATTATATCAAACTGGTTCCAAGCCAAGAGCTTTGCTACTCAAAATATGGTTTATAGGCCAATAGCATCACCATCACTTGGGATTCCCCTCCCCATTCTGTATTTTATATCCCTGTAACTACCGTGTTTCCCCCAAAATAAGACCTAGCCAGACCATCAGCTCTAATGCGTATTTTGGAGAAAAAATAATATAAGACCTGGTCTTATTTTAATATAAGACCGGGTATAATATAATAAATATAATATAATGTAAGACTGGGTCTTATATTAATTTTTGCTCCAAAAGACGCATTAGACTGGCTAGGTCTTATTTTTGGGGAAACATGGTATATTGTGACTACTAATTTGTACTTTTTAATCACTTTATCTTCTTCCCCATCCCCAAAACCTCCCATCTAGCAACCATTATTTTCCCCCTTATATCTCTGAGTCTATTTCTGTTTTCTTTGTCCGTTTTATTTGTTTTGTTCTTTAGATTCCACATATAAGTGAAATCATATAGTATTTGTCTTTCTCTGTCTGACTTATTTCACGTAACATAATACCCTCTAGGTCCATCCATGTTGTTGCAAATGGTAAGGTTTCATTCTTTTTTTATTGCTGAGTAATATTCCGTTGTACCACACAGTTTCTTTATCTAATAGTCTATCGATGGGCATTTTGGTTGGGAATTTTTTTTTTTTATTAGTTTCAGGTGTACAAGACAAGGTAATACTTAGACATTCATCATTTATATCCCTCACACTGTGAACCCCCCTCCCCCCATCCACTATCCCTCCGACCTCACACTGAACCATCACATTATATATATAAAATTATAGTTGGCATTCATTAATGTTTAGCTTCTGGTGTACAATGCCATGATCAGGTATCCACAGTATCCCTGAGGTGGTCTCCCAAATAGGACGCATGTCTATCGGATACCCAACAAAATCTTTACAACATTATTGAATACTTTCCCCAAATTAATTTTCAAAAAAAGGTTGGGAATTTTTTATGAATGCACATTATCTGACTCTAATCCTGATCTATTGATAAAGGGTTCTATTTTAATGAGATTCTCAAATGATTGTATGTATATTAAAATCAAAGAGCACAGTTTTAGATAATTACTTCTCATTTTGTTATTGATGCTTAGGTTTTATCTACCTTTACTAAAGCAGATGAAACTCATTATTAAGTACACAATAAGAACAATGTTCAGGTCACTGGCTTTTACATCAAATGATAAACTCTTAATAAGGATCTTCCAGAAAAATGTGTCTGATTTTAATGATAGCAATAGCTATGCTTCTACTCAATAACTATTTCATTTTAATACTTAAAACACTTAGAAATATGTAACTGACCAGATTTTGTTTTTTTCTTGACTGTTAATTACCCAAAATGGGACTAGCCTATAGCAGGTATGGTAGACACTTTGAGTTAGTCTCAAGTCTAGCTCCATTTTATGTCCCAGTATTTATTGTTTTCATCATTTTCATGTGTTTTAATTTATATTTTCCAGATGTATTTTATTTATCATTGTGAGCTATGTTAACTTACATGTGGAATAAGAGAACAAAGGAGTAGAAGCAGCTTATATCAAATACAAGATATCTCATAGTTCTGATCACTTAATAGTCATGCATCAATATTAATCAATGCATCAATATTAATATTGGGGATATTAATCATGCATCAATATTAGTATTGGGGATATGTTCTAAGAAATGTGTCCTTAGGCAATTGAATCATTGTGCATACTTCGCAGAGTGCACTTACACAAACCTAGATGGTATAACCTACTACACACCTAGGCTATATGGTCTAGCCTATTGCTCATAGGCTATAAATTACACAGCATGTTACTGTACTGAATACTGTGGGCAATTGTATAGGCACTTACCACGCTTACCATGAATAAACGTTGCAGGACTGGAAGTTGCTCGGTGAGTCAGTGAGTGAGTAGTGAGTGAATGTGAAGGCCTAGGACATTACTATATACTACTGCAGACTTTAAAAACACTGTCCCACAAACTCTCCCTCTGTTTCCTTCCAACAGGATTAAAAATAGAACATCAAAACTGTGAATGCTGCTCCATGCATAGGGATGTGGCCTGGATTGATTAGAAATATCTAGGAGAAACAGGCAGCATAAGGCATATATTATCATAATAATGTCAGGAGGGATGAAAGGTGGCCGGAGTATCAGTAGAAATAAAAAAAACAAGATGGTGAGATTAAGGGAATTGTCATGGTTATGTGGTTTTGACTATTGCATATTGGAGTCTTGGTCAGATGAAGAAACTTTGTGGTATTTGTTTTCAAAAGGGGTGGGGAGTCTTTAACATTGAGAGAGGGTAGAACTGAGGATTCAATATTCTGACTTTGGAACTTTGTTTTTGGTTTCATTGACCATATCAGGCTCAAAGGGCTCCCTCTGGCTTTGAAATGATGGAATAAATAAAGCTTATCTCTGCTTTACATCATTACAACCTGAAAATATTTCCAAAGTACAGGGACAAGCTGGTTCCACACTACAAAAGAAAGCTTTTACTAAAGTGGCGGTGGCACTTAAAATTTGTTACGGTAGCTCCTGTGGACCTGTGTCCTTGTACAGGATCTTAGGTCCTCAACAAAGAATTCACAGCAATATATTCTGAAGACCATTCAGCTACATCTGGGAGGGCTGTAATGTCCTTTGAATATGTGGTACTGGGGAAAGACTCTTTGTGTTAATACAGGTCAGTAGCTGACAGATCGAGATGTAATCTGTGCACTCAAAATTGAGTTGCTATGTGAGAGGGAATCTATTGTCAAGCTCCCCAGATATTGCTCCTGTCAGAGACAAAAATCCCTCCTGAACCACATGCATTTCCACTCCTTATAAGAAGTTCAGCTCCATGATAATCTTATGAAACCACTGTCATATATGTCATATATGTTGTCCATTGTTGACCAGAAATATCATTAGGCAGTGCATGACTGTACATTCCATTTTGGTATCATCCCATAAAATAATGATACCTAAAAAACAAATACTCCAAAACATCTCTGCTTAATGAGTATCATATTGAAGTAAATGTAATGAGATTTTTTAACGACTATTTTTTTAACTGTTTTAGGGTTACAACAAAATTGAGAGGAGGGTAGAGATTTCTTATATTCCTCCCACCCCCACACATACCCCCTTCATTAACAACATCACTCACTGGAATAGCACTTTTTTTTTAACCAAAGATGAACATATATTGACACACCACAATCACCCAAACTCCATAGTTGATGTTAGGATTCACTCTTGGTTTTGTACATTCTATTGGTTTAGACATGTATATTGACATATTTATCATTATGATAGCATTCAGAGTATTTTCACTGCCCTAAAAGTTATCTGTGCTCTACCTATTCACCCCTACCCCAGCCTCCCATCCCTTGCAACTACTGATCCTTTTACTGTCTCCATAGTTTGTTTTTTCCAAGATGTCGAATAGTTAAAATTATACAGTTTATAGCCTTCTAAGATTTACTTCTTTCACTTCGTAATATGCATTTGAGTTTCTTTCATGCCTTTTCATGGTTTAATAGCTTTTTTTTTTTTTTTTTTAGCACTGAATAGTATCCCATTGTCTGGATGTACCATAGTATTTATCCATTGACCTACTGCAGGACATCTTGGTTGATTCCAAGATTTGCCAGTTATGAATAAAGCTGCTATAAACATCCATGTGCAGGTTTTTATATAGACGTGAGTTTTCAACTCCTTTGGATAAATACCAAGGACCATAATTGCTTGCTTATAGGAAGAGTTATGTTTAGCTTTGTAAGAAACTGCCAAACTATCTTCCAAAGTATTTGTACGCTTTCGCATTCCTACCAGCAATGCATGAGTGTTCCTGTTGCTCTACAACCTCACTAACATTTAATGTTTTCAGTGTTCTGGATTCTAATAGGTGTATCGTGGTATCTCATTGTTGTGTTAATTTACATTTCCCTGATGACGTATGATGTGATGCATCTTTTCATATAATTATTTACCATCTGTGTATTTTCTTTGGTGAGGCATCTGTTAAGGTCTTTGGCCAATTTTTTAATCAGGTTGTTTGTGTTCTGATATTGTGTTTTAAGAGTTGGTTGCATAGTTTTAATAACAGTTATTTATCAGATATGCCTTTTAAGAATATTTTCTCCCAGTCTGTGACTTTTCTTCTAATTCTCTTGATACTATCTTTCACAGAACATTATGGGAATTAAAAAAAAAGAAAAAACGAAACAAAACTTGTATTCAGTATAAGTATTTTGAAAAATACAACATTGTTAAGGAGCTAGCACTATGCATACATAAAATTTAAGGGCCAACACTAGGAGATGATGCTCCACATGGGAACAACTGGCATAATCATGTGGCATCAGTTTACGTGTGTTTGGCACCACAACCTAATTTGACACTTCTAGAATCTTTCCAGTAGTTCAGTTTTTGCAAAATGTTTCTTTGGATGTTTAGTTCATCATCAATCATAATTGAAATGTAGCCCACAGTATATTGTCCTTAAAATCAGTAGATGTGTGAATGAAAATTGACTCTACTATTGCTAAAAAAAGAAACAACAGGCTAAAATGGAATCACTCTTGCTAAACCACATCACCAAACCAAAAGTTAATAACTAACCTAATTGAAGTTTCAGCCTGTTCCAGGAGAGGCATTTAAAAACTGGACTGCTTCTGGGATCAGACTAGGTCCGATTTGAGCTGGACTGAGTACAACCTTCAAATGGATATTAAGAAATGGGATCCTTTATATCCAAAGAATTGAGTGTGCCACCTTTTGGCACACCTGTTTTTTTTTTTTTATGATTAAGAACTGTGGTCCCAGAAGTGGCAGATATTTGCAAAGGAGGGAAATCATGCTTGAGACAACCTAGAGTTGCAATGGCCCTTGTGAGGAGCAATCTGGTTAGACAAAATGACTTAAAAATGCACTTGAAAGGAAGGGGGTCCCAAGTCAAGCAAACAGAATGAGATAGTTATTTTAACTGTCATGAAGAAATTTACAAAATGTTTCAAAATTCCCAAGTAGTTTCATTGAAAGACTCTTTGCAAAAGGCTAATGAAAAATTAAAGAGATAAAAGGTAGCTAAAACTGCAAGTGCACATGAACTTCATTTCTTTAGCATGCATTTTGCTTTCATCTGAGCTCGCTCTGTCTAGCCTGACAGAACTATGACTCCTTTGCATTCTTTCCCCAGAGCCTCCTACCTGTACGTATACTGTATGTCCTCTCCTTTTAATTATGAAGCCCTTAGGACATTAGGTCCTGGTCAGTGTCATATTCATTTTAGAATAAAGCTTCAGGTCTATCAACCATGACTAGAATATAATAACTAAACCTCAAACCAGAATAAGGTTTTAATAAAACAATGATAATACCCTGCTTCCAGTTATGTTTCAGCTCCAGATTCATGAAAGTGGACCAGCTCCATGCACTGTACCCTCTGGAAATCAGACCTAAGAACATCATGACTGATACCAGGACCTAAAGTCATGATCAGCTGCTCACTGCCTTAGCCCCGACCAATCAGTAGAGCCTCCAGCCCCAGCTCCCATAGCAACCATGATTAATGATTTTTTCCCCCTTATATAACGTAGCCACTGGAGGCCATCAGGGAGCCAGGTTTTTTAGAGCAATAGCTTGGCACCAACTCCTTAAATAAACCTTTACCTTCTTTGCTGTAAACTCCTATTAGTATCTTATTTGACTTGAGTGAACTCAGGCAAGCAGACCCCTTTGTGTCAAACTATAAGACTGACATAACTCCTACTATTCCCCTCTATCCTCCTTTATTTGAGTACTCATTCTAGTAACTGTCTGTCAAAACTGTTTTCTCTTTCTGAAAAGATGACTGAATAGTTACCTATTTAAAATACAACCACTTATGGTTACATGTGATACCTCTCAGGTGTCATTCACGCCGAAGTCAACAGCCATTCTAAGGGCCACAGTAAAGAATTCCTTAAACTTTTTTTTTTTTTTTTTTTTTTTTTTTTTTGTAAATGGATTGCCTCCTGAGCCCAGTGAGAAGGGAAAATAAAATTTCATGTTGTCCATTCCTTTCCAACTCCAGACCAATTGGTCATTGATCGTTTCTCTCTCAGGGATAGCTATTTTTGCCTTCTTTCTTGTCTTGTTTTACATTCTAAAACCTTGGCTTGGCTTTCTGCCTGCCTGGGACATAAAGACTGTTGGTTCTTTTTTTTGTCTATCTTTGGGAACGACTCTGGATTTGGGGAAGGTAGTAACCTTTGCACTCTCTTGGGTCCATGGAGTTCTTTAATACTGTCAGCAATATTTACTGTTTGTACAAGGTGAAACCTGCAAAGATATTTGAAAGGTTTAATAACTTTTTGATCAGAAATTTGGCCAAAATTGGAAGCTGACATTCAGAGACCATCAGGACTTTTTTTAGGTCTTCTCTCCTAAGATAAATGTTTCCAGAGGGAAAGAAACATTCCGAAAATAGGATGAATATGTCAGTCCTTCGGTATCACTTAGAAAGCAACCTAATTCTTTGAGGTATTGAAAACAGCAGTTCTTGTTTTACAAATCTAGTCCTTTCAGAGCCAGAGATATGGCTCCAGAAATAATTCAAAGGCCATGAATTTTTTTACCACTCCTAAAACCTCCCCTATTCATCTCAAAAGGCTTGTAAATATAGGCCATAGGGAAAAAAAAAAAAAAAAAAGAAGACCTTCAAGAAGGAGCTTGCATTTCTTTCTCTGTGTCTATGGGAAGTAAATACCTGGTCTTCTCCAGCAACTGTTATCTATGCCATATTTTTAAAATGCAAATTTCAAGAAGGTAATTCTCATTAAAAAAAAGAGAGAAAGGAGGAAAGGTCATTTTGAACTTGACTTGTCAAGGACAAGTACAACTCTTAAGTGTTTTCTTCACAAATATTAGTAAAAGCCTTAGCCATTTGAGCAGATAAATTTAACTTATTCCAACTGCCAAAACAAAAATTATATCCACCTGTTCTTGTATAGTGAATTTTGCATTACCATACCTGTCTCATGACAAAGAGGTCTGCTTGCATCTGTCTATGTGTGCCTTTATATGTATGTTGTAAATGTATGGCATTTTTCTACCTCTGGATGGCATTTCCAAAGAGCTCTGTTCAATGGGGTTGAAGATTAAGTGATTATACAGATTAGGCATTCTAAACTCAGAAAGATAGAGACAAACCTAAATATTTCTTCAAGTTCATTTGATCTATGATAATAAACTATTTAAAGAATAGTTTAAATTTAAAGCTAGTTTAAATTTGTTAATTTAATTAAAATAGACATGTAGGCAGAAGGTAGGCATGAGTCACAGGAAGGGTGGGCAACGATATAACCTACTCTTTGCATACCTAGGTCCACTCCCCATGGATTAATTTGTGGTTAGAACATCCTGATAAGAGGGAGGTGAAATCCAACCAGAATTATCTGGTTTTTGACACCTGCACAGAATGCTAAAACTTGCCCTTGGCCTAACCTTAGCCTCATTATAATGTAGTTACAATAAATTAGCATTATGCTTTTAAATACCCCCTCCATGGGTTATTATTTGTGCATTAAGAATAAAGGCATGCACAGAAAGGATTGGGTTATATAACTTACACATATCAATCCAATGACTCAAGTCTGCTCGTCACAGACAGAGCTGCCCAGAGTCAGCAACATAAAACTCAAGTCCCAAATATTTTGAGGCCATTGTCTCTCTTGACTTGGCCAGTTCTTACTTTAGAACATATCCTAATAAACTTTTCTTACTCTATATCTTCATGTTTGCTGATCTGTAATTCTTTATTGCATTGGTAAAAGGATCAAGAAGTTGCTCCAGTGACAGACATGTCTTTAGAATTATCAACATCCATTATAAGGCTGATAACTTTATTCTACCTGGGTTTACTAGTTAAATAAGTTCATGTGATCTCTGTTACAAAATTAGTAATTAAGAAATTTGTTACTATATATGCGTGTATTAACAACTTGGTATGATGGAATTTTTGTAAGTAATTTAAACATAATTAAAAGTGAGTAAAATAAATATATATATAAGTATGATACAAAATTTTTAGGTGAACATTTCAAATAACTTTCCCAAATCTTTTCAGTAACCTGAAGCCTTAAAGTTTTGCTAAGTTAAATTAAATGGTGGAAATTTGTTAGATACCTAGGTCATTTCCAAATGGAAAAAAAAAATGACTGAAACATTCATTATTGAACATAAGTTTTTCTACATTTGGCTTCCTATTGCAGAAAAACTAAAGATAAAATTGGGTCTATTAGTAAATATATCTTACACCATGCTGAGAAATTTACTTTGAGAAAGCACATGTTTCCAAAATTAACAAAAGGAAAAGTATTTATAAATTTGCCAAGCCACAAATAGCTAATATGAATGACAGTTTATAAATGTTTACTTCTTAGCTTTTACCATAATTGAGGTTTTTAAAGGTTAAAAATTCTAATATATGTAATTGGCACTAACTGAAATAATAAGGAGGGTGACTATGCAAGGACAATAGGATGAGTTTTTGGCTAAGAAATTGATGAGACAAGTAGAGTTAACAGGAGTGAGCTTGTAATCTGGTAGGATGGGACAGGCAAAGAGTTAACAGGAGCCAACTTGTGAGCTAACAGGAACGAGCTAAATATTAACTGCTTGGCTCTGACTCCCCTGGCCAGCACAGCACCTGCAGGCTGACAAGCACCTTACATCCATCATAGGTAGGAACAGAACAGTTCCCAATCGCAATAGCAAATCCCTGCAAGCTAACATCCATCATAGATGGGAACAGGACAGTTCTCAGGAGAACACAATTGTAATGGCAACACCCCTGCAAGCACCCTACATCCAGCAGCACTCCTTCTCATCCGCACAGCTGTCCTCCATCAGACTCTGCCCTGGCTGAACTCCTGCCAGTATCTCTCTCTTAGCCTTCTGTCTCCATAGCTCGCTCTCTCTCAGACTGCCCTGGCAAGACTTCTGCCAGTTTCAGACAGAACTTTCTCTCTCCTGTTTTGACTTTCCATAAATCTTTTCTCTGGATACTCTCGTGGAGTCTCGTAAATTCTTTTAAATTCTGAGAACGACCAGGGGTTATGCCAAGACAGAAATGGCATGAAAATGCATTTTTGTTAAAGAAAATGAGAATAATTTTATCTAAACTAGAACTTCTGGCTATGAAGAACAAAGTAAATGTATACAAAAAGTAAAAGAGAGAGAAAGATAAAGAGAGAATATTACCTTGTGCAATTAAGCTGGCTAAAAATTGAAAGCTAAGTGTTTTAAAAATTAAACTTCGATATCAATGGTGTTGTGAGGGTTTGGAATGAGCCCACCTCAAGGTGAGCCACAATAGCATGTAGATTATTTTGATGTTAAGGCAATTTGATCTTCAGGCTCATAAGAAACTACTGCCCCTCCCTTTAACTACGTAGAAGAATTTGAATTGGGGGCCTTGCCCATTTTAAGAGATTATCAGCAATAACGTCTTTATGACTCACCTATGTGGCAGGGCGAACTTAAACATTTGCTCTCATCATCCTTTAATGACCATTTGAAGCCTTCAGGGGTACAACCTCATTCCTAGTTCAAAATGCCTTCCTTTCCTAGATCTCCCTTTCTGTCTCTGAAACTTGTATGCATGTGGGGTCTCTGAGTCTCTCATGTATGCAGGGTTCCCACACATATGTATGTATTAAATTTGGTTATTTTTCTCCTGCTAATCTGTCTCATGTCTATTTGGTTATTAGACCAGCCAGAAGAACCTTCAGGGTAGAGGAAAGTGGGTCCCTCCTCTACAGTGTACTTATGTAAAACTAAAACTGAATTTTCTTTCATCTGCTGAAAGTTTTTTCTTCTCAAGCAATCTGTTTAAGAAAGCAAAGATTCTATGTTTTATCAAAATAATTTTTTGCTTTATGTTGGCTTAATCAGATCTTTGATTACTTAAGAAAACCGAATCTTCTCAATAGTAATAGCTAACCTGTGTTTGTCTTTGAAATCTTTTAATGTCACTTTGGTCAAATAATTAAGTATTGCTTCATAATAACCTGTGATTTTATTAAGCCAAGTGTTTTAGAATCTTTTGATATTTTTGAAAAACATCTCAAGAATCAAATTCTAAATAAAGTCTTTTTTGACCCCAAACTAACTGACATTTTTCAGAGGGATCTGGGAAAATATCAAAGGCTTTGTCTTTCTAATTATAAAAAGGGTGATGTCGAACTAATTAGGCTTATTTGATATGTTAAATTACACGGGAAGCATGGTCAAATAAGAAATAATATTAAGCTTTCTTTATGTTGTATCTGTATATGTTAAAAGAGTTTCAAAAATTCGGTACAGTCCCTGAAAGTCTGATGTACCCTAGCTTAAGATGTTTTCTGTTGGCAAGATTGAGGCTCACAATCAGAGGAGTAAACCCGAGTATTAGGGAAATGCCCTAGTTAACTTTCATGCAAAGGCAGAAACAACAAAATCTATAAAGGTTTTGGTACATATGGATGAAATTCATTCTGTTGCTGCAAAAAGTGACCCCTTATTGCCAGACTTTTGACATCCTGAGGTCCTTGTAACATGGCGACAGTCTGCTCCTGAACTAGAGAAATTAAGGTGGGTAAACAATGGCTGTATGTTAAACAAATAGTCAGGGCTATGAGAAATCCAAGATAGCCAGTTGATTTTTCTAAGGTCCCTGGCAAACTCTATTTCTTTGTGGATGGGGGTCAGGGGATGGGTCGGTGGAGGGGAGGTTGCATTCTTTTACCCACCATTTAAGAAAAATGCATGTAAGAGAAATGTCCTCAGAGGCCTTGCTCGAACCTCCTTCCTCGGAAACCTTTGAGCACCTGTAGCTGGACTTCATTCCACTGCCACTTAATCTGGGTTATCAATATGCTCTTGTTGTAGTGTGTATCTTTTCCAGATGGGCTGAAGCCTTCTCCTGCTGCAAGGCTATACTCCCGTAATGGCAAAGAAACAGTTAGAAAATGTGTTTTCACTCCACATGAGGTAATCACTGGTAGTAAAATAGCTATTGGTATATAATCTTCCACTGATCCCTTGTTATCTCATGCTAGTATGACCAGCTACTAAGTCTTTAATGCCCTATACTCAAGTCTATTATTAACAGAGTAAGGAAGATTTTCTAGACCCCCACTCAAGGGGTACTGTTGGTTACCGTCTAAAGCCTGGTGAATGTGCATTCTGGAAGCATCATCAGAGAACAGCCCTCAAGCCCTACTGAGAGGGATCTTAGCAAGTACTCATGACCACTGACATAGCTGTAATACTAGAAGACATTGAGCCTTGGACACACATCTCATAGTTCAAAAGAAGGCTGTGCCTGACATCTGATTCTCTACAAACACTGGAGACCTTTAAATCAAATTGACTAGTAGAAGTAATTGACATTGATGTACACTGCCTCCACCCAAGACGCAGGATCAAGACGTCCTTCTTTCGCTGAACATGAAAGCCCTTTTTCTTTTCTTTCTTTCTTTTATTCTGGCAATGGCCTGTGTCATGCAGGGTGTCAGGCGGGGTCACAGCTCTCACTCCCCACATAAGAACGCAGGACATGGTGAGGCCAAAAAGGAACACCCACGGAGCCACAGATAGGGGAGTCATACTGCTATAGTCTCTCTGGTGGCTGGGTTGGAGACACAGGAAGCAGAAGCCACACAATCCGCAACCTGCCATCCACTTCTCTGCCAACTAACCAACCCCACTTGCTAATTGCAATCTGCGCTTGCCAGCCACCATCTTCTTGCCAGCCCCCATTTTCTGCTAGCGTAGCCATGGCAGTTATATTAGTGGCCAATGGCTCACTGATTACAGCTGACGGCCAACTAGCCACAGCTGATGGCCATCCAATCACAGTTGATGGCCATTTACTACCTGAGCCAGCACCTTTCCACATGACGTCGAGAGCCTGGAAACTGCAATCCTGGCTCTGTCCCCACAGCCTGAAAAGATAATGCCATCATCTATAACTTCCAGGCCATTGCTAAGGAATTTAGAAGTTTTTTGATTTCAGGCTATGAGAAAACCTAACTGACCCCTGGGTTGAATGGGCAATTGTGCCCGACTGGATTTATACTTGTCTTCATAGTTATCTTTCTCCTTGGGTCTATGAATGCCTTGATTGCTGGTGAGCAGCTGGACAATGCTCATTAGAGTGTCCCGCTAACTGTTCTAGAAAGGACCTATGAAGAGTCTTTTCATGAATCAGGGTTTGCTAACTTTGGCAGGGCCCTCCTTCCCTGGTGAGCAGTAAATAGTAATAATCTTTCCTTAACTCTTGGAGACATTGAATAGCTCTGGATTATCTTTTATTTGAGCAAGGAGGTATCTCTGCTGTAGTGAACATCACCTGTTCTTCCTAGATCAACACTTGTGGTGAAGTTGAAACTCAGTTACATAAGATCAATGAGCAAGCCATTTGGCTTAAAAGGCTGACGCCTTTAGTGAGGTCTTTCTTTGGTTTGGGTCTTGGTGACCATGGCTCTGAAATATACCCCAAACATTGGGAATTATCCTTCTTAAAGTTGTTATAATAATCTCCTTTTCAAAAGCTTTAAATGCATGCTTACAGTCACTAATTGCCAAGCAAATAATCTCCCTAAAAATGGAACATCAAAAAGGGAATGAATAAAAGACCAAATTAAGGATTATGAACAAGAAGCCGTGACCTGTGAGTAAGTATCATAGGGATTAAATACAAACATCACAACCTGTGAATATCACACAGAATCAGTAAAAACTGGACAATAACTGAGAGTAGTGCTAATGTCTTAAATTTTGATCACATCCTTGAGACTAACAGTTTAATCAAAAGGTGGGAATTGTTTAAAAAAAGAAAAAAAGAACTGGCCAAATGTAGTCACTTTGCTAAGCCACGTCACCAAACCAAAATTTAATAACTAATCCAATGCAGTTTCAGCCTCTCCCAGGAGTGGAATTTTAAACCAATCAATCTGGAATTTCCTGTTCAATACTAGGGAGATACTGTTCAATACTGCTAGATAAAACCATCTCCTTCCTCCCTAAAGAAAATGACTTGTCCTAAAACTAATCCTTTCTTTTCTTTTGCACAACCCTTCCAAGAGTTCTTCCAGTTGCAAAATGGGATGCTTGCCTACTTGTGAATCATTTAATAAAGCCAATTAGATTTCAAATTTACTGAGTTTTTTCAAAGATACTTATATGCCCTCAGTTTCCATTTTCACTGAAGACAGTAAGAATGTCCACCTCACATACGTGTTTATTGAGAGTATTATTGATATAAGCTATACAAGAGATCCTGGCATAGAACCTGGTAATAATTAGGTGCTAGTGCTTCTCTAACTGTTAATTACCCTTGTTTTGTTGATATATCCAAAATTGACAAATTTAGAGAACGTTTAGAAAATGTTGTTTAAACCATAATGGTAATAGCTGCATAATGGTCCTTCATTTAACTGACATCACTATAGGGTTGAAGGATATAACTATTTTGAGGCTTTTAATATTCATTATCAAATTGTCCTTCAGGAGTTTTATATTTGTCTTTCACACTATGAATTTATTTAGTCTTAATCCTAAATCAGGATTGGTATCAGGTATAATAAAATACATAAAAATTTCATGGAAGCTGTGTGAAACAGAAGACTAACTTTTGATTAAGACCACCTTCACATTTTCCTCAGCTTTACTGCTTTAGACAAGCTTCTAACTAACTATGGGTTCCTAATCTCCCTTTTCTTAAAGCATTTACTTCATAAATCTTGCAATTATAAATTCCTGCTCTGCCCCTGTGACGTGCCCATCTTCTTCCAGTCTCTTGCCCAGGAATGGTTTTCTCAAGGACCTCTCAAAGAATGGGAGCCATTCTTTCAAATGTAATCAAGAAAAAGAGGACCCCCCCTTTCAGTCTCTACAGGAAAATAACAACCAAACTTTGAAAAACACCAATTAGTAAACACAGATGACCTGATCACATTGGCCAAACTCTTTCTCAATGTTTTCTATTTCCCCAGATCTTAAAACTCTCACATTGTCTTTTACAGAGAAGTTAAGTTTAACTTCTCCATTACTGTGAGTCTTGACCCCTATTGCAATACTCTTGAATAAAGTCTTTCTTGCCTGTTTAACTCCAGCAGGCGTAATTTTCCTCTGACACTTACCATCTTGTTTGAAGGCATCTGAAGCATGATACAGATTGATGGGGGAGTAATAATGTTGAGCCGCTCCTCGCCAGTTCGGTGAAGAAACACTCAGTGTTCCTAATGAAGGACTGCTGTATCGTGGTCTGGCCTTTGAACCAAAAAGGGATGAAGATGAACTCTTCTTAATTCTTAGCAAAGCAGCATATGAAGTAGGGAGACCAGGAAGAGCTCCAGAATATTCTGTAAAAGTAAAGCAATAATAAAAGTGAATTCTAGTTCCAGTCAAGATGGTGGTGTAAGTAAACACTGTGCTTGCCTTCTCCTCTGACCAAATTAAAATTACAGCTAAATTATAGAACAATTAACAAGGAGAACCGTCTGAAGACTAACTGAACAGAAGTCCTATCATTAAAGAAATAAAAGAAAAAAAAAGACACATCAAGACTGATAGGAGGGGCAGAGATGTGAAATGGGCTGGCTTTACACCTGCATGTAGCAGTCAAGAATTGGGAGGTATATCTCAGCTGCAGAGGTCTCCCCTGAAGAGTAATGGGTCCCAGTCCCACAATGGGCTCCTCAGCCCAAAACACCAATGCCAGGGTTGAGCCCCCACTTCTGGCTGTGAAAGTCAGTGGAGATTCCATCCATCTGGGTGAAACAGAAGGCAGCTAGAAACCCAGATGTCCTCTTAAAAGGCCTGTGCTCAGACTATCTCATATCCAGGCACTCACCTTAGTCTCCAGGCAGAGGAACTGTGGCTCATGAGGTGCCAGAGACATACAGGGAGAGATTCAGTTGTTTGGCTTCAGGGAAAAAACTAAAGGGAAAGCTGCCATTGTCCCTGTGTTGAGCATTCCTCCCATACAGCTGGTAGGCAGGAACCATCTTTTCTGTGACAAGCCCTCTTCCCATACAGCAAAATCTGAATTTTCATTGGCCTGGTGAGCTCTGCTCACTCTATCCTGGTGACTCCTTGGGACTCTGCCTTACCCAATTTGTACAACACCAGAGGTGCTTTCTGCAGTTTGCATACAGTAAGTGTAAACCCTTGCTCCAGTTTTTTTTTTAACAACTCTTTGATGTACGTGGGCCCCAGATAGGTAGTGGTTGGCCTTGGTATGTTCTAAGACATTTGCAGAGTGGATCCAGGCTCAGAACTGGGGTCAAATCTGAATCTGCATTAACCTATTTAACACCACTTCCTACACAGCGAAATCTGAATTTTCATTGGCCTGGTGAGTTCTGCTCTCTCTACCCTGGTGACTCCCTGAGACCCGGCCCCATTCAACACCCATACCACCTGAGGCTCTTTCATTGGCTGAACCTTATGGACAGGCAATATATGGTGGCAGGCCTCAGGGTGCCCTGGGATTTTTGCAGAACTGTCACAGGCCTGGTACTGGAGACAGCTTGCCTTGAATTACAGCGTGACCTCTCCCATTCACCTCTAGATCCAGCACATACAGTGATCAACCATGGATCACTTTGGCACATGTGGATGAAATTCATCCTATCAGGGAGCTGTAGGCTAGTCACAGGCAGTGGCTAACCTTGGCCTGCTCAATAGTCCCTTGCCAAAGGACCCAGAACCAGAATACCCAGTGGCCAGCTTCAACCTACAACATAATACCACCCAATTAGCCCCCAAAGTGACACACAAAAGAGAAGTCTTGGTAGGCACCAGATCCTCTTGGGGTAAATCCTGTTCTGTGGGGTCAGTCCCCACAAACAGCTCATGTGCTGTGGTCCTGGATAATTCCACCCACTGACATGCCAACAGCAATCAAGACTCAGCCAAAGCAGAGCACACACAATCCACACAAGGGACACTGTTAGAGCATCTGACTCAAGTGACCAGGGAGACTGTGCCACTGGGCCCCAAAGGACATCTACTGCATAAGGACACCTACCACTTGCCACTTGGCAAGACTGGGAGACATAGCAGATTGAACTAATATATGAAAACAAACAGAAAGGCAGCCAAAATGAGGAAAGAAACAAAACAAAACAAAACAAAACAAAAAAATGTCCAAAATTCTGAAATGAAAGAACAGGAGAAAATCCAGAAAAAGAACTAAATGAAATGGAAGCAAACAATTTACCAGGTAGAGTTCAAAGCATTGGTTATAAGGATGCTTAAGGAACTTAGTGAGAACTTTAACAAAAAGATAGCAAGCATAAAAAATGACATAGGAACCATAAGAAAGAATCCATCAGAAGTGAAGAATACAATAACTGAAATGAAGGATACATTATAAGGAATCAACAGCAGATAAGATGAAGCCGAGGATTAAATCAGTAAATTAGAAGAAAAGGTAGCTGAAAACATTCAATCAGAACAGCAAAAAGAAAAAAGAATCCAAAAAAATGAGGATAGTTTAAGGAACCTCAGGGACAACATTAAGCATGCCAATGTTTACATCATAGGGGTACCAGAAGGAGAAGAGAGAGAACAAGGGATTGAGAACCTATTTGAAGAAATAAGGATGGAAAACCTCCATAACCTAACAAAGGAAATCCACATACAAGCCCAGGAAGCATAGATTAACATAAAGAGGCCCACACCAAGAAACATCACAATACAAATGCCAAAGGCTAAAGACAAATGGAAACTCTTAAAAGCAGCAAGAGAAAGGCAGTTAGCTATCTACAAGGGAGCTCCTATAAGACTGTCAGCTGAATTCTCAACAGAAACTTTTCAAACCAGAAGGAATTAGCATGAAATATTCAAAGTGATGAAAAGCAAGGACCTACAATCATGGCTACTCCACCCAGCAAGGCTATCACTTAAAATTGAAGGAGAGAGAGATAAAGAGCTACCCAGATAAGGAAAAACTAAAGGAAGAATATAGAGAGGTTACATTTAATTTTTCTCCTGAATTATATTACAACATGTAAGATATAGTAGTCATCTAATATTTTTGATGCCATTATTAAAATTTAATAGGATATGTTATTAGGTCGGTGCAAAAGTAATTGTCATTTTTGCATTTGTTTTTAACCTTTTAAACTGCAACTACTTTTACACGAACCTAATATTTATACCTTGAATCATTCTACAAAATATGAATATGTGGAAGCTTTGAAATATGCAATAAAATATTTACACAAATGTAAAACATGAATTCTGAGGAGACTGTTTTATTTTTTTCCTATGAAAATTATTTTTTTCTGAAGACATGTTGAAAACCTCCCGGATCTGAAACCAAATACAAATTACAGTGAAAGTGGACAAACAATAAAATGTTACTTTCATATTTAAAAATATTTTCTAGAAATTCAGTCTTGTTATAAAGTTGAGGTTCTGCAAGACAGACAGAAAGAAAAAAGATGAAAGTAGAAAGGGAAGGAAAGAAAAGGAAATGAAATGAAATGAAAGGAAAGGAAAGGAAAGGAAAGGTGGAAGAAAGAAGGAAAAATGAAAGAAAAAAAGAAGGAAGGAAGGAAGGAAGGAATGAAGGAAGGAAGGAAAGAAAGAAGGAAGGAAGGAGGGAAGGAAAGAAGGAAGGATGGAAGGAAAATTTCAAAGGTTATTTTTATTTTCTTTGCCAGGAATACTTGGGAATTAACTTTTTTTGTTTGCCTTAATATTAAAACAGTTTGGTTCCTTTTTTATGATTTAAAAATGGGAAAAAGAAACAAAAAACTTTCTTGATTACATTTTGTTGGTATACAGAGGGTGCCAAAAATATTGTATGCACATTTGAAGAAAGGAAAAAAACTGTATTAAAATTGTGATACTCAATATATACCGATAACAAAAGATGAATACAAGTTATGTGTATACATATTTTTGGCACCGCTGGTAGATTTGATCTTTGTCATCTAACATTTATCATGTAGTAGAAAATGCATCTAATGTAACATATGTAGTTTGACTAGACTGTAAATTGTGACTGATGTTCTTCAAAAGTAGTCAAATCACTATGGAATGTAACATTTTTTAGATGAATTCGTTTTGTAGATTTTTTTATATAATCTAATAGTATAAGTGGGAATACTATTATGAAATTCTTTTATTGATTACTGAGAAATGTAATGCCACATTTTACTTGAATTCCCAAGATTTTTAATTATAAAACATATGTACTCAAAGTAGATTGTACTAACCCTCCTTTATGTCTACAAATTAAAATCATGTTAGCATATAGATCAAATGTTTAAAAATACAAACTATGATGAATTCTCAAAAAAAATTTGGAATTGCAGTTTTTTTCTAGGTCTAATATCAATTGACTCTTGAAAATAATTTCAAGAATCAGATATTTTTGTTCAAGGTATCTGACGTTTGAACTTAATTTTAGGTAGAAAATAATTTATCTTTGTAAGTAAGCTTTCTCATAATTATTTAGAATCATACTGATGTTATGGAATATAAGAGCATTTCTGTGATTTGAAAATAACACTTTAGGTGTTAAACATGAAATTAATTCTGTTTTGTGAAATTATAAATATTTTTCTGAAACTCGAAAAATATATTTTTAGATGTTCTCCACATTTAAAATGAGCATAATATGTTTCGTCTAAGCCTATTAGGAGCTTTTACGAGATTCACGTCTTCGAATTCAACCTCAAGTTTGGTGATTGTGGATCAATTTTAACTGAAAATAGCTAACATCTCCTGGGTAAAGTGTATGAGAACAGATTATGGATAGACATAAAATCTCCTTTAAAACCTGGACTTAAATGCAAGTTTTGGCACCTAGAGGTATAATGTAATGAAGAGAGAATGAATTTTCCTTTAAGGTAGTTTGTAGCTGTAGTCTCTGAACCTATTCATTTCTCAGCACAGCCTTGTTTTTAGCTGCTTACCCTGCTCATATACAAAAAGAAAAACTGTCCCATGTTAGGTTAAAACATTCAAATGGAGTATGAGAATGTGGTTTATAGTTCTTAAAGCCAGATCAGGATAATCAGTGAAAAACAAGAAGGACTATCAGGAGGTTCAAAAAGCCAGGATCATCATTGTGATATACAAAATACATACACATACTGTCCAAGTGGTACAGTCATTGACTTATGCCACTCTCTCTATATATATAGATGAGCCAAATGCTAGTTTGGCTGTGTGCTCCACAGCACAGCTTCATTTGTTATGTAATCAGTTGCCTCTATTACAGTAGAGATTCCTTTTGCATCAATTAAAGTGAATCCCAAAGTTGTTACTAGAAATCTGACAATGCATGAATTTGTTTATATATCCCACAACTGTCTTATCAGAACTTAGTAGGCGCTACATGCTGGGGAGACAAAGGTGAACACGATACTGCACTAACCTTCAAGAAACTAATGATCTAGTGGAAAAGAAAGGTAACTAGGCTTGCAACTTCTATCCAATGTGATATAAAAGCAAATTCAGGGACCTGTGGCCTTCTTCCCATGGGTAAGGAATCCTCTCACTCAGCCTATGGCCATCAGAAAAGGTTTCCAAATAAAATTCTGTCTAAACCTGGTCCTGAAATCCCATTAGTGATTAGCTCAGCAAAACTGAGTAGGGAAGGAAAGATGTTCTAGACAAATGGAAGAAAATGTATGAAGATCTGGAAAGGAAAGGCAGCATGACATACTTGGTAGATTAAAATAGTCAGGAGCTCAGAGTATGAGGGAGAGAGGTGAGAGGAGAGATAAGCCTGCATAAGTAAGCAAGAGACCAATGATGAAATTCCTAATACATCATGTTAAACTACTATGACTTTGAAAGGAGAGCAATATGTTTTAGAAAGATCACCCTGGCTGCAGTGTCATTTGGAACAAGACAAAGGAAAACAATGACTACTCAAGAGCCTAAAGCTGTAACAAAAGCACAGATTAGTCAGGAATAAGGAGATGATCATCTATATTGGAATAAAATTAGCAAGACTACTAATTGATTAGATTAGATGCAAGAAAGGGCAAGTGAGAAACAGAATGATCTGTGCTACCAGAAGACAGATAAGAAGGCAGGTAAAGGCAAGTGCTTGAGGTGAAAGCTCATTAATTCAGCTTTGGGAAGGTGGAGAGCTTGAGCTGGTTCTAGGGCATCCATATTGCTTATGAGATTCTGTAAACATAAGGGAGATGCAGGCTCATGAGAGATTATTAAATAGTAATCAAATAGGTGGTTATTAACTCTATTAGAATTATGAGTTTGCTAAGGAAATCCAAAAAATGATGAATAGAGTGTTGAAAATAGAACCCTGAAGAGCACCAGCATGTAAGAAAAAAGCAAATGTAGTGGAAACTGGAAAGGAAAGAGGAAATGCATGAATATGGGGTACCACTAAAGGGAAGGAAAGAGAGTCGTTCAGTGCAGACCAGAGAGCAGCTGACAGTGTCCACAGTGGCTACAGAGAGTCCAGCCCTGCAGACAGTGGCTGCCCAGCAGTATCAAAGCTGGCTGACTGCTCCACATTCAGTGAACGGTGGAGGTGAAAGTGGGGTCAGAGCCAGGAGGGGAAAAGGACTTTCCAAGCTCTGAAACAAGTCTGGAACCCCTAAATTGTCAAGTATATTGCATTAGACCTATGGACTCTGACCTCAGCCTACGGCCTCCATCAGCTCCTGGTCCGAGTGCAACTCACTATCAATTCAGTGATCTCTCTCTCTCTCTCTCTCTCTCTCTCTCTCTCTCTCTCTCTCTCTGTGTCTCTCTCTCTCTCTGTCTCTCTCTCTTCCATTTTTACCTCTTCTATCTGATGGCCTCCTAGTTGCTCAAGCCCTTTTTCTGACATCTCTAATTTTCCTACTCCTCAATTCTAGTTCTGGGAGAGCCTCAGCTCTGGAAAATGGATATATTAGTGTAAATAAATGGGAAAACGGTATTTCAGTCATAGGATGCGGTTTAAACCCCAACTTTGAGAGACTAAATTTACACATGCAGGTCTCTGTTGAGGGCGAAAAATACAGCACTCCCGTCCTAATTTTAAATTCAAGCGTTTGCATTTCTGTCCATCTCATCTTATTACTTCATCTTTTTCTCTCTAGGATCTCAACCCCTTTCATGACTTGCAGGCTACTGGTATTAATACTCTTTCCTTGTCCTGCACCCTTCTCATTTCCTCAATTCCCTCCCTATCCAGTTTAGGGTTTGTGGTCATTAATTTGCTTACTCCTTTCAATGTACTTTCAAACACACTATCCTTAACTTTTATTGTTTTCACAGACAAAACTCCCTGTCTAGTTTAAATCCAACTGTCAACATACTCTGTTCCTGAATACATCTGGAGAAGAACACAAAATCATCCTGAAAGGTCTCAGTTCATGATATTCACCGCAAGTGAGATTTTCAAGCTTCCTGGTAATACTATCACATTTCCCTACTCCATTTACCATCCCACCCTGCTGAATAAATAAGTTACATCTTATCCTCTGTCCTCAAGCTCCAGACCTTCTTGGCATTCCTATGTCATTGACAAGATAAAAGCCATTCAAAGACAGGGTACCCCACTTGCTCCCACCACGCGTATATACACTCAGATATTCTGCCTTGCTTTCACTGATATGCTGTGAACATATTGTCAGTGCGTCTCTTAAAGGCCAACTTCCCACCTGTGTGCATTGAATCCAATTACTTCCCATCTTGACTGTTCAAGGACATCTTTCTAGAAAATCCCCTTTATCTCTACTCAGCATCAATTTTTGTCTCCCTGTTAGATCATTCCCATAACTATAAAAAAGTACATCTAACCTTTAATAAAATAACTATCTTTACCTTCCCATTCCTTTCACTTATTTTTCTTCACAGCAAGACTTCTTGAAAAGAACTGTTGATGGTCTCTGTGTTCAATTCCTTTCCTCCCTTTCTTCCTTGAGCCTATTCCAAGCAGTCTTGCTTATACAATTCCACCATAATGACTCTCTTCACAGTTAACAATAACTAGGTGATTGCTAAATCTAAGGATCAATTTTTACTGTAATAGACCTATTAGGTCTATTCAACAGCGTTAACCATTCCTTTTTACTTTAAACATTTCTTCATGTGATTCCAGGATACTACAATCTCATGTTTTTATTTCTATTTCACTGGCTAATCCTTATTTCCTTTGCCTGTTATTCTTTGTCTCAACTTCCAAATGTTGGTATATTCTAGAAAAAAATATTTTCCATTTAAACTATCCCTTAAATGATCCAATTCATGGACGTCAGCTTCCTCTGGGATGTAGTCCACTTTTACTCTAGTCACAGTTACTTGTAGCCAGCTCTAAATCTTTGATATTCCACTCTTTACCTATGCTCATTCTAACTCCTACTTCTAGTTAACAACTCTTTTTGGGTTCTGCGTCAGCTCTTAAAAAATTCTGACTCTGTCACTGAAAAACATCTTCTGAGATCGATAATTTGTTAAATATATTTCAGGATTCAAAACCTGTTTCTGGTCACGCTTCAAGGGTTATAATTTACTAGGTAAGAAAAGGAAGCCACGCTGGGTCCAAATTCTGCACCCAGGATTTCAAAGAGGCTCAGTAATAAAAAAATGCTAAGCAACACTAATGGGTTCTAAATGGATTCCTTCACACATAACTCTTGGTCTTTTTCAGCAAACACAAACATCATTGTCTTCCTAATTCACTCCTTCTTATTCAGCATTCATTAGCTTTTTTCAACAACTCTCTTTGGAATTTTTACAATGTATTGGGAAATGTGGATACAGTTGTGACTAGTCACAAATGGCTCCTGTCTTCAGGAAATTTACAATCTGGGCATATTGGTAGAAGATTACAAATTGGTAAAGTGTTAGTAGAGAAACATTAAATAAACAAACAAAATTATCCTAAACACATAAACTAATAACTATGCTACATATAATGAAGTAAAAAGAAAACAGAGTGCATTGAGAGAAAACTTGCCAACACTTGTTTTCTCTTTTTTTTTTTTTTTGCTTTGCTGCCATCATGATTCAGTTCCTTGGAACAAAACTCTTCTCATGGCTCTGCTGCATACATCCTTTACACCTTGGCCACTCATTTTATTGATTGAGAATTTTGGACGAGAGCAGCTCTGTCAGTAAATCTCTTTGCAACGTCAGCTCCAAACTTAGGTGGCCTGGATTTAAATCTGGATTCTACTTCATAGCAGCTGTGTGGCTTTGAGCAATATATGTATAGCTCTGTGGCTCAGTTTCTTTACATTTACAATAGGGATAACAATACTATTTCATTAATAGGTTGTTGTAGAGATCAAATAAATCAACACACATAAAGTACTTAAAACTTTGTATGGTTTATAGTAAAAACTCAAGAAATAGTAACTATCTTTAGTTACTTTTTATTATCTGCACTTTAGTTACTAGCTTGTACTAATTAAATACTGAGACATAATTGAATATTGGGCTTACGCCTTCTACATTGATTGGGTTACAAAATACAAACATAAATACCAAATTTTAATACTCATTTTACTCTGAGGAATTAAAAGAGTGGAAAATGAAAGGGCGGTAGTTAAGATGTTTATTTTTCTAACAGGTGTACTCCCATGAGTGAATTAGAAAAAAATTTGACCACCGATGGAAATTATTGAGCTACAAAAAAATTCAATGACTATATATTCTTGTGTTTCTGTTGGCTAAAGCAAGACCACCCCATTTTTTCTCCACATTCTTGCTCAGGGTTTGGAAGGAAAAGTGACTCATAACTCTTTTTCAGAGAAATCTTCATTAGTTGCTCCAACTTTTAATGAGTATCTATGCTGAAGATGTCAGCAGAATCTAGTTATACGTTAATCATTTTTTTCTTCTATTTTCCCACTTCTCATAGATCAGACCTTAGGGAACAAGCATTACAGTTATTTCTAAAGTGGTCTAGAGATTTGGCGATAAAACTCAATTAACCTGGTGCTCTCACACCATGAAATTCCAGCTGGAGGTTGGGTAGGAGTAAATATTAATGCCTTCATTAAATATTTCCTAATCAAATGACCCTGGGAACACTGAACTATATTATTTAATAAAATTGCAGTCTATTAAGTCAGAATGACATTGCCACCCCTTGCAGTTTGGGAACTAATAACATTGCTTTTTTATTACTTAAAAGGTTGCTTTATAGATATAACATTGCCATTAAATGTAAATAATATTCATGACACAATGGATTAGAATAGAATTAGAATTTCTTATGGCAATGTTTATGAATCAATAAAGATAAAAATGTCATTATAATAACGGATACATTTAAAAATATTTAATCCCTTACCATATTTAAAATTTCCTGAATTTTCTGATACCAAGTAAACTTCTGATTTTTATCTTTGTTCCTAAGTGTGAAAAACATGTTTACAAGCAACTTTAAAATTATTAAAATATTAATAATAATACTAGAACATCATTACTGGATTCTGTATCCAATTTTTTTCCTTCAATTTACCACACAATGTAGTTAATTTTTACAGCCAAAGAAGTGTAAGCGACATCAAAACTCATGAAATGACAGGTCTTTGTATAAATTCAGTTATTCCCTGTAGTTCTAGTTTGATTTTAAACATTTATTTAAGGTCTTATATAAAAATAAATATAAGCTCTGGCACCAACTGATATGTGATGCTCTGAAGAATATTAATGCTTAATCACTGACTCATAAGTCAGGGGAGCAAATGAGGCACCGTATATTGATGACACAGTGTACAGAAAGAGCAGAAGTCATGCAATATCCAAGCCCGCAGTGTGACCTAATTTGGCATCAAAGTCAGCATAAAGAAATTTGATATCTGACCTTTTTCAGGGTAATTGCTAAGGCTGTTCTCTCTTTGATGAGAATTAATGTTAACTGTGCAACTTTAGCCTGCTACTGTTTTATGAAGCTTGCAAGGATGGATGTAACACCTCAGCAAAGCCAGTCGTGTGAAGCATATTTAGAAATGGTAAATAATTTATAAATAATGTGCATCATTTCAAGTTGGCTGTCTGCATCTATGGCAGAGGAGAGTTTGAAATAACCCAAGTCAGATGTACTCTATGTCTCAACTCAGCACTTTCTTCAAGAAATGTGTTATGTGTAAACTTTATAGTGTGTTAGCTGCAGGAGCAGGAAAGGATGTGCAGAGGGTAACAGTCACCATTTTTTTAAGCACCAAAATCAGACATTTAAACTGTAGTACTTCTAAGATATAAGAGAACTTCTTAACAGCACTGCATTTCTAGTGTTCTTTGCATAAGATTGAAAATTAGACATACTTACAGGGTAAAAAAAACAACACAGCTCTAAGTTATTTCTACCATCCCTTTTCAGGTATACTGTTTACCTCTGAAGTCATAATGATTTACAATTTGGAGTACTATATGTTCTTTTCCAAATAGTTAATGCGCAGCTATATGCGTAGATATGTAATGGGAGTTATTACACCTTAATCTGGGTATTACATATGCTTTTATTGCTGAGACAGAGAGAGATTCTCACAGTTCTTCTATTTTGTATATATTTTTTTACTATTATTGAGTTTTTAAAAATCTATAGTATTTAGATGATATCTCTTTAAATACTAAGAGCATAAAGTGTGATTGCATTAAATTGATATTTCCATCATAATATGAATATTGTTTTCTAATCACTGAGGAAATTAGTAAGGGCAGGAGTTAGTTGTGAAATATAACCAAATTAATTTAGTGATTAAAGAATCCCCTCTTGTTTTGGATAATTAAAGGTTCAGTGAAGTTTTAACTCTGTAATGATTATATTAACTTTTATCTCCCTAGTTTCTGTTCATTTAAGATAGATCAGATAGTATTTGATAATAAGTCCAATAAAGCTGATACTGTTTAGCAATAAATGCTGTGATTAAGAAATAATTTAACACAATGTCTTTCCCCTCAGTTTTAGAAAAGATTATGGTTTCTTTACATATAGTGATATAAAAAAATAAACCTGTATGTTTCATAATGTCCAGTGTTTCCTATGGTGCAGTATTGTCCCTAGAATCTATAAAATGTGGATGCATTCAGCCCATTGTGGACCTATGAATGGAATTCAAGATGGACCATTATATTTATCAAATATTAGGTAGCTAAGAATAATCTTGAAATGCGTGGGTTTCATAGACACTAATGAACGCAGAATTTAACATTTATTAAATATACATAAAATGATCAACCATTTAGTAGCCCAAATTGAAAAGTAACCATGGAATACAAACAACAATAAAACGTAAAATCTTTGCCTTCAAAGAGTTCGTACAAATCAAGAGCAGAACAATATAAACTTCACGGAAACCACTTTATAATCATGGAATTTGAACAAAACTCAGTCTGATTCTAATAGCCACTCAAATAAAAATTAAGTGACGGTTTTAGAAAAAAAGGTGTTCATGGGGTTTAGTTCTTTTCAAATAGGGGACATGTAAGAAGTGGTTTTTACACTTGCAGAGGCTGAAGCCATATAACAGTAAGAGTGCAGAATGCTACACTCCCCAATTAAGACAATAAAGGTTTCTCTCAGGAGGTGTGGAATCCTCACTCCACATGGGAACTAGTTTGTGTAAGGGTGAAATTCAGGGAATCAATAACGTAGTTAGATTTAGCTAGTTTGCAGTTTAACTCACCACATAGCTTGCTATCTAGCTCCCTGTAATTAGACTTAGTTTGTTTGTAGTTTGATCCATCCTGATATTCAGCTATGTCTTCTATTTCTCCCCCCACTGATTAACTTAAGAACTCTATTTTGTTCCCTTTCTCAAGGCTACCCATACCTCATGAATCCATTTAATCAACAAAATCCTAACCTGAAAAGAGCAATTTCTTAATCCTCAGGAGCCTGGAAACTGGAATCCAATTTACAACTTCTTGCAGTTTTTTACTGGTGACACATCGTTCCGGGTATCAATGGCCAAGTCTGAGTCCAGAGTCCATAGGTAGCATTATCTTCAAACAGACCAGACCCCAGGAAGTGATGTCAGCCCTGAGACCTGCCTGACTGAGTCCCCCTTACCTATATAAGAAAAAGCTAACCTGGAGTCAGGTGCAGCTGTCTATCAGACTCTACCCTGGCAAAGGAGCCTGACAGTATTTTTCTTACCCCTGTGTCTTGGTAGCTGTCCCTATCAGACTCGGCCCCTCCACAGCCTCTTCCAGCTGGTGTTTCTACCCTTATTGCCCTCTGCAGCCGTCATCTTTGGACACTGCCATGGGCATTTTCTCTCTGCCCTAACTTTAATAAAACTTTCTTGCTCCCCCATTTTGTAGAGTCTGTGAATGCTTTCATCTTTTGTGAATGACCAGGGGTTAATTCTATGCCAGAACAGTTTGGGCACATGTGTGTCTCTGCTGGAAAGTTGGTAGAATCTAAGGGAGCTACACCTTACCACTTGGGTGGGTGCATTAGCACCTGTTCTATGCAGTTGCTCAGAGGAAATCAATGTTCTTATATTTTACCATTAAAGAAATCCCCATGTTCATTTTCATTAGCTGGTTGCTACTGTCTTTGCTGTGATTACAGTCCCATTGTGATACCCAAGCCACAAACCATAGTATTAAAAGGGGAGTAAAATAGGTGCCTAATAGGATTACTGTTCAATCTGTGTAGGAACATCTAGAAAGAAGCATTTGATACCAATAGAAAAAGGTCTTAGAGCTAGAGATGGAATCTGAATTGAGCTGTGGTCATATCTCACAAATGGAAAATAAGAATTTAAAAATAATAGTATGGCTTCTATTTTGCTACTTAGCACATGAAAAAGTTGCTTAGAAATCCCTTCAAGGGGCATTAGTTATTTGAGTCCCCTAATGACCTCATTATAAGGCAATTTTTCTTCAAAAGCAGTCCCACAGCTTTGACCCTAGTAATTGTATACTAGTGAGGCACACACTGGAATGAATTGGAAACTGCAACTAATAGCAATTTCTTCAAAGACATCAAAAGATCATTCATTATCTCAATGACATTTTAGCAAAGTTAGGTGAATTCTCATTTCAAAGAAGAAATACTTGGAAATCATTTAAATTCATTCATCTGCTATGGTTTTGGTATTCTGATAACCTGATAGCTAATTTGGTAGCTAATTTGGTAACTAATTTGATAGCTAATTTGATAACTGATAGCCTAAACTGATAGCTAATTTGGTCCAGTTATTTAGTTCAATAATGATAAAGACATCACACAGGCTAAAATGTTGCAGGCTGATTCAGTGTCACTCTCTCTGTCAGTGCCTACTCATCTGCCTCATCGGTGGCACTTGCTCAATATTTAATAAGCTCTGTTTCCAGAAAGCAACTTCCAACTCTGGTCTGGAACTGTTATTTCCTGATACTTACAGATCACAAACTTTACTACTTTCCAACTCAAAAGTCTTACTTACTTACACATGAAATAAATTTCAAAGAAATAGGTATCTGGTACCTTCCTCAATTTGTGACAGTGGTTATTTCAGCTGCCATTTAATCCTTTTGGTATTGCCTACAGGTTTAGAAAGGTCATTATCTTAATCTTTCCCCTTGTGGAATAAATTATGGGGTTCAGATTCAAAAGGAAGAATGGTAACTTACGTTTCCAATGACTTTAAATTTTAAACCTTCTAATTAAAAAAGAAATACACGGGCCAGCTCTGTGGCTCAGGCAGTTGGAGTTCCATGCTCCTAACTCCGAAGGCTGCCGGTTCGATTCCCACATGAGCTAGTGGGCTCTCAACCACAAGGTTGCTGGTTTGATTCCTTGACTCCCGCAAGGAACGGTGGGCTGCGCCCCCTGCAACTAACAAGGGCACCTGGACCTGGAGCTGAGCTGCGCCCTCCACAACTAAGATTGAAAGGACAACAACTTGACTTGGAAAAAGTCCTGGAAGTACACACTGTTTCCCAATAAAGTCCTGTTTCCCTTCCCCAATAAAATCTTAATAAATAAATAAATAAATAAACAAATAAATAAATAAATAAAAGAAAAAAGAAATATATGCTCACTGTAGAATAAAAACCAACTCTGATTTTGCTATCCAGTAGTGCCTTTTGCAAAAACAAACTCTGATATTTTTTTTATTTGATTTATAGACATATATACCAACAGATATTTTGGTTGTTATTTAAGGAAACTGGGATTAGTTTATACATATAGTCGTCTAGTTTTCATTTAATGTTATATTGTGAATATTGAATCCTGTCACAAATGTTCTTCAAAAGCATTTTATTGGTAACATTCCAATGATGTGTTTTGTTATAATTTATTTAATCATGTTCCTGTGATCAGATTAATTTATCTGCCACATATAATGCTGCAGGAATATCCTTATACATAAATCTTTGAATGACTAATAATTTCCATAGAAGAGCATCATAGAAGTGGAATTTTTAACTATGAAATAGCTCTTGCTAAATTTTTTTTCAGGAATTTTGACCTAATTATACTCCTGCTAACATCATGAGTAATAATTGTTAATATTATAATATTAATTATTGTTTAGATTTGCATTTTGATTATCAGCCATATGTAGTTCATTTCTCACATATTCATATTTTCTCATTGAGTTATATAAAAAATAGTTATCCTTTTTTTCTACTGAGTTTTCTTCTGCTTGATTCTTAAAAACAGTATGTACACTATGACCATCAATAATTCCATTTACTGTAGTGTGAATTTTAATTTGATGATAGTGTACTATAGGAAGAAGATTTACATTTTTATGTAAGTTTATTGATAATTTTCTTTATGATTTTCTTTACTTATATATTTATTTTGTCTTTTAAATTTCGTTTTGAATTTATTCATGATTTTTAAGAATCCAGATTTACAAATATGAGTCAAATTGATGTTAAAAGCAATACATGTATTTACTTCTCTCCGTGTCATTTTCAAATGCTAACTTAAAAGGGAATTCATATTAACCTAAGATGATTTATTTATTGTTTTCCCCAGGGAAAAGGGACAAAGAATTTTTAAATACTATTGTAAAGTTCAAAATATTTTTAGAATATCTAAGAGGTGGTATCAACTTTTTAAAATTTTTATGTCAGGTACAAAATTGCCTGAGGTTAAGAGGATTGATTTGCTATGAAAGGGAGAAATCAGTAAATATTTAATTCAAATTAATAAGGAATGAATTTAAGCCAACCCACAGGCCAAAAAATACTATTTAAACTGCACTGTCTAAAATAAGAGGAGACTTTCAAGACTAGTGTGGATCCATATGGTCCTACATTAAAGGCAAACCTACTTTACAAAACAGTGCTTGGAAGTCTGTATTATTAGTGGCATTTTACATGCTGTCAAGATATTTCTGTTTAAAATTTTATTTGACATTGTCACTAAGCCCACTTAACACCTTAGTGCTGAATACACTTTATTGTGGCTACAAGTTTTAATTTCATGACAATGCAAAAAATTGGACTTTTTAAGGAGCATTTTTCTTCTTTTTTTAAATGATAGTTGGTCAGTGGCTAAGTTTCAATGACATTTATCAGCTACCTAATTAAAATGTAGACACTTTTATAATAATTGCAAATGTGACCTTCATTTGTGTATTTTTGCTAGCTAGCATGTTTAGCCAAATGTCACAGAGAACCCTAATCCATTCTTTCCCATAATGTTTAATTATATCATATTGAAAATGTTCATTCTTCAGTTACCATGGTTTATGAAATCACACTGCTTCTGTGGAGAGTGGGTAGCTGTAGTTCCAATACCATAATGAACAGTGATTGTAAGGCCATGTCTACCAGCTGCCAAATCAACTAGCTAAAAAGTGAAAATTCATTCAATTAACAATTTGGTTTGCTTTCATGACACCAAACAATAGCTTTGATTTGTTTTCCTCTGTACAAATAAGGAATTCATAGACATGGGCTCGACTGTTTTGACTTTCTTTAAAAATAGCCCAATTAGATATAAACATCTTTATATTTAATTGCCTGGGTGAAATCTCCTCCTGGATGTTCCACAGATATTTACAGCTTTAACACAACCTCAATACTTTCAAATTCTACCTTCTCCATAACCATAAGTACTGCTCACAGTAACTGTCTCTTTTAAATTCTCCCCAGGTCCTTTCAGTCTATGCTCCGCAATTTCACTGAAGTAATATTTCTAACACGGAAATATGATCATGGTATATGCATGCCCAAAATACTGCAATCTTAAAATCTTCATAGCAAAGCAAACTTATCTTCTTAAAGACAAGGCCCTTCTTATGTATTTGTCAAAATTCATATCTTCTCTTTCATTCTTCCTTCACTCAAATTTTAATCAATCAATAATGAATTACCTACATTTTTCCAATGAATCAGGCCATGTTTCCTAGTTAACCTTTGTACTTAGTATTTCCCTAATGCTGTTATATGTTGATTATGAAGCACTGAATATGGTATAAAAATTTAATTTGGGGGATGTTCTATTTATATATAACTAATCACTGTTATTTATAGAACTAAAGATTCATAAATTATTTTAGCTTAGTTTATAAAATTACAATTCAAATATAGAATCAAACATATTTAAAATATAAATGAAATTTTTATTATATTCTTTAAACTTAGTTTAGTTCTCCCATATTAAGAGATTTAGCTATATTAATTAGCATTGTGGGGTTGATGTAAAGACATTTATTCTCTTGAAAAATCCTTGTGTGTAGTTTTAAGATTATAAGTAAAAATTAAATCTATCATAATATCAAAGAGTATGCTCTACTAAGATTTTTTAGTACCTTAAAAAGTGTCTCATAGGAATCTAATGTTCAACATGATGACTATAACTAATACTGTTGTATGATATATAGAAAAGTTGTTAAGGAGTAAATACTAAAAGTAAATATGAAGAGGAGAAAAAATTTTTGTCCTTTTTTCTTTCTTTTCTTTTTATTGTATCTATATGAGAAGACAGATGTTACCTGAATCTATTGTAGTAATCATTTCATAATATATGTAAATCATCATGCTGTACACTTTACATGTATACAGTGATGTATACCAATTATTTCTCAATAAAACTGGGGGAAATAGTTTTCGTACTATAATATTAATGCTTGGATTAACCCATAGAATTGGGAGAAATGATATGTTAGGTATAATTTTAGAGTTTGGTATATTTTCGAAAATAGTAAAACAGTTTAACAAACTTTTCTTCAGTTAAGCTGTGCTATTCCCAAATATCACACTATTGCTTAGTAAAACAGCTGAAACAAGTTTAAGATTTTCACTAGAAATATCTTTATATTCAATCTTTGGTATTTTGCAAACTTTGACACATATTTGGTCAATTCATTTTCCTTTGGTAATTTTATTAAATGCATGTTCCTAAATAAATGTATTTACCATGTTATAAACAAAATTAAACTCTGAGCTATATTTAGACTTGCTAATTATTCTTCTGATTCAATAAAGTATAACTATATAGAAGCTACCAGCTTTTTGGTGATATTATAAAAGTAGGAGTTTGGGACCATTTTTTACTCAGTGTTTCTAATGCGTGCTTACAAATTTTCATGGGTGAAGGAAAAATACTTCAAAGCCCAGCTCAGAGTTTACTCAGTTTCTCATCTCAAGCAAGGAAACATGTTACCTTGCAGTTGAGGAACTGTCATGGTAGGACCTGATGGGTGGAAGACAATAGATTTAAGAGATAAAAATTACATATGTAATATAAAAAATATATATGATAAAAATTATATATATAATGTAAAAATTGTGGGGAGCCATTATTTACTGTTGCTCTGGAGTCTGGTGGTCTGGCTCAATTTATGACTAAGGCCTTATCTCTGCAATAACAACCTTGAGAGTGTTTCTGCAAATTGCTAAGGAATGTGTTGGGAGTGGCCGTTTCCCCGGACACAGATAACTGATGGCTATCAGGATGATTGGTAGACTTTGTCTTGTTAATTACTTTGGAGAGTTTTGTAGTGATTTGTAGTTTCTTTGCAAAAGTTAGAAAATTTACTCTCTGTAAGATAACACAAGCCAGTGAATGTTAAACTGCAGGTACCTAAAGGATATAAATTGGTGAAGGAAAATAAACGAAGCGCTTCAGCACCACTGAAGACCGGCCGCATCATCATATGTGTGAGTGTCTCTTTTGCATTCCCACTCTCCCTTCCAGGTACCGTTCGATTTGTGGTGGCTGGACCGCCGCAAAAAATTATATATATATATATATATACATATAATATTTCCAACATTGAAAACATCTTCTAAAATACATGATGTAAAATTGTAAGGATTTCCTAAAATCTGGAAGAAATTTTGTACAGTTTTGGGGAACAAATGAGGTAAGTGATGATTATCCCATTGCCCATTACTACAGTAAATTAATTTCATTAATTAATTTCATATACATTCATATACATCTACTAATTCTTCAAAGTAATGTGGAACTATTTCTTACAATTATTTTTGTTGTTTTAGGACAATAGAGATTTTTGGGTTAATTAGTTCTATTTGGGGAAGATTAGATTTTGTATCATAATGTTAAAGAAAAGATTTAGAAAAAAGTAAACCGCTAGATGTTGGGGATTTCTAATTGAAATTTTTAGTCAAAAAAGTGATATAATGTATACTATTCAATGATCTCTGCTGATAAAATCTGAAATTGAGCTACCTTAATAAAAGTATTCCCCACAGCTACACAGCTAAAGGAACAGTTTTTTTTTTGTTGTTTTTTTTTTAGAAATAAAAGATGAAAAAGTACACATGACAGAATTGAATAATATTCTATCTCTATTGAGGGGAAATTTAATATGGCCAAGAGGTAGTTGAATAAAAATTTTAATAACTACATTTCCTAGTGATAGTTATCAAATGCATTTTCTCACAGGAGTCCTTAGTGGAATCTGCATAAATGATAGAGTTCTCATCTGCTGCAATAATGTAAAAAGTTGAATTAACCCCCCACAGGGCCTACCACGGTGCCTTGTATGTGGTCACTACTGAATAAGTATTGTTGAATAGAAAAGAGACTTAAAAGCTAAAAGAATGACTGATTTTCTATAATTTCTCATTACAAAAGGGTTGGTATAAAAATGATAATTTGCTCACGAGCTATAAAATGAATAAAAGAGATATTCGTAGATCTGTACCAGAATTTATATATCAGAAAAAGATTTTGTCTTTTAAAATAGTCACTTCTATTTGGCTACTGGCTCTCATTACCCAAAACAATTTTTGAAAATCCATTTTGAAATGGCCTCCACAGCCTTATGATTTTATGACTATACATTATTAAAAAGCAGCTTTTTATATGCTTATAAAGAGCAGTAGAGTTTGATGAGTGGACAGTATCCATTAAAGGAAAATTTCAGAGAGAAAGATATTGAGGAGAACTGATATTAGGAGAACTGAAATCAAGTTATATGAGGGGAAACTGTACAAAATTTCCATATCAGGAGATATGTAAACACAGACTGTAGTAACTGGGAGAGAGACCTAGCAGATAAAACAAGGCAGAGTTATGGACTTTTTTTGTCCTTTTGTTTTTTTGACCATGGAAATAAGATAAGCCAAGAGCACAGAGAGAGTTTAACTAAGTTTTGTTAAGATTTCAGTAAAGGTTTAGACACCCTTCCTTATTGCCCCAGCATTATAATTGCATTATAATAAAATAAACCATATTAAAATAAAGTAAATAGTAATTTAAATCACATTTGCATATTATCTAGTTACCTCCATAATTTGGTAAAGGTTGGAGAGAAAGTCTTTAGGAATTTAAGCCATATGGAATGAGGTCATGACTTATGTATTAAAAACTTAATTATAGGTCTGATGCATACCTTATTTGTTTTTGTACTGGGTCTGGTTAAAGTTAGTGGAGACAAATTATGCACTTGTATATTTACGTAGTTTTGACCCGTATACATAGTAGCATATTTTTCTTCTCTAAAAGAAAATATAATTGTAAATTATAAAACTTTTTTTTCCCTCCTCCTTCAGCTTACTAGCAATTAGAAATCCTTAATTAGAAAAGTCCCCTCTATGCCATAATGTTATATTGAATCATTTCTTGGTCATTTTTCTTTTCTGGTAAAAACTACTTTCTAGATTTTCCAGTCAAGATGGCAGAGTAGGTACATGATGTGCTTGCCTCGTCTCATGACTACATCAAAATTACAATTAAACTATAGAAAAACCATCACTGAGAATCACCTGATCTAGCTAAACCAAAATCCTACAACTAAGGACATAGAGAAGAAACTACCTCGAAACTGGTAAGAGGGGTGGACATATGGAATGGGTTGGTTCTACTCCCACTTGTGGTAAAAATCGGGAGGGATGTCTTGGCAGCAGAAGTAGCCCACAGTGAATGGAAGGTCTCAGCCCCATACTAGGCTCCTCAACCCATGTTTCCAGTGCTGGGAAGAGAAGTCCTCACAGCATTTGGCTGTGAAATACAGCAGGATTGTCCCAGGTATTCCTCTTAAAGGGCCCACACATGGATTTATTCGATGATGGGCTCACTTGCTCTGAGCTCCAGCACTGAGACCGTGGCTCAGGGGTCTCTAGGAATATACGAGGAGGAACTGAGTTGTCTGGCTTCATGGAGGGGGTTGGAAAAGCAGCTTTCTTTTGGACAATGGTGCTGATGAAATCCATTGTTGCTTTGTCAAGCCCTCCCAGCCTATAGATGCAGGCAGTTGCCATATCTGAGTCTCCATCAACTTGACTAACACTGTTCATTCATCTTGCCCTGGTAATTCCTGAAGATCCCACTACACTCAATTTGTGGACCTACCAGAGGCGCATCCAGTGACTTTTCCATACAGACAGACTGTCTTGGCTCATGCTGCAGACTTTCCTAGAAACTCAAAAAAGTTCACAAACCCCAAACAAGCAGCATCTGGCCTCAGCATGTTCTATACCTTGGTTTGAGCAGCCCCAAATAGGCACCAGCAGCACCAGGCCTCAGTTTGTGGCTTGGCCTCTTGAGGCACCTCCAAGCCCAGTGAGGGTGGGGGCCACCTGCAAATTGCTTTGTGGCTAATGCTAGATGGCCCAGGGTAGAGCACAGGCTGCAGCTGAACTTGGCCCAGAGCCTGGCTACTCCCAGGAGGCTCCAGGCATGGCATGCAAGGTGGCTGGCTTTGGGCAGAGCCAGAAACCACCTGGCCATGTATGAAAATGACACACTCAGAGGGAAGACTAGGCAGGCACCAGAGCCCTACAAAAGCAGATCCTGCTTTATACAATCAGCACTTACGCAACAGTTCCTCCACTGTAGTCATGTCCAGTACTCACAATCAATCAACCCAAGGATAAATCCCTTGTATTGACATGCAAAGAGCAACCAATGCTCAACTATAACAGGAGGGCACACACAACCCCCACAATGGACACCTGGATCACCCGGCTTAGGTGACCAGGGAGATTGTGCCACTGGGCCCCACAGGATGCGTCCTACATAAGGCCATTCCACTAAGACAAAGAGACATATCAGCCCTTCCTAAAACACAGGAACAAATATAGGGAGGCAGCCAAAATGGGGAGACAAAGAAACACATCCCAAATGAAAAGCACAAAACAAAGCTCCAGAAAAAGAAATAAACAAAATGGAAATAAGCAATCTACCAGATACAAAGTTCAAAACAATAGTTATGAGTATGTTCAGTGATCTCAATGAGAACTTCAATAAAGAAATAGGACACAAAAATGGAAATAGAAATAAAAAGGAACATATCAGAAATGAAGAATACAACAATTGAAATAAAGAATATGTTAGAGGAAATCAACAGTGGGTTAAATGAAGCAGAACATCAAATCAGCAAGTTAGAAGCTAAAGTAGTAGAAAACAACCAATCAGAACAGCAAAAAGAACCCCCCCCAAAAATGAGGAAGATTTAAGGGACATCTGGGATAACATCAAGTGTAACAACATTCTCATTATAGGGGTACCAGAAGAAGAAGAGAGAGAGGAAAGACTTAAAAACCTATTTGAAGAAATAATGATGGAAAATTCCCTAACCTTGTAAAGGAAATCGACATACAAGCTCAGGAAGTGTATACAGTCCCAAACAAGATAAACCCAAGGAGGTCCACAACAAGACAAATCATAATTAAAATGCCAAAGTTGAAAAATAAAGCAAAAATCTTAAAAGCAGTAAGAGAAAGCAATTCATTACCTACAAGGGAGCTCCCATTAGAATGTTAGCAAATTTCTCAACAGGTCTCAAGGACATGAAATATTCAAAGCGATGAAAAGTAAGAAACTATAACCAAGATTACTCTTCCCAGCAAAGCTGTTCCTTAGAATTGAAGGGCAGGTAAAGAGCTTCCCAGGTGACAAAAAGATAAAGGAGTTCATCAACATCAAATCAGCATTAAAGAAATGTTAAAGGGATGTTTTAAGAAGAAAAAATATTTAAAAAATGAATAATAAAATGGCAATAACTATATATTTATCAACAATTACTTTCAATGTAAATGGATTAAATGCTCCAATCAACATACATGGGGCGGCTGAATGGATAAGAAAACAAGACCCTTACATACTCATATGCTGCCTATAAGAGACTCACTTGAGATCGAAAGACACACACAGACTGAAAGTACACGGATGAAAGAGATATTTCATGCAAATGGAGATAAACAAATAAAGAAATTGGAGTAGTGATACTTATACCATACAAAATAGACTTTAAAACTAAAGTTATTATAGGAGACAAAGAAGGACCCAGTAATCCCACTTGGAATTTTTCTGAAGAAATCCAAAGAAGTATTTCAAAAAGACATGTGCATCTATACTCATCACAGCATTACTTACAAAAGTAATCTTACAAAAGATATGGCAGCAACTTGGATGATTATCAATGGAAGACTGAATAAAAAAGCTGTAATACATGTATACAATGGAATATTACTAAGCCATAAAAAAGAAATAAATCTTGCCATCTGTAACAACATGGATGGATTTAGAGGATATTGTGCCTAGGGGAGTAAGTCAGACAGAGAAAGACAAACACCACATGATCTCACTTACATATGAAATCTAAAGAACAATATAAACAAACAAATAAACAAACCAGAAACACTGATAGATACAGAGAACATTTTGGTGGTTGTGAGATGGGTGGTGGTTTGGGAGGGGGTTGGTGAAAAAGGGGAAGAGATTAAGAAGTACAAATTGGTAGTTACAAAATAGTCATGGTGATGTAAAATATAGCATAAGGAATATAATCAATATTATTGTATAAGTATGTACAGTACGGTGTCAGATGGGCACTAGATTTACTGCAGTGAACACCTTGTAAGTTTTATAAATTTCTAAATACAATATTGTACACCTGAAACAAATATAATATTGTATGTCAAGTGCAATTGAAAAATTATAAAAAACAAAAACCAAAACTACTTTCTATTTGTAAATATAGCCTGAAGTTATAACCTCAAATATAATTTCATTGCTAAAAATACAAGCTTAACATTATACCTTATAAATGGCAATTTTAGAAAAAATTCATCTTACATTATAAAATAAAAAATATTTTCACATGGAAAATAAATATAATAATGTAGTTTATGCAATCTTGAACTGATCCTAATCATAATTACTATTGCTTTAAAAGAACAAGCAAACTGATTTTTATTCAGTATAACACATTCTTTTTTTTTTTTTAAGTTATTAGGGTTTTAAATTTTTTTTTAACACATTCTTTTTATTAAAGTTTTTATTTATGAACATTCTTCACTCTGTGTCTTATATTCTTTTTTCCTTCCTGGTTATGATGATCATTATTTTAAAATCAATATCTGTATTGATTTTTTTAGAAGAAAATGTAAAACTACTATCATTTCATAACATTTAATATATATATGAACATATTTGACAATCACCACTAAATCAGCATGTCATATCTTACATCTATGTTTTCTGAGAAACAAGTTATTTAAATAAGGATTTGTTTACCAATTAACATACAGATTGTTTCTAAATTTTCCAGCATTCTGATATAAACTGTATTTAAGTTCTTGTCCTGGATGTACTGGTGACTTTTAGAGATTCTGTGAATCTTTAAAAGTGGATCTCTAAAATTTGAGGAATTTTAGAACTCCCTAAAATCATTATGCATACATGCATTTAAGGAGAGATGAGATTATCAGGGCCTATAGAATTCACCAGGTTTTTATAGATGTTGGGGAAACGCAAAAGTGTTAGATGCTTAGTATTTTCAAACACTTGTTTATGTAATAGATATATAAGATTGTTGTATGTTCAAACTACGTTGATTCAATTGAAACACATAAAAGTTTGAGGTGCCAGGAGCTCTGTTCAGAACTCAGTGTGTGGGTCATAGGGTATATACATTTTCAATTTTAGTAGAAAAAGACATATTGTGCTCTATATGGTTGTAGCAACTATTGATACTCCTATAGGCAGTATAAAATCCATCTTTTTTCACATCTTCAACAGCATGTAATGTTGTCACACTTTAATTTCCATTGTGGGTGTGATATTACTTCATTATACTTTGAATTTATACTTCATCATTTCTGATAAACTGAGCATCCTTTCCTCTATTTATTTCCACTTATGATCATTCATCTATGAAATTTGTACTTAAGATTTTGCCCTTTATTATTGAATTGTTTTATTTTTTCTTCTTAATTGAGTTGCAGGAGGTTTTGTTTTTATTTTGTTTTGATTGTTTTAAACATATTAGATATCAATATTTTCAGTTTTATGTGTTAAAATATCTTTTCTAAGTTTATGTGTTTTCTTCTAATTATTTTTATATCTTTGGAATAAAATAATAAAATTTAACTTTTGGAAAAAAAAAGAACTCAGTGTGGTTGCAAGTGCATGCAAATGGGGACGGGAAATGGTTAACATGTACACATATTTACTGAAATACAAGGCAGTTCAAAAACATATGAAAAGGGACCTGCAAAATGAGAAGGGGTTAAAGAAGATATTCATGGAAAGTGATGCTAAGTTCACTATGTCACTTGATATGGGATAGGTTTTTCACTTCTCAATCTTAAAAATCTTTTGTTAAGGTACATACATTATAATTGCACCTTATTGAGTCAAATATGCCAAGAATATAATGGAAATAATAGTTATTTTTTTAAACTTAAGTGTCACCTAATCTTTTACTCCAGTGTCTAAATACATCTCCTAAAGCAAATATTCTTTAAAAAGATAAACCTATTAAGCACTAAATGTATGTGAAACCTCCTGTTGGGGACAATGAAAAGAGATGGCCCATGTTCAGGCAATTTAAAACCTATTTTCCTTCTGAATACTATTTGGCAGTTACAAAAGATATCCTCTCAGAAAGACACACTTATGCCATAGTAAGACAAAGTTCTGAATTTTTAGAAGTAGAGTAAATGCAAAGAAGATTAATATGGTTGATTAGTATCTACCAATAATTTTTTTTCATAAAACTTGATGGACACCTGAAATAGTGTGTATTCAAATTTCCTAAAATGCTAAATCTGTTTCCAATAGCTCACTTTCCTAAGACTAAAATTCAAGGACGTCCATATATTAATTCTATCGTATTTACCAAGGATTATCTCTTAGGTTTTTCTACTATACCCTTAACACATTTTCCTTGAAGTTGCACTTTTAAACTGAATTACCAACAATGAGTTACACAGTGAGTGTCTCTATATCATAAAAACAAAAAGAAAAAGAATATAAAAATCTTACAACTTCAGAAAGCATCAATTTTACTCAAAGACTTAAGCACAAAGGTTAACTATTTTAAAGTACTATTTTGATATTATAATAAAAGCAGATTTACTATGAAACAGAAATGCAAACTTTTAAAAAGTATTTTATGATTGACCATTAGATTTCAGAGATAATCGTGTAGTGAGCTTCTTTAGGCTACACTTTATCATCTCCCATTGGCCTGGGTTCAATCTCACTCCCTTTTAAGATTTTGCTAAGTAAATTGAGAGTTCCAGTCTAAAAATCCAACTCACGCAATTTTGTTCAACCTATTCTTTATCCACACATTTATAATTTAAAATGTCTTTACAAAGCCTTTTCTTTCCACCCAGCTGAATTCAACATTCTCCTATTATCCCAATTCTGATCATTCCCACTTGAAATCTTTTATTATGAGTCATATTTTATCTTACTTGAAACTTCTTCAGTGTTGATGAATAATATGTATTATCACACATCTGCTCATATGCTTACTAATATGTAAAGTGCTGATGAAATAGGAGACTGCATTCATAAGGCATAATTAATCCCCACCCCCTTCCAAAAAAATCAAAACTATAAGAAGAAGGAGGACTTGAAACGTACAGTAAATGAAAGTACCAGTAATTTATCTGCAAGATAAGAAAAGAGGCAGTGTTATCAAAACAATGTTGAGGATTATGGCAGTCCCTGTAATGTTCATGTCCAGACTCCTTCTGTCTGGAACAATCACCCTCCTCTATCCCTCCCCACATGTGTAACTCAGGAAACTGACGGTAATTTGAATATTGGGAGGGAAGGATCAATGTGCCATGAAAACATTTTCTAGGATGTAGTGAGGGTCCTGAACATAAGGATGGTAGCTTAGCTGCCTGCTGCATCAACAATGGAGCAAATAAAGGGGCTATGGCGTGTTGCTTGGCCTCTGAGAGGTTATAGTTCTTTATTGTTTATTGGACCATATGCAGGGATTTTGTATTTCTAATCACGTACAAAAATTTAAATATCCATGGGCAGTATGTAAAGGCACTATTTAAAGGACATGATGAATTTCAAAATATATTCTTGCCTTACTGTAAACCTTACCTTTCTTGAATATAAAATTGCCAAAAATTATAAATATTGTAGTAAATGTACAACTCACTGTGATAAAAATCTGCTCAACTTAACACCTTTAAAGTTATAATAACAATCATCAAAATGTAGCTACCTAGGAATTAGAATGATAGTTGTTCCACTGAAGGAGAATATTCTAAAAGTAAAAACAACAACAAGAACAACGACAAAAAAAAACAAACTCAACATAATATTTTGGTTAGAAATGAAAGAGAGAAATTTCAATAAAAAATACAATTCTTGGAGAAAGCAGAAAAGTTGTTTACATCTCATCTTCTTATTGGAGATATGAAACAGCTGCACTTGAGCTCACTAGAGGAGGTAACTAGAAGGATGTCAAAGGAGTATGGGTATCAGTATGTCAAGTTAAAATGATACGACACTTTTCTTCAGGCACTGTTGATTATTTTTGTATTCATCATTGAAATTCCTATAAAAAGGTATACATCCTTCCTCGTAACCTATAAAAAAGCATTTTCCACATGAATTGATGGGCTTCTGTCCAGTAGAGGGCAATGCTGCATATTTATCCATGCCCCACTTGAATATTAAAACTTGAAAGTAAAAGTTAACAGGACAAATGCTTTGTGAATCATCATAACCAAGTAATTGGAGTCATAGAATAAAGAAGAGGGAGGAGGGAAAAGGACATTGAGAATAACAGTTTACTTTCAAATAACAATATTAATACTTTATAATATTAATATTTATAAATATAAAATAGTTATATAACAATTTTAATATCAATATGAATTACATAAAAATCATTTCGACCTATTACCTTTTTCCCCAAAATTAGAGAATTACATCACATTTGACAAAATAAGAACAAAAATACCTCAGAGAATTAAATCACATTTGACAAAATAAGAAAAAAAAAATTAGAGATAATTTTTTGTTCTAAAATGGCTTGCAGAAATTGGACATTAATTTTGAAACTGAATTTTTTTTAAAACTCCAGTTAAATGTCACTACCTACTGAAAAGCTTTTCCTGACATTTCCACCTCTTATGGGTGATTTAGTTCCCTGCCCCTCCTGTGTGCTCCCACAGGATGCTGGATACATGGCTCTTTTAGCTCCTATGGTTATGTCCATGCTCCAGGGCTCTAGCCTTTATGAGCTGAGAGTCCTTCTCTCATTATTCTCCCCATGTTTGGCACAGAGTGTTTGTTCAATAAATATGTATTGAATAAATGGCCCAAAGGCTAACTAATGAAAATGAAAGTCATTTCAAAAGAAGAGAACTTTTTTACCTAGAATTCTAAATTGGCAATAAAAATACAAATTCTATGAAGACATGACTATTGAATTTTTACTAAATTACCCTAATCATAGACAGATATAAATGATTTGCTATCAATATGCATTTTGATATTGTATTTCATTTCTATTTGTTATTTTAAAAGAGTTTTTTCTTACCCTCCTTGTTAGTTTTTTCAAAAATCGGGAATGCTAAAGAAAAAAATAATTGAGAAGTAATCAAAAACACCCTTCTAGTGAAAACTTCATTTAAAATAGATAATGCTTATTAATTTCCATAATGCAAAGCAACAATTCAAGATTCTACTTGTATACTACACACACAATAACATGATATACACATGTATATAGATATAGATCTACATATTTAGCTCTATCATCTGTCTGTCTGTCTGTCTATCTATCTATCTATCTATCATCATCATCTATCTATCATCTATCTATCTATCTATCTATCTATCTATCTATCTATCTATCTATCATCTATCTATCTATTGATTTATGTATCATCTAATACTTCTGCATATGTCCAAAGGAAATTACTTTTAAAATCTGAGTGCATAAAATATAATAATTTATAAAATAATTCTTAAAATTATTTTTTAAACAATTGTTTGCATGTTCTTTCTTTCATATGATTTATCTATGTTAGATAAAAAAGCAACTTTAGCGTTGCTTTTTTGTTTGATAAAAGCTTCTGAGTAAATGAAACATTAATCACTATATACTTTTATGTTCCTTTAGCTAGATTAGATATTACCTTTATTTCCAAAATGACATGAAGAGTCATTCTGAATATTCTGATGAACAAATATTTAATCAACTCAACCAGTTATTTCCAGGAAACCTGCATTTCAGAGGTTTTATATAATATCATTCTGTATGGCTTTCCATTGTTAAAGAACAATAAACAAACCCTAAATGAAAATGGCCATTAAAAAACAAGATATTTTACTTCCTAATGTGATTGGAAATGAGAGACTATGCTAGCAGAAACTACAAAAAAAATGTTATCACTCAAGTACAAGTCTTTTTAGAGCCAAACATCATGCCAGTGGTACAATAAAAGCACTCAGTGTCATCACAATAACAAGCAGTTTGGATTGACTTAGCTACAGAGCATCTGCAGAGATTTAAGGGATTGGCCTCAATTCCCTTCTAAAGCTCTGCCAAAGCATGGCCAATTTATTTCAGGTCTTAGACATGCTCCACACTAAAGTGATACTTTCAAGTGATTGTGAAATATAAGGTCTGACAATTAAGTTCATGAACTCATCCTAGAAAAAGTGCTACATACCTCATTGCTCAATATCACTATGCTCATCTTCAAAGTGCTCCCCTTGGGAAGCTGTGCATTGATGCTAGAGCCTAGTCCACTCTTCAAAGCAATTTTGGAACTCTTTTTCTGGAATGGCCAACAGAGCTCTTGTTGTATTACCCTTGATGTCCTGAATGTCATCAAAATGTCTTCCTTTCAATATTTCCTTTATCTTCAGGTAAAGTAAGAAGTCACTGGAGGCCAGATCAGATGAGTAGGGAGGGTGTTCCAATACAGTGATTTATTTACTGGCTAAATACTCCCTAACAGCCAGTGCCGTGTGAGCTGGGGCATTGTCGTGATGCAAGAGCCATGAATTATTGATGAAAAGTTCTGGTCGTTTTCGTCTAACTTTTTCATGCAGCCTTTTCAGCACTTCCAAATAGTAATCTTGGTTAACTGTATGTCCAGTTGGTATAAATTCAGAATGAACAATCTCTCTGATATCAACAAAGTTTAGCATCAACGTTGCTAAGTTTGTGAACTTAATTGTCATACCTCGGATATCCCCAAAGAAAAATATTTTAAAATATTTAAAAAATATTCACCAAGAAATAGATGCTTGGGTTATTGCTCTTTTTTAAAGTTTATTTTGTTTGTCTTATATTTGATAAAAATAGCTTTAATGAAGTAGAAAAGACTGTATCTGGAAAGCAGATTATGGGTGGCCAGAACAGATTCACATTCCTGATGGAAGTGAAATATTGCTCATTTTTAGAGAGGAATGTCATGACAAAATATTGGAAATTATAGGAAAGAGTGAAACAAAGAAGTAAATTCAGGGAACAAGAGGGCTAGAACGACAATCACCAACACTACCTATCCTAAGCCCCTTTGGGGATAGTTAGGGAGATCATTAGGTTTCACAGCCCTCATGGAGGAATTAAAGGTTCTCTGTTATTTTACAACTTTCTATAACATAGAAGAAATTTATTTACTTCTCTTATGAATTTGCCCAAAATTTTGACCTGAATCACTAAGATCTTTTTTTTTTTTTTTTTTTTTTTTTTAGCTTTAAGATTTCATGAAACATGGCAACCTTCAGAAAAAGAAAGGGGAGAAATCGAATAAATTATATTTGGGGGGCAATCCAAATTTAGTTTTATCATCAGAACACAGCCTAAAGTTCTTCAAAATTAATCATTTAAACATCACTAAGTTAGTCCACGTTTCTCTGTGGTTTTGCTTTTTGAAATTTCAGTTACCAACTGCTATCAACTGTGGTCCAAAAACGGTAAATGGAAAATTCCAGAAATTAACAATTCATAAGTCTTAAGTTGATGTCTTTCTCAGTAGTGTGATGAAATCACATGCCGTCCTGCTCTGTTCCACCTGGGATGTGAATCATCCCTTTGTTCAGTGTATCCATACTCTATATGCTACCCCCAGGTATCACTTGGTAGCCATTTCAGTTATCAGATTGACTGTTGGGGTATCATGGTACTAGTGTGCAAGTAACCCTTACAAACATGTTTTACTTAATAATGTCACATGCACATAACTTTTGTTAAAAATGTTGCTTTAACTGTTATGTTCTATTATTAATTATTGTTGTTAATCTCTCACTGTGCCTAATTTATGAATTAAACTTTATCATAGGTATGTATATATAGGAAAAACAAACATGGTATATATAAGATTAGTATTATCTGTGGTTTCAGGAATCCCCCTGGAGTTTTAGGATATATTCCTTGCAGATAAGGGGGAGACTACTATACATTCATATTCATGTGTATAATCAGATAGATAGAAAGGTAGATAGATAGAAAGATAATAGAGAGATAGAGGTAGAGATAGAGGTATACTTTGTCACCTAGTACAGACAAAATCTTTGTCAAAAAAAAAATCCCAGAGAACAGCTACATTTGACTGAACAGTGGGAGAAAGTGGGAAATATTCAGAGAATGGCAAGCCACTGAAGTGTTCTGGGGTCACCAGAGGACAATAATTGATAAGCAAGAATCTGAAGAATAAAAAGATGCCCCCAAAACAATTTTTCTATTAAAACAGAAAAATTGGCTGGGAATTGAAATAGCTCTGAAGAGCTCATAGTGTTTTTTTGTTTTGTTTTCCAGGAAATTAAAATGTTCTTGTATACACTGGAGTTATCATTTATACACAGAAATAATTAATTAATGCAGGTATTAAAAACACCTCAGTCAGGAATAATTTGGACATGTTGCAAAACATGTTAAACGCACCTGAACAGATAAATCTGACAGGTAAACAATGTAGAAAGAAGTTAGATAACAATGATGGAGACATAAACAAAAGACAAAGCAATGTAAAGTTTGGCAGGTAGTGGGGTCTCAGTCTCTTGAAGTAAGTAACTCAGACTGCATCCTTTTTGTCAAAGGGTAGCCTTTTAAAACTGTACATTATTTTTCAAGATAAAATATTTATTGCAGGAAAGTGGAAACAATAGAGTTATCTACAATCCTTCCAGATCCATGGCGCTATCGTTTTCATCTAATACACTTCATCCCTGAATTTATGTTACTTAGGAAATTATACAACACATAAAATTTTGTATCTTTTTGTTCTTTTTTTGGAGGGGGGAGGACATTGTAAGCATTTTATTCTAAATACCTACTAATGGGAATGGAATTATTTATTAATTTAAAATATGTATAGTTTTAAGATCTTCTCGGTGCTGGGAACATTGGAGGCCTCTTACATTCTGGAGAAAATATGTTTTCATTCTGGTGAAGCAAGTTTCCTAAAATATCATGTGGTACTGCCTCTAGTTTTAATATCACAATTTATCATTTATCATTTGACATAAAGCTCTGAAGTTATAAATTTCTGCTAATATATTTACTTAACAGGTAAATCATAATAGAATAATATGTTGTCAGTGGAAAGTAGTATATTATTTTCAATAGCATTTGATTACCTGGGGGGATATTCATGTGCTTCAATCACAGATAATATTCAAGATGCTAGTAAAATTATTACAGAGTAATAAAAACCTAAGTGCCTCAAGGCTGTTTTTGACAGATATAAATGTACTTTCACTATTTTATCTTAATATTATGTGGTATCAAGCTCTGGGATACTTTCTTTTATTGTAACCAGAAAGAACACAAATCCATGTCATTGACATCTGATTATCTACAGATAAATAGAGATCGGTCATTTTTGAAATCTCATTCCATATCATTCTTGAGGCTTCTCTATGAATCATATGTCAAAAAAAAAAAAAAAAAAAAAAAAGCTTAGTCTTTGCTATAGACATCCCTGACAATAAAATTTTCAGAATTCCTTAACTCATCTCTTTGTCACAGTATCACAGATAACCAGAGAGGGTAAAAAGTTAAATAAGCCTGTGAAATCTCAATAAAATATGATAAAATCACTAACATAAATGTAGAAAGATAACAGAATTAAAATAGTATTTGGGTTTTTTAAATTCTCTATATAAAATCAAAGTTGAGTACTTAACTTAGAGATTAGCCCAAATAAATTATAAAATATAGTTTTCTCCTACGGGCCCTATTAAAGAACTAAAGAACTGGTGAATGTTTCCAAGGATTAAATCTCAGTGTGTGACACATGACACTGAGGCCATCAAGATAATTTCAGGTGGTACAGAGACTTTGGAGTAAATACTGTAGTGAGAAGTTTGTTCTTTCTCTCTTTAATCCTGATTATTTTAAGGAAAAAAACTTTTCATGTATTTTATGTTCTTTAAATAATTGTTTTCAGGCTTTCCAACAAAGAACTGGCTTCAGGCTCTGTTTGCAAGGCAAAACTATCTACCTGAAATGTAATAACACTTTAAATTGTAATCATTTCTATGATTATCTTCTATATGTGACAATAAAAATAATGACATACCTTTTAAAATTATGGTAAATAAATTTATGTAAAAATGATAAATCAATTCAGAAAGGATATTAAGTCAATATGGTAAACGTAAATTGTGAAAAGTGACAAAAATCAGAAAATGTGGTATATTGTGGTACAGAAAAATAGAAAATTATGGTAGTGGTACATAAATGAATAAAATTCAGGAAACACTGACCTATACCTGAGCTGTCCAGTGTGTTAGTCACTAGCCACATATGCCTGTTGGGCACTTGAATTATGGCTGGCCAAACTGAGGTGGTCTATGCATGTAAAATACACACCAGATTACAAAGATGTATCTTTGTATTAATCACTTCTCATAAAAAATGATACATCGAATATATTACAATAAAATTGATGTTTTATCTGTTTCTTCTTTAGATTTTACACAATGTACAACTACACAAGTGACTCATATTTTACTTCTATCCATTAGCAGTAGTCAACAATGACTCCTTAGTTATATTATAACTCTAATATAATTCTAAGTTATATTAGAAAATCAACAATTATCAAATATTTTTAATGAATTTATCAGCAAATAACTCAATTTGGTCCTCCTTTAATTTTATTAAAAAAGAAGGATTGGAAAAAGTTAGTTACAAATGTGGACGCGTTAGAGTCTTGTCCTTTTCTCTGGTGTTTTTTATGTTTTTTCACCCTTGACCTTTGTACCTTTGTAAGGTTAAATGTGGACTAAGGACAGTGGTTATCTTTTAGAAAGAGCCATGTAGGAGATTGTGACAGGGAGCCCATTCGTAAAGCTTCCACGTCAAAAGTGATCCCGAGAAAATCAAGTTCAGGAAAATTTTCAGAAAAAAATCTGAAAAATTATTGCCTTTAAAACTATCTCTGTCTTCTTGCCAGTTGGAAAGCTTTTGTGTACAGACATTTAGTTTGAAGGCTCATTTCTAGAATGATTTCCTTCCCACATCATTGAATAAATAAATGAATGAGAAAACAAGGGAAGAAATTTCACTGTCCTCTTCATCATATAATTTATATGAAATTTTTACCATAAACTTTAATCCATACTTCTAAAATTACATTCATCTGTGAACACCTTTAATCCATTACCTATATAATTCTTATTGTATTTCTCACTTTTTACCCAGATTATAATTATTGTCACACATATATTATTCCTATACTACAAGAAAGTTCACTGAGGGCACAAATCATTTGTAATTCGTCTTTCATCAGAACCAAGTACAACAGGTAAACATTTTATAATAAACCAAAAAGAAAAATGGACAATTTAGAAATACTTAATTGCTTTCTCTTTTGAAGCTCATTCAAAATAGAGGAAGAATTATATGCAGTGATATTCATTAGATGTCTGTGTCAAATGTGGTTGACATGATACGATAAAAATGACATTATTACTTACCCTTAACATCCTATGCCAGAGTGGTTATATTTGTTACAATCAAGGAACCTACACTAACACATCATTGTTTCCCAAAGTTTACAGTTTACATTAAGATTCACTCTTGGTGTATATTCTATAGGTTTTGACAAATGTATAATGACACATATCCACTATTATACTGCCATACAGAATACTTTCCTTGCCCTAAAAATCCTCTGTCCTCTGTGTTTTCATCCCTCCCTTCTCCTCAACTGCTAGCAACCACTGTTCCTTTTACTGTCTCTATAGTTTTGCCTTTTCCAGAATGTCAAATAGTTGAAATCACACAGTATTTAGCTTTATAAGATTCACTTCCTTGGTAATAAGCAATATGTATCCTCCATGTCTTTCAATGGCTTGATAGCTCACTTCTTTTTATTGCTGAATAACATTCCATTGTCTGGATATACCACCATTTATTTGTCCATTCATCTACAGAAGCACATCTTTGCTGCTTCCAAGTTGTGACAATTATAGTTGCTATAAACATCTGTATACAGCTTTTTAGTGGACATAAGTTTTCGATTCTTTTGGGTAAATACCAAGGGTTGCAATTACTGGATCGTATAGTAGGAGTATGTTGTTTTGTAAGAACAGCAAAACTGTCTTCCAAAGTGATTCTACAATTTTGCATTTCCACCAGCAGTTGATGAAAATTCCTGTTGCTCTACATCCTAGCTAGCATTTGGATTTTTAACATTCTAATAGGTGTATAATTTAGCTTGTTGTTTAATTTGCAATTCACTAATAACATATGATATAAGCATGTTTGCATATGCTTATTTGCCATTTTTTATTTTCTTTTGAGGTATCTGTTCAGGTCTTTTGACCATTTTTAATTGGGCTATTTGTTTTCTTGTTATTGAGGAGAGAGAGAGAGAGAGAGAGACACTCTGTGTGTTTTGGATAGCAACCTTTTAGTAGATATATTCTTGTAAATATTTTCTCCCCGTCTGTGGCTTGTTTTCTCATTCTATTGCCAGTTTCTTTCATATTTTTTCCGCACATTTATAGTTATATTTTAATATCCAGTATGGGAATTAGAGACTCTGAGAGAATTTTGAGGAGTTTACTAGATTATTTTTCTAAACTGTCTTCCAACACTAAACACCTTAAGAAATATATTTTTCAAAAGGCATTTTGACATCACAACTTATCACAACTTATCAAGGTATGATAATGTGGATAAAAGCTAGCAACTCATGGATATATGAAAACATTCAATATAAAGTTTGTCAAAATTCTGTTTTATATAGGGAAAACAAACATCCTTCCCCCATGTATTAATACATTACTAGATCCTAGCATGCAATTAACTATAAGGTACAAAAGTTGATGAACAGGAACAGTCTGGGGTAAAGAAAGTCTGTGATTTGACAGCTTTTTAATTTTTCAGGTTGTCACTATTGAATTCTGACAGAGAAGAATAGTACAAATAAAGTCAGGCTATCCTATTTACTTTCTTGAGTGTTTTTATCAGTGAGGAAGTATTGGATTTACTTAAGAACCACAGAATGGGACTTATAAAGGTAACTTGTGAAATAGAGGTTAGTAGGATGATTATGTTCAATTATTGTTTTTTCCTAAGTAAGATCTCTATTTATACTTTTTTTATATTCCCTTCTAAGCATATGATTGTGGGCAATACTTATAAGCACATCAATTTTGTATTATTTGCATAGATTACCATAGCTTTTCACAGGCAATTTTCTATTATTTTCTTGCCAATAAAAATACCAAAAACTATTAAAGTAAGGAGAAGCTTAAGGAAAGGTAGATAGCATGTTGTCACAAATCGAAGCACAGTGAGTGAGCTGAAGATATATCTCTTTGCTAAGATCACAGTTGTCCCATTAAATAAACACACAAAGAATGGTCTGTTCACAAGACTTGCTGCAGCTAAGACTTTTGAACATTTACACAGCAGCTAAGGTAAATTTCAGCCTTTCCACCCATTCTCAAGGTATTTAAACTCTATAGTTTTGCAGATCTTATAGAAGTACTCTCATTAACTCCTTCAATCATATTCTTTTTATATAAGAAATAAATGATACTCAAATCACCAATTATAAAAGTAGGATATTTTTTTCTGATGAGAGAGATGTTTAGAATTATTTAAGCTATATATTATAGGAAAAGAAGAAATGATAACTCAAGTAATTTTGAAATGTAAGGTAGCAAAAAGTAAAATCAAAAGCAATAGAGTTTTTCTCCTGAGATATATATAACTGAAATAATATCTGCTAATACCAATCCTTCTGGCAATAACATGCTTGTATTACTTAGCACAATGTGTATCAGTATCTTTGGGCTGTGGTAACAAATTTTCACAAACTAGACGTCTTAAAAAGTCCCAAATCAAGGTATCAGCAGGGCCATGTTCTCTCTGAAGGTCCTAGGGAAGAATCGGTTCCCTGCCTTTCTCTTAGCTTCTGATATTGTTCACAATCCTTGATGTTCCTTGGTTTCTAGATGCATCACTCAAATCTTTTCCTTTGTCTTTACATTTAGTTCTTCCCATATCTCAGTGTCTCTGTCTCTGTTTTTTCTTTATTTATTTTTTATTTTTTATAAGGACACTAGTCATATTGGAATATCTCATTGGGAATATGAGATATGAGATCTATGAATATGAACTCATCTTCAAATGATAACATCTACAAAGATCCTATTTCCAAATAAGGTCACATTTTGAGATGCCAAAAAGGACATGAATTTTGGAGAGGTATTATCTAATCCAGTATAAAACATAATACGTGACTCTGGATACAGATCAATCTGAATCTGGGTTCTGACTCCACTTAGTAGCCCTATAATTGAAGATGAGCTATTTAATCTTTCTGATTATATATCAGTCTTTATATATATATATATATCAGTCTTTATATATTATATATATATATATCAGTCTTTATATATATATATATCAGTCTTTATATATTATATATATATATATATATATATATATATATATATATATATATATATATATATAAAAGATGATAATGCCTACTTTACCTGGTTATTGTAAAGTTTAGAAATGATGTTTGTAAATTGTCAAATAAGTATCCTTCACATAGAAGGCTCTAAAAATATCAGTGGTTATTATTTTTATAATTGTTATTTAGAATCACAGCATCTACCTGTATTATAATTTTAGAGTAGAATTCTAGAAAGAAATATCAATTGTTACCAAAATATGTAGAGAATTTTGTAAAAGAGTCACACTATTGCTTTGATGTTAAAATATAATCATTTTTCCTTCAGCCTGGCTGGTAGCATGCTTTTGAGAGCTCAGCCACCTGTGGGGACTGGGGTGGGAACACAGTTTCCTCAGGATTGATCTGAGTGGACTTTACTATATCATGCTTTACATCACTTCAAAAGAACTATTCTACCCTCCCCTTTATTATCTTTATAAATATCGTTATTTATGTCTGTAATCAACCAATTAATACTTACTTATCATCTACTATATGTAAAATATTATGCTAGGTGATATGAATAACAGAAATATTGTATGATCATACACACAACTTAGAGTTTATTTAAGAGAGCACACTGACATATAAAATAACATGCGTGCTTAGGCAAATTGATTGTAATTTAAATAACAAATCTACTTTTTTTAACAACTATTTTTTTGCAATCCTTATATTGGGCCAGGCAGTCTATTAGACACTGGGTACACAAAGATGACTGAAATGGCTCCTTCTTCAGGCTTCTCTCAGACAGGTGAGAGACACAAATAAATGAGTAGATTGTTTCTATAGAATGTTTTTAGTTTAATGATAAACAGATGGAGAATGCTATATAACAGATGAACAGATGCATACTTAGATCAAAACAGGAGCATGTTAAGGCTTCTGGGAGAAGGTGACATTGAGTTGATTATTGAATGACTAGCAATAGATACTCCATTAGAGAAAAAAAACAAAATCGAGAATAAAAAAAATTAAGGAAGAAAAAATAGTGTTTGTGAGAAATGCACAGGGGCAAACAAAATCGGTGAGCATTTTGAAGTTATTCATAGTTCAGGTTGGTAGGATTTAAAGGTACTGTTGAGAAAGCAAAACCTAGTTGAAGTGTTTTCAGTATATTAGGATTTGATTCCCTATTATTTTTGCAGACAAACAATTGCAATAGACTTCCAAGAGAATTTCTTGGGAGTTGGGGAACCGAAGAAATTAACATTTGTTGTAGACACATGGTGATTTTATATCTATTATCTATGCGATCCACATAGCAAATCTGCAAGGTGAGTATTAACTACATTCTGCAGAGAAGAAAACTAGATAAAAAATGTTAAGACATTTAACCAGGGTCACAGCCCAGGTAAATGACAATGTTTGATTTGTTCAAATAAAGACATCATGAGGGGTGGGTGTTTGTCATGGTTGAACATAGGTATTATGATAAAAGGCTTAGAAGACATTCTTAGAATAAAATTAATATATTTGTAGGATAAGTGAAATAGCTGACCAAACTGCTACAATAAATCTGGATATATAGAGTATAGTCAGACTATGAAGGTATATAAGCATAAACCCAAGCACAGATTTGAAGAAAGTGAAACTGAGAATGAGTGAGATTTCCTAGGAAAGTAGTATAATTGTTAAAGTAGATTTTAGATCAGTTCTATTTTACTGAGATCAATGAACATGAGAATTTAGCAAGCAAGCCATGATTCAGGTTCAATGTGATGAGTCCAGATCTGGTCAAATTAGGGGTGGTATAGGTAGCAAATTTCTTGACAATGGGACTAAAACAGAGAGGGATTTTTTCGTTTGTTTGTTAGTTTGTTTTAAAGAAATACATTTTTAAGATGAAAAATTATCTAGTTTTAAAATTGGTTGACTATTGGAACATGAAGAAATACTAAAATATTTCAAGTCATGTAGGACTAAGAATAGGGATTTAAGTGACAGAAATAGAAAGTTTGCTAAAGGAATTTCAGTTTGTGAGGCTTACAGAGAGTGCAGGGAGATGTTACATTTAGTTTTATATACACTGTGTTTGAGATGACATTGAAATATCCAAACAGCATAACCAGTAGTCTCTAGATATTGCATGTCAGTCAGAATACATTATTAATGTGAATGTGTGATAATGAAAGAAAAAAATGAACTTGTGACTGTGGCTCCTTTTTTTCCTCAGATCATTTTCCAAGGTTGGAAATGCTAACATACAGGATCAGTTCTAAATAAATGGGTTGTTTGAACTGTCAGAGGAGTCTGGTGTATTTCTTCTTAGGAATTGGTTAAAAGAAAAACAAATATTTGAAATAAACAAAAATTTCTTCCTGGGTTGCAGAAATGTCACAGTTATGCTAATTCTAAAGTCCTTTTTTTGGAGGTGCATATGAGAGTAGTTGGGGGGTATGGGCTATAAGCAGATTACCTATTTAGTAACTTCAGAGAATGATTTCAAAATAACACTAATATACATATGAACACAGACTCTTTCAAAATAACATAATAACAGCCATGGTTACTTTATATTATACTATTTCTGTTGGTGCCATATCCTTAATTATGAGTTATTTGTATCAAAATCCAGATTATATGTTGACAGTGGAGGAGGCTCTGTATGAGGAGTAGGAGATGCAGAGAAAAGATGGAAACTCTGTATTTTTAGGTCAATTTTACTGTGATCATAAATCTTCTCTAAAAAATAAAGTTTGTATAAACAAACAAAGTGTGATCCTTATAAGTGAGACCACAATTACTCTTATGGAGGCAATTGCGTGTCCAGAAAAACAATTCATAAACTAATTGGTAGTAGGATTTCCGATCATGAGTTACAGAAAATCAGTAAATGAAAGAGAAAGCGAAGCTGGTCACCATTATAAATAATCAGAATTTAGGGGTGAGGGAGAGGATAGGAAAAATGTGAGCAAGAAGGCATTGGGTGGATGAGCTAAATGGTGGAGTGGATAAAGAGCTTTTAAGACTAGATGGACATATTCTTTGTTGAAATTGTCTTGTATTCCTGAAGATTTCCATCTTTCCCCCCACTGTACTATATCTAAGGATGATATTTAAAATCTTTAACAACTCGGATGAAATGGGCAACTACAAGTGAAGATGGACTCACTGATCAATCAGAATGGCAACGGCTGTAAAACCAGTTTGACCTTACCAATGCACATGATCTGAATAATAGTCTTGAACTTACCCCTGCAAATGGTTGTATCATTATTCTTTGTACGTTTGCTTTTTAAGTGAGGGTTATTATTATTATTATTTGTATGTTTGCTTTTTAAGTGAGAAATTAGGCTGAGATTCTTATCTGATTGAGACAGCGTGCTGCTGAGGTGGCCGATGTGGAACCACAAAGTGATAAACAAAGTAGTGCAAGTGGAAGCCCACGGAGATCCTGAGAATGGGAGTTCTCATGAATTTGCTGAATTCCAGAAAAGGCACGGGATTCTACAGGTCATAGAAATTGGAGGTCCAAGTCTATGTTTTTGAGATCTTAAGAGATAAGGAGAGAGGTAGCTGATACAGGGATCATAATCTATGCCCATAAGCAGGATACTTCAACACTTTCTCAATTTTTGCAACAATAAATAAATAAATAAATAAATAAATAAATAATAGGATAAAATGTATTACACCAAAAGAAAACACTAAGAAAAACACTGCCTAATATGGTATGAGTCTATCAGAGGATCTCAGAATCTGCATACCCTTTTGGTTGTTACCTTTTATTAAGTGTTTATAATAGATAAGGCAATATATAGAATATTTTGCATAGTTCTTAGTTTCCTCCAAATTATAGTCAAAGTAAACCAATTTAAAGATGACTTTCTGTAGGCCAGACAACTACACACCCTCTTCCTTCATTTCCTGGATGATCATCTGTCATGCAGGGTGGCATGTGGGGTCTCTGCTCCCGCTCCCCACACAAGAACGCAGGACATGGTGAGGCCAAAAAGGAACACCTACGGAGCAACAGATAGGAGAGTCACACCACTATCTTCTCGCTGGCGGCTGGATTGGAGACACAGGAAGCAGGAACCACACTGTCTGCAACCCATCGTCCTAACTGCAATCTGCGCTTGCCAGCCACCATCCTCTTGCTAGCCCCCATTTTCTGCTAGTGTAGCCAACGCAGTTATATTAGTGGACAGTGGTTCACTGGTTACAGCTGACAGCCAACTAGCCACAGCTGATGGCCATCCAATCACAGATGATGGCCATTCACCACCGGAGCCAGCACCCCTCCACGTGAGTCCAAGAACCTGGAAACTGCTCTCTGCGGCTCTGTCCCCACACTCCACCCCTACAGGGTCTCGCCTCACAATCTACATGACAAGCGTCTTCCGCGAGGGGCCCTGTGCAAGGAGCCTGGAGGTGGATGCAATATCCTAGACACAGCCAGGCTCTCTGGACACAGCCAGGGTTTCTCAGGGCACCACCAGTGCTTCTGGTCACAGCCAGACTTCCTGGGCTTCTTAGGGTATCACCAGTCTCCCCGGACACAGCCAGGGTTTCTCAGGGCACTGCCACTCTCTCTGGGTACAGCCAGACTTCCTGGGCTCAGCCAGGTTTCTCAGGGTACCACTAGTCTTTCTGGGCACAGCCAGTCTTCCTGGCACAGCCAGTCTTTCTCACATATTCTCCATGGCTGCTTGTCGAGATACAAAAGCAAACATCTGCCAGTTCCACTACACAGTGGTATGTTCCCAAACAGACATTCAAGTGGTCCATTAAATTAGGGATGGGGCCCATTCCCCATAGTCCACAGTCATTCGCCAGGGCTGTGCGTTAGCCTCACAAGGTGTGCCCTCTCCACAGGGCGAGGGCTCCAAGTACTCTCCAACCTGGGGATGAGGGCCTCAGTAAGCACTTCCCAGCCCACAAGGACCCACAAAGACCTTCGCTTTCTCCGGCCTCTGCTGGTTGGGGAACCGTCCACTTCTTCCCACCTCTCCACAGGGGTCCAGATCTCTAGCAGCTGTTCCTGATCTTCCTGGGACTGAGTGTTCATAGGCACAAACGGCTCCACTGCCCTTCGGAGAGCTTTGGACGGCACCTTACCCTGCTCGCTGCGCCATGTGTCACACAGGGCGGCCTGCAGGGTCTCTGGTCCCGCTCCCCACATAAGAACACAGGACATGGTGATGCCGAAAAGGAACACCCACAGAACCATAGATAGGGGAGTCATACCACTATATTCTCGCTGGCGGCACTATAGTCTCACTGGAGGCTGGATCCACACTGTCCTCAACCCGCCATCCTAACTGCGATCCACGCTTGTCAGCTCAGCCACCATCTTCTTGCTAGCCCCCATTTTCTGCTAGCGTAGCCACGGCAGTTATATTAGTGGCCAATGGCTCACTGGTTACAGTTGACGGCCAACTAGCCACAGATGATGGCCATCCAATCACATTTGATGGCCATTCACCACCGGAGACAGCACCTTTCCACGTGAGGCCGAGAGCCTGGAAACTGCTCTCTGTCCCCACATCATTTATATATTTTTTCTGTATTTCGTGTTGCCCTATACTTCACTCTTTAAATTTTCCTGTCTTGAAGGCTGAAACTGTGTTGCTATTACATGGCTAAGATTTGATTCCAATATTTTTAATTTAGTTCAGAAATGGGAATTACATTTTTTTGCAGGATGATGCTTTTATAAAATTCTGAAGTGGCAACTGTTTTATAACACTATGGGACTTGTGTTTGTAGGGATAATTAATATAAGATCAGAAGTTAAGTGAAGTCCTTTATTCTTTAGGGAAATATAAATAAAAACCCAAAAATTGAATAATCATGGATTTTTAAATAGTAGCATTAATAAGAATGTTAAATCTATTTAGTGTGTTGGGTCAGAACAAAAATTTAAAAAATCAAATTGTGTTGTTTAGCTCATTTATGGTTTCTTTATTACACCGTGTTTTAATCCGTACTATTCCCAAAATGTTACATTTCAAGAACCCAGCATTCCAAGAATATCTGATGTTATGGGTATAATTTAACCTATATTTTGTTATAATTAATTTATTTATAAAGTTGTATGTTAATTTACTTAGTTATTCATCCAGATAGTCAGATTGCTAATGATGTTTAACTTAAAATTTAAATCTCTTTAGAGGATGACAAGAGAAAAGCTCAGTTCAATGGCATCCTAGGTAGGTCTTAAGTAACTGAATAGAGGAGTGAGTAATATATTTCACATGGATCTGCCTTATACAAGGTAGACAAGAAACTTAAAGCAATTTGCCAATAAAGAGTGCCATCAGTATCACCTTTAAATATGTGAAACTGGAAATCTTAATTTATTCCTGTGGGGAGTGAGGGGACAATTATATGTATATGGCAACTGCACTTTGCTTATTGGAAAAATTCAAAATATTTATCCCAGTAATTGAAATGCAGCCTCTATTGTTATACAGGGCATAAAGTGTTTAGTTAGTAATAACTTAATATGCAGCTATGAGGATGTGAGGGTGAAGAGACTTTAAACAATGTTGTACAAAAAGTGTTTTATTACCCAATTTACAAAAGGGAGAAATGGGTAAATTCCCCATAGGGTAAAAATAAAAAAAAATTAAAAAGTTTGGGAGAAGTTATTATATGAGATACATCTCATATTTACCTTTGAGTGTACATTTCTGTTTTGGGGAAAGGGCATTAAGTTGATGAGGAAAACTATCATCTTATCCCCTGTAAGATTTAAGTTATAATTGTGAGACAAACATCTCACTTCTCTAACACTGTAGAGGTGAAGTTAATAGTTAAGTTGGTTAATTAGTTGATAGGCCAAAGTAAATTTTGTCTAGACCAGTTTTAATGCAAACTTTGGTAACCCCAATAGTTCAATTTTGCTTTCGGACTGCGTTTCTAGAAGCAGAAACAGATTCTCCTGGCTAAAGATTGTTCACAAAAGATTCTAATGAGATGACAGAGTATGAATATAAATTGCACCTTATCTCTGATACTTTAAGAGGGAATTTTCTTAGAGATTATGTTTAGAAAGATATTGTTCCTGTGATGAACATAAATGCTCACACTTAATTTCCCTTATTAGAAGTGATATTTCTATTTCTTCTGCCCCCTAAGCAATAGCTAAATACTTGTACATTTTGCTAGATTTTGGCAATAAGTAATCTTTTTGGGAAAACATATTTTAAAATATTATCTTTAGTTTTTTCTTCCTACTGATAGAAGAGGTAAGATTGGCTATCAGCTGCTAGGCAGGATAAAACTTTTTTGAGTCTTTCAAACTTCAGTTTCGTGACTCCTGGAGCCCATATAAGATTGTGTGGAGAAACGTCAATTGGATAGAGTAATGATATTGCTACAATAGCTCCTTAGAGGTTTGTGCTCTATAATAAATCTAAATAGTAGTTAAGGTAAAAGTAGATAAGATATAAAGACTATAACCACTGAAATCCTCTACCTCACTTTCAAGTAAACTATTTCTTATTTAGAAGTGGGATAGATATTAAATATTGTGTTAAAGGCTTCAAATATTTTGCAGTGAAGAGACTCGGAATATTAATACAGAGAGGAAATATCTCAAATTATATCAATTCAATGTGGATGTACACTTACTAAGGAGATTACTTGTATGCAAATTTAAACTGATTTGTTTTTCCCTGGGTACAGGCTAACTATCCGACTATAATTAAGATGACAGAATTGAAGATTTTTGTTTGTTTGTTTTCTTATGTCGCCATTCAAAGGTAGGCAGGTTTTTTGAGGCTAATTAATCATGGCATCATTGATTTTTGACTTTCACTTGTGCATACATGGCCCAGTCAGTAGGAAGAAGAAAGGGAACAGGGAAGCCAACATCCTATGATTTCAAGGTCGAGAGCTGTTAGTGACATCCACGTGCCATTCGCCAGAGCATACACTTAGCTGTGAGGGAGACTGGGAGTGTTTGCTGCCTCTGAACTGGCCCTATTGACTCACTGGAAGTCATCATATAATAATCTATAATCTTGATTAGATGAGAAAATATGCCTGTTAGATAAAAAGACAGTTGGAGTTATAATTTGATTGTCCCTTTTACCCACACCTGGGAAAGTTCAGGTGGATTTAGAAAAGTGGTGTCTGGTGTTTATATTCTTCTAAAATATTTACTGAAGTTTTAAAGATCTTGCTTCAAAATGGAAGTATTCCAGCGGGGGAAAGAAGAAATTTATCTGAAAAGGTAAGATCAGGCACTTGTGTGTGAGCTGCTCTTGAATATTCTAATACCAGATAATATTTATCGAGTAGGTATAATGTACTTTGCACTGTTCTAAGCACTTTTCATATAGTAACCGACTTAATCTTCACAAGGACCCTTTGAAGTAGGTACTGTTTTTTATCATATTCGGAATGAGGAAATTGAAACTTAGTGGGTGAAATGGTCTCATATGAAAAATTTAATAAGTTGATGAGGCATATAGGAATAAAATCTGTTAATTCTGAGGTAGCATTAAAGAAAGAAAAAAGGGAGGATGGGGCAAAAGACAAAAGATTCCAGTTTAGTATAAGAGCTATGGCAAAACACAGACTGTAGTATTTGGCAGAGTTAGCTGTCAAGCTGAGCAGAGAACATGTGACTCATAAGGCATAAAAAGAGGTAGCAAGGCAAAGAGTAGGACGGAGTAAAGAATTACTCTTCTTTAAGAGGGGTAAATTGCCAAGATTAGACTACAGTTGTTCTTTCAAATTGAAATTTAAATATTTTCAGGAAACATTGACCACGTAGTTGTTACTTTTTATCTTAAAAAATGCAAACCTCATAATCTTTCAAAAGTCAGCTTGAGTTGTCTTTCTGAGGATATTTTCCTGATCATCTTTCTCATTTCCACCAGTGGAAGATTTCACCATTGCTTTTTCTCTCTTACTTCTATAACTGCAGCCTGGTCTGATTTGTTCACTTACCACACTGGATTATATTTGTTTATATGATTGTGTTCCTTAATAGTTTATAAGCTCCTTAAAAGCACTCCTGTAATTTTAATATGTGCTCCCTGTGCCTAACAGAGTACTGAATATTCTCCATAAATGTTTACCGAATTAAATGTCTTTATGGCATATACGAGATCTGACAATTAAGTTTGCTAATTCATCCTAGAAAAAGTGTTACATACCTCAATGCTGAATATCACTATGTTCATCTTTGAAGTATTCCCCTTGGGAAGCTATGCACTGACACCAGAACTTAGTCCACCCTTCAAAGCAATTTTGGAACTCTTTTTCTAGAATGGCCATCAGAGCTGTTGTTGTATTACCCTTGATGTCCTGAATGTCATCAAAATGTCTTCCTTTAAATATTTCCTTTACCTTCAGGTAAAGAAAGAAGTCATTGGGAGCCATATCAGGTGAGTAGGGAGGGTGTTCCAATACAGTTACGTGTTTACTGGCTAAAAACTACCTCACAGACAGTGCTGTGTGAGCTGGTGCATTGTCGTGATGCAAGAGCCATGAATTGTTGGCGAAAAGTTCCGGTCATCTCACTTTTTCATGCAATCTTTTCAGCATTTCCAAGTAGGAAACTTGGTAAACTGTTTGTCCAGTTGGTACTGATTCATAATGAATAATCCCACTGATATCAAAAACGATTAGCAACATCGTTGCAACAAGTTCCCGAACTTGTCAGACCTTGGTACAAAGGAGGCTTGAATGATGTTGGCATAAAGAATAATAACAAGTATTTGAAGTGCGTGGCGAGGCTCCCTTTTGGTACAACAGCAGTAGACATAAAACAGCATCGAATGTTTATTTTTTGAGCTAAGCCTAGAGAATCCTTTATAACACAGATAGGTGCTGTCTAGCAATATAAACTGACATAAGATGAAAACTATTTCACAGGGCAGTCACATAGGTTAGCCCTGCAAAAACTTCTCAGCTGAGCATCATAGTACTATTTCCCATTCTTAGACAAAGTGTCTCAATTCAAGCTTAAAAGACCAAAATACCCTTGTAAGAAGATTAGTAGAAACAGAACAGTAAGGCTTTAGAAAAGAAAAAAAAAAATAGCGACAAAAATATCTGCTGATATTTCTGGAAGGTTATAAAAGTTTAGAGTCAGTATACATTGACCTTAGTGAAATTTTATTTTTGTTTCTTCCTTTAGCATTTAGAAAGTTGCACCTTCTTTTCTTTAATTCTGTTTCACCCCTGCCCTAATTAAAAAATTTATAAGGGTGAGCTGGGGGATGACCAGCAATCTATGCCCATCAGGGAACCATTTCCAAGCCGAGAACATTCATTTCAGGTTTGCCAATACGAACACTTAATGAAGGAAATTTGCTGAAATGCCAAGCAAGACTTATGTGTGTTTTTTTCCCACCTTCAGTGTACGAGATCAATGATGGCAATCAATCAACTACTTGGAAGGATTGATCTTTGTAATTGTGAAATTGAATAGTAAGGGAAATAAAGTTATAGAAGGTAAAAATAAGGCCTCTCTTAAAGTTTTGGAATTTAGGTCTTAAAACATAGCTTTTGCATTGGCAGATAAGTCAACTCTTTTTCACTTTTCCCACATTGACAGATAGAATTTCCTTATTTTGTGCTTAAAGAGTCTCAGCCTTTTTTAGTGCAGTCCTAGCAGCTCCATATCACAATTATAGCTGTTTTGAGAGTCTCCAACGTAGTTTAAAGGGAACACTATCCACTGTGTATCCTGCCTCCGTAGGGAATTTGTTACCTCTTAATTTGTTGGTTTCATTTGTCACGGGTCTATAATCTTTCTAAATCAGAACAACTCTCTTTTGAAGAGTGGTTAATGTTTGTCTCTCCTCTGTGACAAGGAGGTCAGTTGAATATAAGCAGCAGAACTGACGGTCACTTTGGTCCCAAATGGCAGTAATTAAATGAGTCTGAAAGCTCTGGTCTGTAGGCACTGTCCTGGTGATCAGATATTGTTTTTATCAACTCAGAAGTATTTGTAAGTATTGTGCTTTTCTCCGCCAAATTGCAACATATGTTTTTTTTTTTTTTTCAGACATGAAAGCTTTCATATTATGTGTTAGGTTTGACCAAGGTATGAAAATCAGGATAAATAAAGATTCTCATTTGTGTGTTTCAGTTTAAGTTCTATTCAACATTCACTATTTGTATATCATTATGTTGTATGTGTTTGAGGAACAGAAAAAGAAAAATTATAGTATAAGGAAATATCTGTTGAAGTGAAAGGCTTTAATACTTACCTGGATTAGGCAAGAATCTCTTAAGCTTTCAACGAGTTATTAAAATGGCATGTCCCTATCATTTGCAAGAAATGTATACCTTAATTAATGATATTAAAAACAATTCATAAATGTGTTTGAGTTTTTTAGAGCTACTAAGCAGTCAGTTGTGTTAGAAGCTCCAATGCAGACAGAATATTATTGTATGGCATCCTTCCCATGCAATTACTAAGAGCTGTTCATGGGCTCTCTACTATATAGAATGGTGTTCTACATGTAGGAAGCATGCATTGCATAACGAACATGTGTCAGGCCCTACCAAGACTTTATATTATTTTCCCATAATTCTAATTTATAGGCAAGGAAACCAATATTTAGAGAGGTTAAGTAACTTGCTCAGGTGCACACAGCTTTCATGGGGCAGATAACTCAGGAGAAGCAAGTTGTTTCCACTATTATATGCTCTCTCCCAAGAAGTTACAATTTAATAAAGAAGACAAATAGCAAAATTGTACATCCCAATATCTGAACATTCATCATTTGTAATACTATGATAAATCTATCCCACAGGTTTGTCATGAAGATTAAATAAAAATTTAGTCTTCAGGTTAGTATGAAGAAGATGATTTATATTTATTATATATGCATACATTAATAAAGCACAGGATTTTAAAATGCCATATCTAATGTACACATTCCTGATATAACTAGAATTCTTCATTATTCTTTCAAACTGATGTATCTTTTTGTTCACCATATCGTTAATGAGCAAAACAATTTTTTTTTTTCGTATCCTTCTTTTTGAGATACTTCACAGCAAATGTTAAGGTAGCTGTCTAAGTACCCACAGCACATTGCACATTTCTGAGTTTAGCCATACAACCTGATATAAAAATAGCAGTATGTAAGACCCTCTGTGAGACTGAGTTTCCTGAAGGCAGAAACTACGCCTTATGCTTCTGGTTGTTCCAATCCATTAGCATGGGGTATGGAATATTGAATGGAAGTATATCTAATATATCAATATTTCCCATAATGATTTACAAGAACAGAATCTATTAGTAACTAGAAGTATTATCAAGGTAGAGAATTTCAGTAGAAGGAAACCTAGGCAGTAGTGACAGATTCTGGGCTCGAGTTTAAACTTATCTCAACACAGTGGCTGACATGCTATAGGATTTTCCACAAGTCCCTAATACTTTCTTGCAATTATATTTATTGATCTAATTGAAATAGAAAAAATGTCTACCTAGCTATTTAAAATAAAGCTATAAATAATAGTATCAATGTTTTAGAGCTATGAAAGACCTAGAAGCCCAGGAGACTTCTACTTCCTTTTCTTTTTTAAAATTAGTTTCAGATGTGCAAAACACTGTACTAGATATTTACACCCCTGACCAAGTGATAAGCCCCCTCCGCCAATCTACTACCCCTCTGATATGGTATATAGCTGTTACAATTCCACTGACTGTATTCCCTATGCTGTATTCCACATCCTGTGACTATATATATACATACTAAATGATAGTTGACGTTCTTTATCATTCAGCTTTAGCTTCCGTGTACACTGCTGTGGTCAGGCACCTACACCATCCATGAAGTGGTTTCCCTAATAAGAAAGTATCCATTGGATACCAGGAGACTTCTTTTTCCCTACCACAACCCTATTTAAAATTCACTGTCATCCAAAAATATTGAGTTGACAAAAGAGAGCAAATTATTACTTATTGAACTAAAGTTTCTTTAGTTTCTTTCCATCCCAGCCCTATATTTACTGTGTTATCCCATCAGAAAAAAACAAAACAACACTTCAATGTTAAGTACTATCTGATTTACCTCAAATTTGGACTCTACTCTAGAATTTACAAAACAATTGCATACTTGCCAATCACCCTATAGGATAAGCATCATCATTCTGACATTTTACAGGAGAGAGTGTAGAATGTATGAATGTAGAATGACGTAGCCAAAGTCACAGAGCTCACAAGAGGCTGACTAGCACTTAGACTCACCATCCTGTCTTTTACACTTTGTTCTAGTTGGCACAGCCATTAAAGTGAATATCATGGTTGTATTATGTTCAGTTAAATGAACTAATCTCTATATTGTTTCCATAATATGTAGTGGTTACTTTTCCTTTTTTTTTTCTTTTATTGGTCTTAATTTTTGTTATTGAAAGTATTATTTTCATTATTTGTAAACCATGAAATTAAGCAATTTTTCTCCTGGTTAATAAAATGCTGCACCCTTAGTGGAAGAGACTATGGGGATTCATAAACAGATGAAACAGCTCAGCCTTACCAGCATATTTGCAAAACTCATTCAATGGAATATATAACAGTTTCTAATACCAGACAGTCACAGAGCAGCAGGAAACATTATGTAATGTAATAGAGAGAAAATACTTATCCTGCCTTAAGGTAGATAAAATTTGTGAAATTTTCATCTAACGAAACTTTGTAAATTGAATAGGACAAGAAGTAAATTGCTTATGGAGGGCTTATTTTTAAACTGTAAATTTAGTCTAAGAGGTGAAATCTCCTGGTACGTTAGGTTTCGGACAGATTTGTCTCCCAGTGGCCAAGTTCATTGACCAAGGTAAGTGGCTGTTCAGATACTTGGTAAAAATGTAAGAATATCTGATTACACATGTCAGTAAGGTGACAGCCTCAATAGTTGGGAAACTACATGAAGACTTGGTTTTTCTAAAATGAACTCTGGTAAAGCACATTATCCCCTGTAAGTTTTAAGCATGCTTCTGCAACCTGTATTACCCTAAGACACCCTAAAAGGCAAGGAAATAGAGGAGGTTTTTAGTAATATACAGAATCCCAGTATTTAGTAACACAAAAAAAAATTAGCACAGACTTGAACAAAATATAACTCTATTGTTATTCAGAAAAAGACACAAGTTACTCTGACCATTTAATACTAACTTCCAACATATTGAAATTAGTGGTTTACAGTTTTTCTCATAGATACAACACTATTATAATGACTGTTGGTATAATCAGAATTTCTTTAATGGTACTTTAAACTATTTTACATTATGTTATTGCTTGATTATCTTATCTCAGTGAATGTTAAGCTACATAAAACCTCATTCTTTCAGTTGAAGGCTTTAAGATAAAAGATTGAGGTTTTTCTGAAGAAGAAAGAATTTTCCTCAAGACTGAAACAGAGAAATTTCTGCCTAAATTTTCAGCCTGCTGCCCTATGGAATTCAGACTCCAGACTGCAACATCAACTCTTGCCTGTATTTCCAGTCTCCCAACCTGACCTACAAATCTTGGATTTGCCAGTCTCTGCAATTACATGTGACAGTCCTTAAAATAAATCTCTCTTAGATAGATGATAGATAGCTATATGCTATATCCGTATACTGTATCATATATATATATGTATGTATACAAACACACACACTCATATATATATATATATATATATATATATATATATATATATATGATATAAAACATACACACACATAAAATTTATTAGTTCTGTTTCTCTGGAGAACCCTAACTACTATGCCCTTCTACCCTAATTTCTCCAAATTATGAATTTTTAACCTATTAAACTGTAAACTGCTTCAAAGCCTTATGGAAGACGTTGGATAATACATCAATAAGTAAAATAAAGAGTAGTCTAACATACACAAACCTTCCAGGCAATAATACTCTACCAGAATTCCAAAGACAAAGATAATATTTGGGGCTAAAACGTTTTTAGCAAATGTGGAATTCATGCTGTAAACAATAAAATGGATAGAGTTTGAATAGGTTAAAAAAAATAATCAAAAGAAAGAGCATTGCAGGTGAGCAGAAAACACAGCGCCGGATAGGGTTTGACAGCGCAGTTACCATATTCAGCAAGGCAAGAGCAGGGCAGCAAATGCATTAATGGTTTTTTGGATGGAGCATCAAGGGAAATCAGGTATTATTAATACTAGGCATTTGTATTTCTTCAGATAAAAAAAAATATTCTCTACGGTGCTTGTCACATATCCAGCAAACATCTGCTGCCACTTCTGATGGTGCAGGTTGTGCACTGCACATGAGGCCTGCTTATGGTGCTGCCAGGGGCTGCAGTCAGCCTGTTTCTGTTCACCCAGCTGGGACCACAGGCACCAGGAGGGAAAGGAGCTACCTTCTAATTCACACTGAGCTTCCAATGTGCCAGAGTCAGCCCTGACACAAATACGCTCTCCAGCCTCTCTCTTCTCTTTTCCTTCAAAACATGGATCGCTCCATTCCTAGTCTATTCATTTGGCTTTCTCAAAATATAAATCTTACTTATATTCTCCCTTGGCAATGTTATTATGATGCATGAGCTTTTCTAAGCAAGTTCACCTTTTACTGAACATGCACCCACAGTGGTTAGGAAGATGGGGTCTCTCAGTCCGTTCAGGCTGCTGTAACATAATACCACTAACTGGGTGACTTATAAACAACAGGGATTTATCTCTCCTAGTTCTGGGGCTGGAAGTGTGAGATCAGGGTGCCAGTCTGGTCGAGTGACAGTCTTCTTCCTGGTTGCCAATTGATCCATGTAGCCTCACATGGCCAAAGGGGAGAGAGATCTCTCTATTGCCGATTTTTAAGGGCACTAATCCCATTCATGAGGTCTGTTCCTCATGACCTAATCACCTCCAAAAGGCCTTACCTCCTACTATCACACTGGGCCCTGGAATTTCAACATACAAATTTTGGTGGAACACAAACATTCAGATCATAGCAATGGGTAAATTCGTTCCTAAATTCACTCTGGGGTTTAGATTACACGTATACTGACTTTTCTTACTTTTTCAGTACTCTTTTCCTTCCATTCCTATACCCCTTTAGAGAAGGAAAAACTTCAGTTCTTGCATTTCATATTTACAAGCCTAGTGAGGAACAGAAAAATAAACAAAACCTTTTCCTTTTCTGTTCTTTTAAAAACACTTTTGCTTTATGATTAGAACTATTTTTTCTCAAGGTCATTTAACATGACTAAATTATATTATCTTCAAGCTTTTGAAATAATCTTATAGTATCTCATAATATTTGGGATTTGGGATATATGTTTCATGATGTGTGGATAAATTAGTAAGCGAAATAGCATTTGCCAAATGCCTGCAGTATAAAGATCAATATATTTTAACCTACAGATAACATAAGTTATGATCACATTAACACACTCAGTCATTTATGCCAAATTAAGTTTTTAAAAGCTTACACTTAATACTTCAATTCAGTTAACCTGTATGTTTTGAGTGCTTACTGCATGCCAGACTCGATAGTGAAACCAATGCATCCTTACAAAAATCTCTTTGAACAGAAGCAACAATGAAGACAGAATCATACAATCATGACTTGGTAAGCAGATGCAGGTAGGACTTTAGATGCCGTTTTCTCTGTCAGGGGATGCTCCCTTCTCCAAACTCCCTTCTCCCCCCCCATCACCACCACCTTTCCCTTCTTCCTGGTAATAAGATACAAACTCAAGTCAAATAGAAATCCCAGCATTTTTCAGAGAAAGATGTGCTTTATTTATTCATTTAAAATAAATGAGTATTTTAATATTTATGTATTCCAAGCAATATTGCCTGATTTTTAAGATGATGTAAATGTAAATCTAAGGTGTAAAAGATTACCCCCAAATGCAATCTGTTTTGAAGTAAAATTTTATGTTATGTTACTATCCACACTTTCCCTGCTATGTATTTCTTCAAAGTAAAAACTAGGTTCTATCTAGCGCCTGTGTGTATATGTATACATATAGAGGGTGCCAACAAAAGTATAAATATTTTAAGAAGGGAAAACTGTATTAAAATTGTAATACTCAATACATACTGATAACAAAAGATGAATACAAGTCACATTTGACTTCTGCAGTTACAAGAGGTGATCAAAGTGGCTACAATCAGTGTAATTGTAATACAGTTTTTTTCCTTTCTTAAAATGTGTATACATTTTTTTGGCACCCTCTGTATATACATATACATATGATAGATATCTATTTATGTATATATGTATGTATTTGATATATTAAACATATAGGTATTTAATAATGTATCACATCACTATTATTTTCACAACTTAGTGATATGAAATGTGTTAATAAAGGCATTACTTGTGATTTTCAAGAGGGGTAGCTTTTAAGCTTTAGGTTAATTATGAGAACTTTCAAATTTATTTATAAATGAAATTTAAAGTCAATGGAAGGATAACAACTACATAATGTTTGTGAAGAGTGGTAAGAAAAATGTATGGGGAATAATTATGATGATAAAGTCCAAATGAGAGTGAGAAACATAAGAAAGTGGTGAATTTAAGACGGAAGCTTATAGGCTCTAGGAGACTAAAAATGTTTGAAGTCTTAATCTATCACCTATTTTTATTATACCTAAACTTTGTCTTTACAAGGTTTCTACACACACACACACACAAGCACACAATATTATTTATTCTCTTGTGTGTCAAATGTAGGCTAGAGAAGATTCAAATAACTTTTATACATAATATATCTTATAAGATACTACACTAATAATTATGCTAATATTATAATATACATATAATATATTATATGTTATGCTATATATTATATATTATATATACTGTATATACTACATATACATATATTATATATTATATATATATATAATATATATGTGTGTATATATAAATATATGTCACTCTCCTGAGTGCACCATTTTTCTTCATATCTTGACATTCTAGTGTTATTTTTTCTGTTTTGAATGCTTTCCTTTAATGATAACTTTTTCTCCCAGTTTCATTGAGAAATAATTGACACACATCACTGTATAAGTTTAAGGTGTATAGCACAATGGTTTGATGTATATTGTGAAATGTTTATCACAATAGGTTCAGATAATATCCCTTTTCTCATACAGATACAATGAAAATAAAAGAAAGCAGAAAAATAAAGGAAAGCAGAAAAACGAAAAAAGTTCTCCTTACGATGAGTACTCTTAGGATTAATTCTCTTAACAACTTTCCTGTATATCGTACAGCCTTGTTAGCTACACTCATCCTGTTGTATGTTACATTGCTAGTACATATTTACCTTATAACCAGAAATTTGTACCTTTTGACCACTTTCCTCCAATATCTCCTTCTCCCATCCTCTGCCTCTGGGACACAAGTCTGATCTCTTTTTCTATTAGTTTAGGTGTTTGGTTTGGTTTGTTTTTAGATTCCACATATAAGTGAGATCATACAATATTTGTGTTTTTCTGTCTTACTTATTTCACTTAACATAAGGTCTTCAAGATCCATCCATATTGTCGTAAATGGTAGAATTTCCTCGTTTTTTATGTCTGAATAATATCCCATTATATATGTGTAGCACATCTTCTTTATACATTCATACATGGATAGACACTTAGGTTGTTTTTGTCTCTTGGCTATTGTAAATAATGCTACTATGAACACAGGGGTGCAGATAACTTTTTGAGTTAGTGTTTTCATTTTCTTTGGATATATTCCCAGAAGTAGAATTGCTGGATCTTATGTTAGTTCTACTGTTAATTTTTTGAGGAATCTCCATACTGTTTTCCACAGTGGCTGTAAAAATTTGCAGTCTCATCAAGAGTGTGCAAGGGATCCCTTTTCTCCACATCCATGCCAACATTTGCTATCTCTTGTCTCTGATGATAGCCATTCTAACATTCTGAGGTCATATCTCACTGTGGTTTAATTTGCAATTTCCTAATGACTAGTGATATTGAGCATCTTTTCATGTACCTGTTGGCCTTGTGTACATTTTTTTCCTTCAATGATATCTTCACTGGGATAATTCTAATTTATCCTATCAGACTCAGCTAAAAGATCAACTTGTCAAAGAGCTCTGGGATCTACTGTATTAGCCTGCTAGGGCTGCCATAATGAAATGCTATTACTGCATGGCTTAAACAAGAGAAATTAATTTTTTTTTTTTTTTTGCAATTCTGGAGGCTAGAAGTCTAAGATCAAGATGTTGACAGGTTTGTTTTTTTCTGAGACCTCTCTCCTTGGCTCGCAAATGGCTGCCTCCTCGCTGTGTCTTCATATGTTCTTTCTCTGTGTGTGTGTACCCCTGGTGTCTCTGTGTCTAAATATCCTCTTTTTATAAAAATATTAGTCAGATTGAATTAGAGTCACTTGAATGGCATCATTTTAACCTATCACCTCTTTTTAGGGCCCTGAGTCCAAATATAGACACATTCTGAGATACTGAGAGTTAGATCTTCAACACACAAGTTTTCAGGGGATGCAATTCAGTCCATATATCACCCAAATTGATTCTGTTTCCCTCTTTTCTATAAGCTTGTAGTATATCTTATATTTTTTTATAAAAATGCAAGACATTTGTAATTTGTTTTATGAGCTTCTTTGTTTCCTCAACTAAACTTGAAGGCAAGAACTGTTTATTACCATATTTCACTGGGTATCACAATATCAGAGATTTTAAACTGTAAAAATATAGTTCACAGTAATCATAACACATCATTGACAGTAATATATTTGATTTCAGGGATGCTTTAATGTGAAAAAAATGCATCTTGCAATTTATGAAATATTATACGTATTGCTCAGTCCTCATTGCCTAGTTAAGTGGCTAATTTATATTAGGGAATTGGACATAGTTTCTAAATTAATTTTCATAACACTTATATAAAGTGGGAAATTTGGAATTGCATCATTTTTAAATATCACAAATCATGTTTCATAGGAGATATATATTCAAATTACATAGTTGCTTGGAAAAAACACAAAATTAAAACTTAGGTGTTTGGATTATTTTGTTAATTTGCTTTTTACTATTGTCTGAGTGTTTGTATCTCCCTCAAATTCATATGCTGAACTGTTAACCCCCAAAGGTAATAATATTAATAGGTGAGGCCTTTGGGAGGTGATTATATCACAAGGGTTGACCTTCATAAATGTAATTAGTGCTCTTATGAAAGAGATCCCACAGGGCCCCTTAGCCATGTGACGTTACAACAAGAAGTCTGTGACCTGGACGAGGGCCCCTGACTGACCATATTGGCACCCTGATCTCAAACTTTCAGTCTGCAGAATGGTAAAAGTAAATTTCTGATGTTTATAAACTAGCCAATCTATGGTATTTTGTAATAGCTACCACAAGGGACTAATATTTTCCCTGTATTTTAGAGTTAGTAAATAGCAAAACAAAGACCAGAAATAACAACTTCCAATTCTGAGTCTAGATGTTGTTGCATTTTTTAAAGCACCCTGCTATGTGCAGTTCATGCTTTACTTTTCTTTGAATTTACTGGTCATAAATAAAGTCTTTTTGGTTTTATGATACATATATCAACATTAATGTTACACTTATATTGCACTTTGGATTGCAATTATCTTTCAACTAAAGGAAAAGTAAAGGAGCTCCAGGAGAGCAGAAAGTATGAATATTATAAGTCACTTACAGTGAGTTATTAAGCAAATGGTAAAGAACTTCATGTTCAGAGCAAAATTTGAGTTGGACTTTGAAGGATTCACTGGTGGAGTGTGTGTGTGTGTGTGTGTGTGTGTGTGTGTGTGTGTGTGTGTGTTCTGTGTATGTGTTGGAGGGTAGTTGGAAATTTTTCCTTTTTGAGAAGGGAGTATACAATGTGAAGACTATTCTGAAACTTGAGTACAGGAGTTACAATTAGTCAAAATATGAGGCTGAATGTGATCACTTTACTTGAAAGTAGTGCTGTTGAATTCCTTGGTTTCATAAAGTTCTATGATTTTCTTATGCACTTTGGCATCAGTGATGACAAACTTTGTAATTTCCCTTTGATGATGCATTTTTTTAATTGAGGAGGGTGCTGGAGAAAATTAGATAACTGGATAATTACCTACATGTCTAGCAGATTAGGAAGGTTTGATTGAAACAGTAATTACCACCGAAACTGTGTGTACAATACAGTAGACACCAGTCACATGGAGCTATTGAACACTTACAATGTGACCAGTCTGAGATGCAAATGTAAAATCTTCATTAGATTTTGGAGACTTGGTAAGATATAAATTATTAAAATAGCTTCATAATGACAAGCTCTTTGAACAGTGTGTCATACAGAGTAGCTGCCAGTGAATGTGTTGAATGAATGAACGAATCCCGAATGTTGAGAGATAAATTCTCTTTATATTATAACATAACAGATTAGAAAGGTTTTAAAGAGACTATGGTATACGTAATGGATTTTGTGTTTTATTTTTTTTTTTGTTTAAACTGGATGTAGAACTAGGAATTATTGGTTCCCAACAGGAAGCAGGCAAAACTTCAGTATAAAAATAAACACTGTAAACACAAACACATCCTCCTTGGCTAGGAACCATTGGAAGCCACCAGATACAGAAAACAGAATCAATACCTTTTAGAAGTCACTTTCTAAAGCAAATTAGGAATCTGATAATGTGAACTGTGAATTCAGCACAGCTGTAGTACCTTGTATTTCATAAATAGGCATTTTGGAGAGAACACCATGTTTCTCCAGTTAGGAAAGAGATTGCTGAGACCACATTTGGTTAAAAAGGGGCCATTTATTGCTTTAACTGCTTTCTTTATTCTGTGTCTACAGATTCTTCAAGTTACCTTGAGTTTCCTCAATTGGCTTGCAAACTATGTACAAGACAGCCTCCTAGGACCTTGTGGGCAGTGTCAAGACCCATAGTCAAACCATCAGGGAGGTCCACAGGAGATGGCCACATTGAGGCCTTTCACTGCTCCAGGACCATCTGCATACCATGTGCTTTTCATCGCATGTTGCAAAAATTCTTGAGAGCGCTCTCTTCTCTTTTTAATGCTTGACTTCCCTAACCAAGTATATCAGTAAAATGGCAAATTCTACACATCTAATAAGAACATGTTAAAGAAATGCTTCATTACAAAGGGTTAGTACCCTAGCCTCTTGACTGGTCTCTTTTCTCTCAGTCTTACTAAAGTCAATTTTGTATAGTTTTCCTCAAGTCCAACTATTCTTCCTAAATTATTTTCAGCAGATTCTTATTAAATTATGTTTTCAGTGACTCCCACTTTTCAAAGATAAAATTCTAAAATGCTTAGTATGTTCTAAAAAGCCCCCTATGCTTTAATTTTCTAAGCACACCATGAAAATAGGGCGCAAGTCTCAGCGGTGATTTTTCTTGCATCCCTCTTTAGCTGATTCCTGCCTCTCTCCACTATTCAACACAGTTCTCATCTCCTGCATGGAAGCTTTCCCCTTCAGCCTCCAATGATCACTCTCCTCTGAAATCAAGCTAATTTTTAGAACCATACCACATACTTGGTCAGTATGCTGTCTTGTTATCTGGTTTATTTTAAGTTTCATGTTTTGTCTCCTCATCATCTCCAATAATTGCATACTTCTTCTGATCACCTTCCATATTATCCCAGCTCACTAACTCCATTACTCCCATCCCAATAATTCCTTAACATCAAAATGTCCTCAATGCAGTTTTTAAATATCCACTCTCTCCACACTCCTTTTCTTGCCTCTTCATCTACCATAACAACTGCATGTGTATATCTTTTTTTTTCTTTTTTTAAAAAATTTATTGGGGTGACATTTGTTAGTAAAATTACATAGATTTCAGGTGTACAATTCTATAATACATCATCTATAAATCCCATAGTGTGTTCACCACCCAGAGTCAGTTCTCCTTCCATCACCATATATTTGATCCCCCTTACCCTCATCTGCCACCCCCCATGCCCCCTTACCCTCTGGTAACCACTAAACTATTTTCTGTGTCTATGAGTTTTTGTATATTTTTAAATATTTTTCTGCCACATCGTTTTTTTTCCTTGCTTGATAAAACAACAAATGATGGTTTTATTTACATATTTGTCTGTTCCATACCTAGATTCTTCTCCATACCTGTATCCTAATAACAATTGTACAAAATAAAATTATAAAAACTATTTTGACTTTAAAATTATTATATTAAATCTCAAATAGGCATTGATATAGATTATTTCTAATGATGACTACCAACAGTTCCTCCTATCTCTCTACCACGTGTTCTACTCTTCCTCTTGAGTTCATTTCTCCTTTTGTTGAATCTGAGCTTGTCTTGTACTAGACTTAACCAATAGAATATGGTAGAAGTGATTTGGTACCAATTTGTGGTCTAGTCTTCAAGAGGCTCCTAAAGATGCTAAGGGAGTACAGTGGAATATAGAATCCAGCCTGGGGGGTTAAGGAAGGTTTCTTAAAAGGAGGACTTTACCTAAGCTCAGAATTAACTTGTGGATTACAGTGGAAATGAGGTAGTGAGGACGATGTTACTAGTAGGAATGAGGATGGTCATTTTTAATAAAACAACTTTGGTCAACTCTTTACATTAATTTTTTTTTTTCTTACCACCTTGGGACTTTGAGGTCCTGAAATGAGATCTCAAAGGCCAGCATAAAGAATTTGCATTCTGATGACTGTACTAATAATTGGAGCCATGCTAATAATTGGCGCCATCCTATAAACATGGACTTTAAACCTGCCTTCTGAGTTCATGATAAAGAAAATTAACTAATGAGATCCTACCCAGTATAAAGAGTGTAACAAAATATAAAATCCCACTTCTATTTTAGAATGCTCATATATCTAGTTCTATGTAATTATTTTGCCCCTCCAGTTTGCTTAGATATTTATAAGCTTTGAGGACATGACTCAATACTCATTTAACAATGAAGAACATCTTCTGATTGAACAATAATAAATAATATGACCCTATATCATTACAAAAGAGGGAGGTGACATATTGGAGATTCCAATATCCCAAACATAAACATAAACCTGAACATAAATTTGGCTGTATACATATACATACTTGTTGAATGAGTGATTGTATAAGTATCTAGTTCAGTAGAAGACAACTGGCAGCTCTGAGGAGGCATGAAACAGTGATTTTTTTTTTTTTTTGAGTGGTTTTATATTACTAAAACACAAAGTAGAAAACCAGGGAGTGCTGAACTGGAGTCAGAGGCAAGGGCCAGATCATTAATGACTTTCACACAATATCGTCTTTAACAGATTTTTTTTTTTTTTTTACTTAGAAAGTCAATATAGAATTGTTTATATTTTCTCTTTGTAAAAGTGGTGTTTGCATCTAAAGTTTGGTATTGCTACTTAAACTCCTTAGCAGACCCTGTCTTCTCCTGGAGAATCTAGCCTCTTTTGCTGTAATCAGAAGCCAATTTGAGCAAAATGCTGTCTGTTTCTGTTTCTAACAGCTTGAATGAAGAGGTTTATTCGCATTGAATTTTTCTTCCTGCCCATCTCAATGCCTTCTCTGGAGCTTGTCACACCTATTCACCCTGGCTAGAATGAGTCTCATCCTCCTTAATATCCCCATTAAATTTTTAATCTTATTTATTGTCCTTTCGTATGTATTTTATGTAAAGCTATAAAAGTGTCTGTCTACTGCACTGCAGGTTATTTGAGGAGCAGGGGTATGTCTTATCACCTTTGAATCTCTTTTACTTAGCAGCACACAAGAGGATATGCTCCAATTAATGTGGAAATCACCTTACTGACGATACAAGTGGTTTGGCTCAAGAACCCATGCTTGTTGAGATGAAAAGTTATGTTACTCCTTAGGCATTACTCCTGGATGCCATTGGCTTGCATCCTCCAGTTATAAGTTTACTTCTTGCTTCCATGTATTCTGACCACGTTTGTTTCTTTTTCCTTTTTATTTTAAAAATTATTATTATTGTTTTTTTGTCTTCCACTTCCTTCGATGACGGATACCTTTTCATTCCTTAGACCTCAAACTTTTTCTCTTCCCTTCAGTGAAGGCTTGCATCTCAGACCAAACTAGTACCGCTCTGATCTCAGTGACTTGTGGTCACTATTCATCTTCTTTTTAGGGTCAGCTGTGTCCCCTACCCCTCCTGGGGTCATGATCTGAAAAGCTCAAGCCACCCAACCAGATTCCTGTCATGCTACTCTGCTCTGCATCACTATTCGGCTGCTATTGAAGGAAAACAATGCTATGGACAGCAGGCTATAATCTATTTCTTCCTTAAAAACACCTCCTTTCTGTAAGATAGATCTTGATATAATTAGAAACATCAAAATATGTATTATAATTGTTAACTATTAAAACAAAAAGTTTGCTCTTGTCTTTGCCATTGGCTTAACAACACTCTCAGAATATAATACATTTGGTTAGTTAACTTGAATTTTACTAGTGTTGTGGTATTTGCAGAGTTCATGTTCTAAACTCAAAATCCTAGGAGAAATTTATCCTTTTAAATACCATGAATCATTTGGAAGTACTGCATATATGATTTACATATAATACTTTGGGTAATAACATGTATGAATACATAAAAACTTATATCATATGTGTGTTCAGAAAGGTTTTATTCTTAGGAACCACTGAAAAGAAATGTACCAAAATACCAACTTGCTGATTCTTTCTATTCATAGCTAATATCTTTGTTTACCGACAAGTTTATGAATTCTAAAATTACCTTACTTAATGTTCCTGTATAGCGTTTTTTATTCAGTATTGGAGAACCATTAACACTATCTGGCTACTGTATAATGACTTTGATTTCTTTGACATTGGTGGGGAAAATTTATAAATCTCTTTATCTCAATTTCTAAGATGATCAGACTCCCGTGTGTGTTTCTTAATATATATTCAAAGCTACATTTTTTTTAATGTATTGCAAATATACTTTTAAAAAATCTCTTTCCCCCACTGATTCTAATCTACAGGAGCCAGAATTCTTAAATGTCTCCACTTCTGATTCCATTGATTTTGAATGAATACAATGACTGACTTAGTTGATTTTTAGAGGAGGATTAGCTTAGTGGTTAAATAATAAAACGGAATGAGTCTGAAACCTTGGACAAATGACAAACTGTGACTAAGTTTTCTCATATGTAAAATAGAAATAAGGATGGATGGTTGATGATTTTGAAAACTAAATAAGTTAAATATAGACCACTTAGAAGTGTGCTTGACAAGTAGACAGTATTATGCAAGATAATTTTATTTTAAATGAACAAAAACACAAATGGTTTAAATTTGACATCAGCTTACCATTATGAAGTGTATTGATTATTTTTATGCTATTTTATTTTATATTAACTCATTTATATGGTTGGATAACTTAGCATTTTCAGTCAATGTCTTCTTGTTATTTCCATTTTTGTGAAAAGATTGAAAAATGTGTAATATCCTTAACTGATTTCTTTTATTGAAGAACGGTGATAATTTAAATTTAAACTGCAAATGGGAAGATTAAGTTTTCAGGAACATTTGATGTATACAGCACTTAAGCAGTTTTTCAAGAATGAAACACCTATGCAGATTATATGAGAGTTTGAGTTTTGACATGCTCTGTTTTGTCACAGCAGAACCAAAAGAACTTTTAAAACTTAAAATCAGACTCACTGTTATTTCTTTACATACCAATATTCTAATAACACACATTAGCAGCAACATGTCCTGCAATTTTATAGATACTATTAAAATGGTGATTTTCTAAAGCAAAGAATAGATTAAGACACTGGCTATTATTTTAATGTAAATTTTCATCAAGTTTGTTTCCAATACACAATTTTATCATTTGTCTCTTAAAACTATATTAAATTTATAGAATTTTGTCACAAATACATTTTTTTATTATGTGTAAAAACTATATACTTAGAGGAGTTAGGGGGTTGGTATTGTACAGTGCTTACATACACTATCCACAATGTTTAACATTCTCCTAAATGTCTAAACTAAAAGCCTGTGTGAAAATCTTGGTTTCTTTCCTTACTAAGTGTATGGTCTTGAACAATTAGCACAATCTGTCTGTGTCTTAGTATTGCTATCTTCAAAATGAAGACATCTTTTAGAAATTGTTGTGAGGATTAAATAAAATGATATATTAAATTATTTAGAACATTGCCTGAAGTAAGGTAAACAGTAAGTGTCAGTGATTATTATTACATAAAGAGTTTAGCTCTAAGTAAATTTTCCAGAATAACTCTCAAAGGAATTGCTTTATTTTTTGCTGAAGAAAATTTGTGGTATTTTCTGTGAGTTACAAAATAATGCACTCTACAAATAAAAGATAAAATACTGAGTTAAACAACATAGTGCATAGATTATAAGAAAAGTCTTAATATATAAAATATTCTGTATTGTCTTTAACTCTGACACATACACACACACACACACACAGGGATGGATTACACATCAGTATTCACATACAAATAACTTCCTGTCTTGCTTCTATTTCCTTCTACTGTGTCAGGACTTCCCCAAGAAGATATGGGGATCCTTTTCAGTTTACTCCAGAGTGTACTCATATGTGATTAAATACGTAGGGGTAGCAGTGGTCCCAGAAATGAAGGCAGAGACTTGAAGTGCCACTGATATCATGCTTAAATAATGCTTTACATTATTTCACATTTTCTTGAAACTCACAGACTCTTCCCTGAATTTATTTTTTTGGTTATTCTGAAATAGCTTATATCTTTAAAAAGAGACTAATGGAGAGAATTTGGAGATTTCCTCCCATCATCAGATTTGAAAGACCACATCATTACAGAAGGCCTAGTCATCAAAATCCATCATATGCATTGTTTGTGTTAGTAAAGCTTGTACAAATTTACTATTGGACTATTCATAATGGCAGAAAGCAGGGCACAGCTAATGACTTGAAATGAAACTGCTAAACAGTGGAGCCTGAAGGATGTGCAGATATACTAGGGGGACTTGCATTACATAACACAAATGTTTCTAAAATAAAGGAAATAGGTATTCTTTTTAAATAAATGAATTAAGATTTATTGATCATAGTCAATTTTTAATATATATGTATTCCTTATCCTCTTTTTTTCCATGAAATTTAGGAAGAAAACATTATAAAGAGATGAAAACACTTTTGGTTCAAAGGACTGCACACAGTACACAAATATTATTCAAAAGTATTGTTTTAAACATCAAAGTTTAATATAATTTTTAAGAAATCCCTCTCAGTGATGTGCTAAAAATACATCTTTATAGGAGTACTTTGAAAATGGCTCTCTAGCACAGTTTCTTTGAAAACGACTGTCTAAAATAGTTTTTAAATGATACCTACTCTCACTTAAAAAAAATGTAGTACTTACAAATAATTTCACTTCCTCTTATTTTTGCAGTTCAACAGTTATGAATCCCAAGAAGAAAGAATCATTTGATGTAAATCCTAAGATGAAATTTACCTGCTGACATGGACTTCTGATGGTCAACTGAAGGCCCAAATTTTATGAATAATGAGTCAACTGGCCATTTGCTGACAGGGGCTCCTCACAAACTGTATACCAGGAAGGACCTCAGACTAAACTTTCAGCTTCCCACACTATGCCCTGCTTGTTTTCGCCAACTGAGTGAAACACTGGAGGGAAACCCTGGTTTCTTCTTTCTATCAACGGACTGGGATCTGTCCTGTCCAATCAGAACTGCAATATTTGAACATCTCATTTACATAAAATGGACCTCATTGAGAGCTTGGATGGGAACTTCTGCTACAAAAGGTGGCCTCCCCTTTATGTCACTGAAACACAATTTAGGTTGCTACCCGAATCTGTGTCTTCCAGGCTGCAGCTCTCTTTGCTCAAATAATTGCTTACTATTCTTTATTACAGTCTAAAATTAATTTTCGTTTAAACAGTGTCCCTCATACAAATCTTAATGCTTCTCATGTTACGTATGGCAACACAGTTATCTCAGGCCAGCCAGAAATTGAGGAAAACTTGCGAAAGGCAAATTTCACACGTAATTTACACAGGTAATTAGGCAACTAGAAAATTCAGATGTTTTCCACTCTTTGCCAGACCACTTTAAAAGTCTACAACAGACTTTGATCAGGTCTCCTACTTAATCTTGAAAGCACACATTAAAAACAGCACTTGCCTAATGCATGCAGTCTTTTATCACTTGATGCACAATGCAAATTCCATCTTAATTCAATACAATTATCTTTAATGAGTCCTTTGTGATCTTTCCTAATAGGCAACATATGTAAAGCTTATAATTACAATGACTTACTTTTGTCATCAATGGATAAGATACCACTAGGTGACACCCACTTCTCTAGTCCCACTTGTGTTTTAGTAATACTTTTAAGATACTGTTATTCAGCTTATTGGATTCAACCAATATTTATGATGCATTTACCAATAAATAGCTTTAAGATAGTATCTCTTCATGGTTAAGTCCCTTGGAACTTGGTGCCTGGGTTCAAATCCCAGTTCTAGTAATCACTAGCTATGAGACTTTGACAAGATCTTTGTACCCCACCTTTTCACTTGAAAATTGGGGATAATTATAGTACGTGTTTTTTGTAAGAGTGTGAGGATTGAATTAATTAACACATTTAATGGTTTAGAACAATGTTAGGCAGTAAGTGTTTGAAGAGTGTCAGTCACAATTGTCAGATGAAAAGCATGCCATGGTGTTGCTGTATGGAAAATATAAAAATGAATAAGTAGGGCAAGGAACTCATGGTCTGCTAGGGAGTCTGGAGAAACTTGAAACACAGATATGATGGATGTCTTTCTCTGTTTTGTAATTTAAATCAGTACTTTCAGACAGACTGTGACATTGTTCAGAGTTAAAAGGCAAGATAAAATTCAGTTGAGAGGAATTTGGAAAAGAGAGGAGAGAAGTAGAAGGAGGGAAGGATGCAAATAGAAAAAGAGGGAGGGAGGGAGAGAAAGAGAGAGATTGTTTTACATAAGTCCAAAAGAATATATGGATTTCAACAGGCAGAAGGCAGAACACCTTCCAAGCACTGAAAGGCACACACCTATTTACATGAAAGGCTGGGCCGGATCAGCTGAGGACATTTTGAAGTACAGGAAGTTCTTTAGGGTGAAGAGTAAAGTGTGTGTAAGAAGGTAGAGCAAGGTGAATCAACAAAATGAATCTGGAAAGATATTCTGGGGCACAAACACCAAGAAGTCAGACAATTACAACAAATATTTTAGACTTAATTTGGCACATATTTAAGCTTTGGGTTTACAATGGCATGGCTAGAATGCTGGCTAATCACTAGATTGAACCTGTGATCCTTAGAATGTCAAACTGTCGGAACCTCAGTTACATCATTTGTAAAAGGAAGATACTACTGTATTTCCCCGAAAATAAGACCTAGATGGTCAATCAGCTCTAATGCATCTTTTGGAGCAAAAAACAATATAAGACTTGGTCTTATTGTGCTATAATATAAGACTGGGCCTATATAACGTGGATATAATATAATATAATATAATATAATATAGTGTAATATAATATAATGTAATACTTGGTCTTATATTATTTTTTGCTCCAAAAGACACATTAGAGCTGATTGTCCAGCTAGGTCTTATTTTTGGGGAGACAGGGTAAGATCTATCTCATAAAATTATTTAAATAAGATGTATGTATGTATACATACATGCATAAACACAATATTTTTTAAATAAACTGTTCACTTTGGAAAAAATTTATATTCACAGAAAAATTGAAGAGGTAGTACAGAAAGTTGCCATATATCCTTCACCCAGTTTTCTCCACTGTTACTATTTTACTTCTGTCATAACTAAGAAATCATCAGTGGTACATTACTACCGTGTTTCCCCCAAAATAAGACCTATCCAGACAATCAGCTCTAGTGCATCTTTTGGAGCAAAAATTAATATAAGACTGAGTCTTATATCATATTACAGAAGACCCGGTCTTATAGTAGAATATAACCGGGTCTTATGTTAAGGTTTGCTCCAAAAGACGCATTAGGTCTTATGTTCAGGGGATATCATCCTGAAAAATCATGCTAGGGCTTATTTTTCGGTTGTATTTATATATTCATCTCTTTATATATTCATCCACTGATGGACACCCAGGTTGCCTACATATCTTGTCTACTGTAAATAATGTTTCAATGAACACGTGGATGCTCATGTCCCTTCAAAGCAGTGTTTTAGATTTCTTTGCATAAAGACGAAGAAGTGGGATTACTGGGTCCTTCTTTGTCTCTTATTATAGACTTGTTTTAAAGTCTATTTTGTCTAGTATAAGTTTTGCTACCCCAACATTTATTTTTGATTCCATTTTTATGAAATAAGTTTTATCATCCCTCTACTTTCAGTCTGTGTGTGCCTTTTGATCTGAAGTGAGTCTTTTGGAAGCATATGTAAAGGTCTTCTTTTCTTATTAATTCAACCACACTGTGTGTTTTGATTGGACATTTATTCCATTTACATTGAAAGTAATTATTGATAGATACGTAGTTATTGCCATTTTCTTCTTCTCCTCCTTCTCCTTCTTCTTTTTCTTCAAGAAGTCCCTTTAACATTCTTTGTAATACAGGTTTGGTGATGATGAGCTCCTTTAGCATTTTTGTCTGGGAAACACTTTATCTGCCCATTCTAAGTGATAGCTTTGCTGGTTAGAGTAATCTTGGTTGTAGGACCTTGCTTTTCATCACTTTGAATATTTGGATATATCACTTCAGGTGTCTAAAGTTTCTGTTGAAAAATTAGCCGACAGTGTTATGAGAGCTTCCTTCTAGGTAACTGCATAACTTCTAGGTAACTGCTTTCCTCTTGCTGCTTTTAAAATTCTTTTTTTTTTTAATTAAAATTTATTGGTGTGACAATTGTTAGTAAAGATACATAGATTTCAGGTGTACAATTCTGTACTAAATCATCTATATCTCACATTGTGTGTTCACCACCCAGAGTCAGTACTTCTTCCATCACCATATATTTGACCCCATTTACTATGTTCTAGGATCCCCCTCCGTCCTTACCCTTTGGCAATCAGTAAACTATTGTGTATATGTATGAGTTTTTGTGTCGTCATTTGTTTGTCTTCTTTTGTTGTTTTCAGTTTTATATACCACATATCAGTGAAATCATATGATTCTCTACTTTTTCTGTCTGACTTACTTCGCTTAACATTATAATCTCAGGATCCATCCATGTTGTCGCAAATAGTACTATTTCATCTTTTCTTATGGCCGAATAGTATTCCATTGTATATATATACCACAATTTCTTTATCCATTCATCTATTGAAGGATACTTTGGTTGTTTCCATGTCTTAATCACCATAAATAAAGCTGCAATGAACATTGGAGCACATATATCTTTATGTATAAATGTTTTCAGATTTTTTTGGTTAGATACCCTGGAAAGGAATTGCTGGGTTATATGGTAATTCTAGTTTTATTTTTTTGAGGAAACTCCACACTGGTTTCCATAGTGGCTGCTCCAATCTGCATTCCCACCAACAGTGTATGAGGGTTCCTTTTCTCCACAACCTCTCTGACACTTGTTATTATTTATCTTGTTGATAACAGCCATTCTAGTTGGGGTGAGATGATATCTCATTGTGGTTTTTGTTTGCATTTCTCTGATGACCAGTGATGTTGAGCATTTCTTTCATATGTCTGTTGGCCATTTGTATGTCCTCTTCGGAGAATTGTCTCTTCAGTCCTCTGCCCATTTTTAAATTGGACTTTTTGTTTTTTTGTTGTTAACTTGTATGTATATATTTTGGAAATTAGTCTGTTATCAGAGACGTTCTTTGCAAAAATCTTCTCCCATTCATTTGGTTACATATTTATTTTGTCGATGGTTTCTTTTGCTGTGCAGAAGCTTTTTAGTTTGATATAGTCCCATTCATGTATTTTAGCTTTTACTTCACTTGCCTTTGGAGTCAAATTCATAAAATGGTTTTTGAACCCAAGGTCCATAAGTTTAGTATCTATATTTTCTTCTATGCAGTTTATTGTTTCAGGTCTTATGTTTAGGTCTTTGATCCATTTTGAATTAATTTTGGTACATGGTGAGAGATAGCAAACCAGTTTCATTCTTTTGCACGTGGCTTTGCAATTCTCCCAGCACCATTTATTGAAGAGGCTGTCTTTTCTCCATTGTATGGTTTTGACTCCTTTGTTGAAAACTATCTGCCCCTATATATGTGGGTTTATTTCTGGATTTTCAATTCAATTCCATTGGTCTGTGTGTGTTTTTCCGCCAATACCACGCTGTTTTGATTATTGTTGCCCTGTAGTACAAGCTAAAGTCAGAGAGTGTGATACCTCCAGCATGTTCTTTTTTCTTAAGATTGATTTGGCTATTCGGGGTCTTTATTGCTTCAATACAAATCTGATGATGTTTTTGGTTGTATTTCTTTAAAAACATGTCATTGGAATTTTGATGGGGATTACATTAAATCTGTATATTGCTTTGGGTATGGCCATTTTAACTATGTTGATTCTTCCAATCCATGAAATGTATTTCCATCTCTTTGTGTCTTCTTCAGTTTCTTAGAAAATGTCTTATAGTTTTCATTATATTGGTCTTTCACATCCTTGGTGAAGTTTATTCTTAGGTATTTTATTTTATTTTTTTTGTTGCAATTACAAAATAATTTTTTTTTTAAATTTCTTTTTCTGAGATTTCATTCTTAGTATATAGGAATGCAATGGATTTTTGTAGGTTGATTTTGTAGCCAGCAACTTTACTGTATTTGTTTATTGTTTCTAATAGCATTTTGGTAGATTCTTTAGGGTTTTCTACATATAGCATCATGTCATCTGCAAAGAGTGACAATTTAACTTCTTCATTCCCAATCTGGATGCCTTTTATTTCTTTCTCTTGCCTGAATACTCTGACTAGGACTTCTGATACTATGTTGAAAAGCAGAGGTGATAGGGGTCAGCCATTTTGTGTTCCTGAACATAGAGCAAAGGGCTTCAGTTTTTCACTATTAATTATGATATTAGCTGAGCATTTGTCATATATGGCCCTTATGATGTTAAGGTATTTTCCTTCTATGCCTACTTTATTAAGTGGATGTTGTTTATTAAGTTTATTTTATAAAATGGATGTTGTATCTTTTCAAATGCTTTTTCTGCATCTATTGTTATAATCATATAATTTTTGTCCTTTATTTTGTTTATGTGATGTGTCACATTGATGGATTTGTGTATGTTGAACCATCCTCGTGCCCCAGGGATGAACCCCACTTGGTCGTGATGAATAATCTTTTTAATGCATTGCTGCCTTCAATTTGCTAGAATTTTGTTTAGGATTTTTGCATCTGTATTCATCAGTGATATTGGTCTGTAATTTTCTTTTTTTGTGTTATCCTTTCCAGGTTTTGGTATCGGGGTAATGTTGGCCTCATAAAATGAATTAGAGAGTACTAGCTCTTTAATTTTTTGGAAGAGTTTGAGTAGGACAGGTATTAGATCCTCTTTGAATGTTTGGTAGAATTCACTAGTGAAGCCATCTGGTCTCGGACTTTTGCTTTTTGGAGGGTTTTGGATGACTGATTCAATTTTCTTACTGGTGATCAGTCTATTTAGATTTTCCAATTTTTTGTGATTCAACCTAGGAAGGCTATATGTTTATAAGAACATTTCTTCTAGGTTATTGAATTTGGTGGCATATAGTCCTTCACAGTATTCTTGGATGATCATTTTTATTTCTGTGTCATCCGTGATAACTTCCCCTCTTTCATTTGTGATTTTGTTTATCTGTGTCTTTTCTCTTTTTATCTTAGTGAGTCTAGCCAAGGGTTTGTCAACTTTATTAATCTTTTCAAAGAACCAGCTCTCTCTCACATTAATTTTTCTATTGTCTGTTCTCTATTTCATTTAGTTCTACTCTGATTTTTATTATTTCATTCCTTCTGCTGAGTTTTGGTTTCATTTGTTCTTCTTTTTCTAGTTCTTTAAGGTGTAACATGAGGTTGTTCATCTGGGATTTCTTGTTTCTTGAGATAGGCCTGTAATGATATAACCTTCTCTCTTAAAACTGCTTTTGCTGCATCCCCAAAATTTTGGTAGGGTATGTTTACCTTCTCATTTGTTTCGACGTATCTTGATCTCTCCTATTATTTCTTCTTTGACCCAATTGTCAATTAAAAGTATGTTGTTTAATCTCCATGTATTTGTGGTTTTTCCTGCTTTCTTTTCACATTTGATATCCAAGTTCAAAGCCTTGTGATCAGAGAATGTGCTTGGTATAATTTCAATCTTCTTAAATTTGCTGAGTCTAGTTTCCGTCCCAATATATGGTCTGTCCTTGAAAACATTCCATGTATACTAGAAAAAATGTATAGTCATTTAGGGCTAATATTTATATATTTATTTATTTATTTATTTATTTATTTATTTATTTATTTATTTATTTTCGGTTTGGATGATCTATCCATAGCTGCCAATGATGTATTTAGGTCTCCTACTATAATTGTGTTTTGGTCAATATCTTTCTTTAGTTCCGTTAGTAGTTTCTTTGTATATTTTGGTGCTCCTTGATTGGGGGCATAATCATTGATGAACATTATGTCTTCTTGTTGTATTGTCCCCTTTATCATTATGAAATGTCCATCTTTGTCTCTTGTTACCTTTTTTATCCTGAAGTCTGTTCTATCTGATATCAGTATGATACACCTGCTTTTCTCGATGCTATTTGCTAGGAGTGTGGATTTCTATCGTTTCACTTCGAGTCTGTATTTGTACTTGTAGCTGAGATGTGTCTCTTGGAGGCAGTATATCGTCGGGTTTAGTTTTTTGATCCAACCTAGTACACTGTCTCTTTTTATTGTTGAGTTTAGTCCATTTACATTTAGGGTGATTATTGATATATGAGGATTTCCTATCATTCTATCTTTGGTTTCCTGGTAAGACTGTGTCTCTATTGTTTCTTTGTCATTTTGTTGCTGTCTATTATTTCAGTGTGGTGGTGTTCTATAATTTTTGCCTCTGATTCTTCTTTTATTATGTTATATGTTTCAGCTCTGGATTTATTTTTGAATGTCTACCATTAAGTTTATACAAAAGAAAGCTTCATATTTAGAATATTCTATTTTCTTCAGCATGCTTACTGGTTCAGGCCTTTATTATCCCCTTTTTTATGTTTTTGTTTCACAAATTATCCCTATTTATGCTGGTTGAATAACTTCCTTCAGTATTTCTTGTAGTGCAGGTCACGTGTTAGAAAATTCCCTCAGCTTCTGTATGTCTGGAAAGGTCTTTGTACCTCCTTCATATCTAAATAATATGTTTGCTGGATATATTACTCTTGGCTCATAATTCTCTCTTTCAATAGTTTGAATATTTGATTCCACTCCCTCCTGGCTTTTAGAGTTTCTCCTGAAAAATCTGATAATAACCTAATGGGCTTTCCTTTGTAGGTTACCGTTTTCTTTTCCCTGGCTGCCTTGAGGATTCTTTCTTTGTCATTAATTTTTGACAGCTTCATTACAATGTGCCTTGGAGAAGGCCTGTTGGGGTTGAGGTAATTAGGTGTTCTATTTGCTTCTTGGATTCAAGGATCCAGTTCTTTCCAGAAGTTTGGGAAGTTCTTGTCGCCTATTTGTTTGAATATACTCTCTGTTCCCTTCTCACTTTCTTCGCCTTCTGGTATGCCCATTATTCTTATATTGCTCTTTCTGATGCTGTCAGAAAGTTCTTGTTGAGCTCTTTCACTTCTTTCAAGTCTCAAGTCTCTCTCTTCTATCTGTGTCATTTCCAGATTTCTATCTTCAATGTCACTGACTCTTTCCTCCATCTGGTGAACTCTACTACCTAAGCTGGCTACTTCATTCTTCATTTCTTTTATTGAGTTATTAATCTTCAGAAATTCTATTTGGTTCTTTTTTCAAATTTCAATCTCTTTGGTAAAATTTTAATTTTGTTCTTTGATTGTGTTTCTGAGTTCATGAAAATGTCAGTCTGTGTTTTCTTGCACCTTGTTGAGTTTTTTTTCAGAACTGCAATCTTGAATTCTGTGTCATTGAAGTCACATATTTCCTTGTCTTTAAGTTCATTTTTGGAGACTTTTCATTTTCTTTCTGAGCTGTTTTGTTACCTTTGTTATCCATGGCTATTAACGCATTATCATTTTTCTCATCTACAGGAGTGGGTTTTGTAACAGGTTGACAGAAAGAGGTTTTTCTTTTGTTTTCCAATACTTGTTGGTAGAATGTTTTATTTTCTCTCCAACTGCAGCCTTTTATTCTCTCTCACACTGTAGTGTTATATTTTTTCTTAACTGTTCCAGCTTCTCACATACTGGAGGGGATTCCCTGGAAGGTGGCCTTCTCCTCTGTGAACAGTTCGCCTAGGTTCCAGGCCACTGCTTCTGTGGGAGGATGTGGAGAGTTTCTGAAGTTTCAAAGATCTTGTTGCCCCCAATTCAGAGCCTGGGTGTTCCCAGGGCTTTGCTTACTCCTGCAGATATCTGCCCAGATAGGTGGGGACAGGGGCAGTGTGGGTTATGAGAGGTGGCCCAGAGCAATTGCAACGACCACCACCACACCTGTGATGCACCCAAGGCTTCCTCCCCTTCGCCAGAACTAGTTGAGCTGTGAGTCCGTGGCTGAGGGCCACAGTTCTCACAACTGTAAATATTCTGTTCTTTTATTCTGACACTGCTACCGTTCCACTTCTAGCACTGCTAGGTTGGGGTTGGGGTGAGCTCTGGAAGGGTGGGGAGGGGGCAGCTAGGCTCAGTTCCTATGCCTTCCATTCTCTGCTTGGCAGGGAGGGCTGTTTTCACCCTTCTTCCCTCAGTTTTTCCTCTGAGGTCTCTGCTGTGAGCATTGGGTTCAACCGTGTTATACGCTGATCCCTCAGGCAGGACTGTGGGCCATAAGCAGAGCACTAGCAGTCCAATATCTTTCCTCTCCCACAGCTGCGGTAGCTCCAGAATGCAGCCAGATCAGAGCTCCGAGCTCCCATCTGCATCCAGTGTCCACCTAGCCAGTGTCTCTGCACTTCCCACTTTCCTCCTCCCCTGCTTACCCAATTTGCCCACCTTTAGATGATTTCAGTTGCATGCCTCTTAGTTTTGCCTTTCTGCTGCACAGGGTGTCCTTTGTGGAATTATAGTTGTTCAATCTGTTGTAAATTCCAGGGGAGATTTCAAGAGGCTCACCTCATGCTGCCATTTTTATGACATCCTCAAAAAGGTATTTCTAAAATTCTTTCTTTGTCTTTAACCTTTGATATTTTAATTATGATGTATTTTTTTATGTTCCTCTTGTTTGGGACTTTCTGTGAATCCTGGGCTTCTATGTCTATTTCCTTCGTCAGGTTAGGGAAGTTTTTCATCATTTCTTCAAATAGGTTTCCAATCCTTGCACTTTCTCTTCTCATTCTTGTACAACTTTGATGAAAATTTTCGTACAGCATGCCAAAGGACACCTCGACTAACACCTACCTCATTGTCAGCCACCCAGCTTGCCAGATGTCCCCAACTCTGCACACCTTGGCATACCTCAGTCAATGCTTGTCCCAGTTCTAACCCACCAAAATGCCACGGAACCCATGGTGTCACTTATGCCTACTTGGGCTCCACCCAGCACATACAGTCTACACAGAGGTCACTCTTACACAAACCTACTTTTTCAAGATCAGGAGAGGTAGTTGTTTTGTCTGTATTATAGCAATACACAGAGAAAGTTGAACATAATGAGCAGAAAAATAAATATGTTTCAAATGAATTGAAAAAATAATAATTTTTAAAAATCTGAAAGAATATCCTAATGAAATGGAGACAAGTAACTTACCTGATTTAAAATATATATAAATGTATATATATATATATATATATATATATATATATATATATATATATATATATATATATTCAAAGGACTGGTTATAAAGATGGGTACCAAATTTAGGAGAATAGAGGAACACAGAAAGAACTTTAACAAAGAGTTAAAAAATATAAAAAAAGAACCAATCAGACTTGAAGAATACAATAACTGAAATGAAGAAAAAAATACACTACAGGGAATCAACATCAGTTAGATAATACAGAGAATGGATTAGTGACCTGCAAGACAGGATAGTGGAAGTCACCCAACCAGAAAAGAAAAAAAAAAAAATCTAAGAAAATGAAAATAGTACAATGGACCTCTTGGATAACATCAAGCATACCAACATTCACATTATACAGGGTTCTGAAAAGGGAAGACAGAGAGAAAAAGAGGGCAAAAATTTTATATTAAGTAATAAAGCCAGAAAAATTTCCCACTCTGAGGAAGGAAATAGAGATCTAGGTTCAGGAAGCATAGAGAGTCCCAAACAAGATTAACTCAAACGGGTCCATATCAAGAGACATTATAATTAAAATGGCAAATGTTAAAGATAAATAGAGAACCTTGAATGCAGCAAGAAGAAAACAAATAGTTATATACAAGAGAAACCTCCATAAGACTATCAGCTGATTTTTCAGCAAAAATTTTGCATACTCTAAGAAAGTGGTAGGGTATATTTAAAGTGACAAAAGGAAAGACCTGAAATACACTATCAAGCAAGGTTATCATTCAAAATTGAAGGAGAGATAAAGAGCTTCCCAGACAAGCAAAAACTAAAGGAATTCATCACCACTAAATTGGTTTTACAAGATATACTAAAGAATTTTCTTTAAGTTGAAACAAAAGGCCATAACCAGAAATAAGAAAATAAATGAAAAAAAAAAAAGGAAAATATCTCACCAGTAAAGGCGAATACATAGTAAAGAAAGTAGATCAACCATCTTAAAAGCTAGCATAAATATTATTAGACAACAGTAGCAAAATCAACTATAACTACAAAAAGTAGTTAGAGGAAACACAAAACAAAAAAAGCTAAATATAATATAATGTCAAATACGTAAGTGGGAGAAGGGATTAAAAATGTATCACTTTTAGAATACATTTGAACTTAAATGACTTTCAGCTTAAAATAAATGGGTATATGTATGTATAGGTTGATATATATTAATCTCATGGTAATCACGAACCAAAAACCTGAAAAACATACACACACAAAAAAAGAGAGAAAGTGAAAGAAAAACCAAATATAATACAAAAGAAAACTAGCAAAGCACAGGACAAGAAACTATGAAGAAGAAAGAAACAGAGAAGTACAAAACAAACAAACAAACAAAAAAAACAGTTAACAAAACAGCAACAAGTATATATTTATCAATAATTACTTTAAATGTAAATGGATTAAATGTTCCAATTAAAAGACACAGATTGGTGAATGAAAAACAAAAAAAACAAAACAACACTCCAATTATATATAGCCTACGAAAGACTCACTTCAGATCGAAAGTAGCACAAAGACTGAAAGTGGAAGAATGAAAAGATATTCCATGCAAGTAGAAACAAAAGGAAACTGGAATAACAATACACATATCATATAAAATAAATTTAAAAAGACATACTATTTATATTACATAGTAATAAAAGGGTCAATTCAGAAAGAGGATAGAGCATTTATGAATATTTATGCACCTAACATAGAAAGGCCTAAATATATGAAGCAAATATTAGCAGACATAAAGGGAGAAATTAGCATCATTAAAATAATAGTAAGGAACTTGAATACCCCACTACATCAATGGATAGATCACCCATCTGTTTAAGGAATTGTTGGCCAGAAATGACACATTAGACCATATAGTTAATAGATATATACTGAACATTTCATTAAAAACTGCAGAATATACGCTCTTTTAAATTGCAAATGGAACATTCTCCAGGGTAGATTACATGTTAGGCCACGAAACAATTCTCAATCAATTCAAGAAGACTGAAATCACATCAAACATCCCTTCTGACCACAAATCTTTGACACTAGAAATCAAGTACAAGAAGAAAATTAGAAAAAAAACAACAAAAACAAAAATCCCACAAACATGAGGAGACTAAACATGTTACCAACAACCAATGGCAAAATGATGAAATCAAGAAATTCCTTGACAAAATGAAATGGAAACACAACATTCCAAATTCTATGGGATGCAGTAATATCTGTTTTAAGAGGGAAGTTCATAGTTATACAGTCCTATATCAAAGAACAAGAAAAATCCCAAATAAACAATCTAACTTTACAACAAAAAAAAATAATTAGAAGAACAAAGGGAAATGAAAGTTAGTAGAAAGAAAGATAATTAAGGTCAGAGCATAAAAAAAAAAGAGACTAAAAATACAATAAAAAAGATCAATGAATCTAAGAGCCAGTTCTTTGAAAAGAAATAATCTGGATAAACCTTTAGCCAAACTCATCAAGAATAAAAGAGAAAAGTCCAAACAAATAAAAAATAGAAATGAAAGATAAATTACAATTGAAATCATAGAAATACAAAAAGTCATAAGAAAATACTGTGAACAATTAAAAGCCAACATACTGGACAACCTACAAAAAATGGGTAAATTTCTAGAAATATACAATCTTCCAAGACTGAACCAGGAAAAAAAATCAAAAAACTGTACAGTCTGATTACTAGTACAAAATTGAATTAGTAATCAAAAAAGTCCCAAAAAACAAAAGTCCAGACTGTTTTATACGCAAATTCTACCAGATATTTAAAGAAGAATAAATAATATCCTTCTCAAACTATTCCAAAACATTGAAGAGGAAGGAACACTTCCAAACTTGTTATTGAAGACTAGAATGACACTGATACTGACATCAAAGACTAAACCAAACAAGAAAATTATAGACCAGTATTCCTGATGAATATAGATGTAAAAATTCTCAACAAAATATTAGCAAACCAAATTCAATAATACATTAAAAGGACCATACACCATGATCAAGTGGGATTTATTCCAGGATGCAGGGGTGTTTCACCATCAATAAATCAATAAATGTAATGCATACATTAATAAAACAAAGGATGAAAATCCACATGACCATCTCAATAGATGCAGAGAAAGCATTTGACAAAATTTAACATCTATTTATGATAAAAACTTAACAGAAAGTGGCTATAGAGGGAGTGCATCTAAACATAGTAAAGACTATATACGACAAACCCACAGTTAGTATACTCAACAGTGAAAAGCTGAAAGCTTTTTTTCTTCTAAGATCAGGAATAGTACAAGGATGTTCATTCTCACAACTTTTATTCAACATAGCTTTATAAGTCTTAGCCACAGCATTCAGATAAAATGATGATGATGATGATGATGATGATAATAATAATAATAATAATAATAATAATAATAAATAATGTGATCCAAATTAGAAATAAGTAAAACCATCACTATTTGCAGAAGAAATAATACTATATATAGAAAATCCAAAAGATTTCACCAAATAACTATTTGGACTAATAAATAAATTCAGTAAAGCTGCAGTATACAAAATTAATGTATAAAAATATGTTGTGCTTCTATACACTAATGATGAACTATAAGATAAATTAAGAAATCAATTCCATTTACAATTGAATAAAAACTAATAAAATACCTAAGAATAAATTTAATCAAGGAGGTAAAAAACCTGTACTGGGAAACTTATAAGATATTAGAGAGAGAAATTAAAGAAGATACAAATAAATGGAAGCATATACTACTATGCTCATAGATAAGAAGAATGGACATCAGTAGAATGTCCATACTATCGAAAGCAATCTACAGATTCAGCGCAACCTTTATCAAATTACCAATGGCATTTTTCACAGAATTAGAACAAATAATCCTAAAACTTATATGGAAACACAAAATAACCCAAATAGCTAAAGCTATCTTGAAAAAGAACAACATTGAAGGTATCACGCTACATGAATATCAAACTGCACTACAAGGCCATAGTAATTAAAACAGTGTGGTATTGGCATAGAGACAGAAACATAGATCAATGGAGCAGAAGAGAAAACCCAGAAATAAATCCACATCCATATGATCAATTAATCTATGACCAAGGAAGCAAGAACACACAATGGGGTAAAGACAATCTCTTCAATAAGTGCTGTTGAGAAAACTGGACTAATAAATGCAAGCAAACAAACAAAAAGCAACAACAAACAAACAAATGGAAAAAAAAACACGCTTTCTTCCACTAGTATATACAAAAATAAACTCAAAATGGATTAAAGACTTAAATGTAAAACCTGAAACCATAAAACTCCTAGAAGAAAACATGGGCAGTAAATTCTTGGATGTTGCTTTTAGCAATAGTTCTTTGGATATGTCTCCTTGGGCAAAGGAAACAAAAGAAAAATAAACGAATGTGACTAGATTAACTAAAAAGTGTTTCCACAGTAAAGGGAACCAACAACAAAATGAAAAGACCACCAACTGAATGGAAGAAGATATTTGCCAATGATACATCTAATAAGGGGTTGATAATCAAAATATATAAAGACAAATACCATATGATTTCACTTATATGTAGAATCTACAAAAAACAAAATAAATGAACAACAACAAAAAGAAACAGATTTATAGATACAAAGAACAAACTGATGGTTGTCAGAGGAGAGGGGGATGGGGAGATTGGTGAAAAAGGTGAAGGGAATAAGAGGTACAAAATTCCAGTTATAAAATAAATAAGTTACAGGGATATAATGTACAGCAAAGGGAATATGATTGATAATATTGTAATACCATTGTACAGTGACAGAATGTTACTAGACTTGTGGTGATTACATCGTAAAGTATGTAAGGGTCAAATTTCTGTTTTACAGCTGAATCTAATATAACATCTGTTATAGTATGCCAACTATATTTTAATAAAAGTCAATAAAAAAAAATAAACATATTAGTGTTTGTGACAGCACAGATTTGGTACACAGCATGTTTCATTGAATGACAACTAAAATTATTTTTAATTATGTTCTAACTCTATAATATTTGATAGTACAGATTACAATCCTCACACTTTGTCCCTCTGAAGCCTGTGACCAGGTACAAGATGTGCTCCAAACTTCTATCTTAGTCTTTTCTCCCTTTGCACTTTCTTTTTCTCTCAGCTTTACAGTTATACAGCTTCAAGAAGCATCTCTAAACCCATAATTCCCAAATTTCTCCTCCAAGTTTCAAACATGTTCTACTCATCTACATTTGGTTATCAAAACTGGCTATATATCAGAATAACTAAGGACTACTTCTACACATCCTGACTTACAGACTAGATGCTAACTAACTAAGTTTTCCAATACTAACTAAAGGAAAACACAGTTGGAAGAAAGACGCTCAATTTTAATTTCACCAATGCTACCTACACATCTAGTCTCAAAGACTAGAATCTGTAAGAATAGGATCTGTTATATCTATGCTAAAACAAATTTAGAAATTAACAAGGCATACTCATATTATGAACAAATTAGTTTGTCAAAAAGTATATTTTTGTACTTGCTTTTTGTGTTATTTTCCACTGTACATAGGACAATGACTGCCACATAGTGATTAATAAACATTTAGTGTTTGAATAAATAAATTAATGAATACAAATAGAAGAATACAAATAATGAATACAAATGGAAAAGGCGAAGAACAATGATGAAGAATGAGGTCATTAACAGGAAATCAATGAAATGACTCCTAAAGATGCATGACAACTCCTGAAGATGATTTTTTGGCATGACCAAATGAAGGTCCATGAAGAGAGTTAAATGATTTTCTTTAGTAAAGCTTGGCATTTTAGAATGAGAGAATTAATAAAATGCAGAAAATAAAAATAGGGTGGGAATTGATAATGAAGAACAGCAGAACCAGGGGTACAGATTCCATGGTCCTCAGTGTTGATTTGTCATGGTTGAACTGAATCCACATAAGTCAAACCACTTTTTTCAACTATAGTCTTCTTTGAATACTGTGTTCAAAGTAAAACTTCAGGATAATTCAGGAAACTTCAGGATAATTTTGAACATTTTCCAGAAGCATTCCATTCAGAATAATATTTTAGGTATTTATGCACCATATAAATTATAAAATTTTTCCCCTTGTATATTTATTTGGAGAACACATGGGTTTTGGTAGTACATATTTTTCTATCATCTTGCTATCATTCATTTTTGGAACAATATTGTGGATATGTCCATATGTTACCTCTGATTTATCTGCATTTAATTGAACAAATGTTGCTTAAAAAGGGATGCTATAAAAGGTTTGATTCAGAACACCTGTTTAATTAAATAATCAGTAAAAAAAAAGCTCAACCTCTCTTCATCATCTCAAAGACAAAATAAAAAACTGTAGTCTTATTTTTTTCTATATTATTTTTTATATTTTTAAGAGCATTGTATTGGTAGTACACATGCATAATACTTAAATAGAAACTTCCCTATTTTTTTAGTAGGCAATTGCAACTCTTCTGCAAATTTATTATGACATTTTCAGTGATTAGAAATAATGTGCATATAATTGTTATTAATCTATACCATATACCAGTCTTTCCGTTAATCTTCTACATTCAAGAGAATAATGATAACTTTGGATTTACTCTCACTCTAGAAAGTTCAATGGGTATTGTAAGGTTAAAAAATAAAACTACAAATAGTATAGGCTTGCAGTTCTTATTTCAAAAGGACAGAAAAATAATTGGTATGCCATTTAAAACTAGCGAATACAGATGTACAATTTGTGGGTTCCAATACTAACTAAAGGAAAACACAGTTGGAAGAAAGATGCTCAATTTTAATTTCACCAATGCTACTAAATTTTTAAAAAGCACAAAGAGGAAAGCATAGTTAATTCACTTAGTTGCTCCCCTGGTATGCTTCTCGAGTACGGACCTACTTTTTAAATATTTTTTTTCTCTATCTTCTTAAACACTCGCTTCAGTAAGAACAATGCTTGAACATAAAATATTCTCATTTTTATAAATTGTTGAATGAATAAATATGCAAAACACAATTTTAGTCATTCTACTAACATAGTATTCTTGGGAATATATTCTTACTTTAGAGTTAGGAGACAAACTATTTATAACAAAGCCCCTAAAAATAGTGAGTTCTAGTTTATCCCTATACAAGCATTGGTTGCAGTAATTCTGTGAACACTGATGTGGAAGGTTCATTACAATCCATAAATACTGATGTACTTTGAGATAGAAAATATATAAAAAGAAATGGAAAAGAGGTGGAAGCTAATGAGTCCAATTGGATATATCGAGGTTAAGTGGTCACTGGGCCACGCATGGGAGCAGTTTGGAAGGCAGATTATAGATGCCAGAATCCAGACAAGAGTCTCGTTGGAGATAGAGGAGCATAAACTCACTCTGGTTACTGAGGTGAAATGGCAGAGGAAAAAGAGGCCAGAAGAAGCCAGAATATCATTGTAGCAAGAAAGGCTTCCGGAGTGGAGAGAATTTTCAGAAGAAAGAGCAGTCGTAAGTTTAAAATACGATAGTAAAGTCCCCTAAGAAAAGACAGAAAATCAGATACTGTCTCAATCAGTTAATAGTATTTTAAAATAACTGTATGTGGGCATAATGCTCCACTAGGAATTAGTACAGGCTTATGAAGTATTAACAAAATAGTTGTTGACCCAGGAGAGTTCACAATTGAAAGGACAAAAAAGAAAATACATAAAATTTTAGTGACTGTAATATAATGTTAAATTCTAAGATACAGAGTATAAATGCTAACATATTTCCTCAGGGCCATTTTGCCAATGAAAATCTTCAAAACAATATTTCTTTGAAATTAGATGAGTAAAACCATACGTAGTAACCAAAAATATGATGATTATTTGGGAAAGCAATTTCTATGTTGTGCTAACAAGTTCTTTTTCTCTTTATTTCTAACAACAAAAAATTATTTGTGGGAATCGATGGTTCTGTCATTTAAATATATCTCTGCTTGTCAAAATCTACTTTCCCAACACATTAAGCATGACTTTCATTTTAGGGGATGGGGCTAATTCATGAATATGCAGAATAAAGAGATTACGATTCAAGTATAACATTTCTCTAAATATATGGATGCATATAACATAAATGTTAAAATCTGTCAAATAGTTTTAGATCTTCCCTCTATAAAGATACAATTTTATACCATGTTATAATTAATACCTGAAACTCCTCCTTTTCTTCTGTTTATGTACCCTTCCAGACAGTAAAGGGAGTATACAATAATGCTCTTGAAACTATACGGACATGAACCAGACTTTGGGGTTCACCCTGTTCTTTTGTTCTTGCATAGGCTCTCTTAGACAACATTCATGGCCTGATCAATGTTGAAGCAGACTCACCATTTCCACGGCTTTAGAAAGCCACTGATTACTCGAGGTTTTGGTGTCCTTACACTGCCCTTTATACTTCTGTCACCTGTATTTAGAGGGATTCTCCTGCTGATTTTACATAAAGTCTCTAAAACAAGCAAGCAAACAAACCAATAAACAGTGTTTCCAACTGCTGGCCTCTATAATCTAAACCCAGGTACTGTTCTATTCCATTCTATTCTATTTAGTCTCCTCTTTCCTTAAAGCTCTTTCCTACTCTCTGCTGTTACAAAATAAAATTTCCTATGCAAATCAATTAGTTAATATTTATTAAATAATTACTATGTTTCAGGATTCATTCTAAGAGCTTCACATTATCTCATTCATTCCTGATAACAAACTAGGTTAGGTAGTATTATCTCCATTTTGCAAGTGAGAAAAATGGAGCATAGAAAGATTAATTAATGGTACAGCCTGGATTCAAATGCAAGCTTTCAGATTCAACAACTCTTGCTTTCCACCATTCTCATTAGTTCCTATCATTACCAAAACTATCTCTAGGAGCAGGGTAGCTTGAAGGCTGCTCTCTACACGAGCTGTAGGTCAACCAGTCTAAATGGTTTGACACATTAATAGTATTCATAATTATATTTCCATGAAATGAAGGATAATCTCTTTCAATTAGGCCAAATATAGTAAACATAATATGAGATTTATTAATTAAATGGTACCTGGCGCTTGGCTTGATTGTCATTATTTCTTTGGTGTGACTTTAGGTCATTTATTGTAACTCCCTGAGCCTCCATTTCTTTGTCTATAAAAATGGATAATAATGATTATCTTTAAAATAGGAATATTCTTCTTTGAGTAAATAATGTACATAAAACAGACAATATGATGCACAGAGCACTTGAAAAGCAGACACTTAGTATTGATTTCTTTATTCTTTTCCTAGCCAGAAAAGAAAAGTAAACCATCAGATATGGCTTCACTAGGTAAATTCCTTTTGTGATGTAGAATTCAAAATGGTTAAGATGGATGATCCCACTCAAGATTCTAAAATAAAACAATTTCCTTCTATAAGCTACGAGTACTAATAAAACTCAAATCCATGTTATACTAGATGCAATATATATACTTTTTCTTTTTTTTTTTGAGTGAGTATGCACCGGTGATCTGTAGAACACAAAAAGAATCTACCGTGAAATATAATACTTCCCTGTGGTAAAAATATACTACAGAGCTACAGCTCCCAAGGGCTCTATAATTTATGTAATCATTTTTCTGTAGCTATATTAAAATATATTCTATTTGCTTAATCATATTAATGTTATGATTATATTTGAACTTCAGAAGTACAAATATAATTTTTACATTGATGATATACCTAATTTTTAAATTCTAAGCTAAAAGGAAATATGTCCCCAAAATTTTGCGTCATCTGTAACACAAGTTATTCTGTGTCTAGGGGAAATTTCAATATCGTGCCAGGTCCTAATTCTGTTCACAAAATGTAAGTGTTCTATTAAAAATATTTGACTCATATCAAGCACACAATAGCTAGTTTTTACTCAGCTATGCAGATAACTCAACCTTCCAGCTTTTGTTTCTTTACAATGTACATAGACAACAAGATTTTTTTTCCCAATAATGCATTCTCTAAATGGAAAAATGGGTTTACTTTCTGCTTTAAAATGCCTTGGGTTTGGCTGCATTGAGACTCAAAGTACACCTATTTGAATTGTTTTCCGAGTTCTGGAAATGTGTAATTTCCACATGAAAGAGGTGAAATCTTAGTGGTTAACAGTACATTGGGTTCCATATTTCTATCTGTGAGCATACACAAGGTGTGATTAAAAAATACAGTGAATGTTTAAATAAAAATTTATTACAGTAAAAGGTACATTGTCATTTATCCTCTTCAGAATACACCCCCTCACTTCGAACACACTTATCCCATCATTCTTGCCACTTTCTGAAGCAGTTCTGGAAGACCTATTTCATGAGTGTCTTTGGTTGTGCTGCTGTGGCTGCCTCAATGCCCTGAATTGATTAAAAATGTTTATCTTTCATGGTCATTTTGACTTTGGGGAAGAGCCAGAAGTTGCACAGTACCAGATCCGGTGAATAAGGTGGATGAGGACACATCATAATGGTTTTATTTGACAGAAACTGTCATACCAGAAGTGATGTGTGACACAAAATTTGATGTTAATGTTTTCGTCGTGATCCATGATTTATGGCACATTTCAAAATAAACCTTCTCTCAACTGTAGCTCACACCTGACTGACTGCGCTGAACAAGTTGAAACTTGTCACACACTGTTACTAAGGTTTGACGTACCACTTACAGTATTGAAGATCCCTGCCTTTCTGTTGGATGGCACTTAGCAGCAGCATTTACCATATTTTTTTTAGCACACCTCATATGCACATTTATGATACAGAAAGCAATTTCTACTCCAACATATTATGCAGTTCACCCCAGCCTCGAATTACAGAAGCATAGGTTCAAAAAGTGTCTCTTGAAAAGATTAATAAGAGAATACAGAATATTCACTCTGTAAGGCACATCATATATGAAAGTAAATTTGTTTTATTACATTTTTGCTCAATTCTAAGAAAAAGTAAATTGGAGATATAGGTGGGACTGAACCATGAAATAAAAATGTAACCACAGAAATCATCTCCATCTCATGAGCATGTTACTTTTTTTTTTTTTTTTTAAGAATATGCTATAGGAATTATAAAAGGCCAAGAAAGAGATTTATCAATATCACTTACCTCCATAGAGTTGCTTTGGTGAATATTACATTTTTTACACAAATTTATTACAAGTTGATTATTTATAAAAATCAAGGGTTACTTATTAGATGGAATAGAAATTGAAAAATAGTTTTCTAACATCCCAATGGGAATTTTAGCGATTACAGATAATATATCTAACTAGGATTGCCATATTTAACAAATAAAGAACTCCTCCATATGTCATATGCAATATGTGAAACATATGAATACTAAAAAAAGTTATGCTTCACTTGAAATTCAAATTTAACTGGCAACCGTATATTTTATGTAACAACTCTAAATTATAACTTTGTGTTTCAAATATGTCTTAATAAATCAATTTATTAAAAAAGGTACTTTATAGGATTTTTTACTTATTCAGAAATACTAATTCCTCCCTTTTCCTCTCTTGTCCTTTGTTGAGCATACCTATCACTCCTTTAAAAATACAGAATGCTTTGCTAGTTTTGGAATATGTTCTTAATCCTACAATAGTGAACTTGTTTTAGCATCATTTTATTTCCCAGAGTGCAAGATTCCTGCTTCACGAAAAGGTGTCACACTGGGATGTAGGCAATTGTTATCCACCCTCATACACACACATCAGCGGTAGGGGCTATATGCCCCTTACAGGCACTATTCCATCTCATCATCTTTCCTTTCTCTCCAGCGCAGATTCACAAACAACTTTCTCTCTCACTAAAGTAGTGCAGCTGTGGCAGCTTTATGAGAGTGAACAGAGACAAGTGTGTAGAAAGTTTAGGGTGTTTTGCATCCTTAAATGTTAGAGTAGGGGCCACAGTGAATGAATGGGGCAAGGCTCTGTGGAGGAGTGCACTGTGGGGTTCTTGCCACAGAGTAGGGATGCTGGGCAGCAGTGATGAGGAAAGCAGCAGCAGTAGAGATCCTGGAATAAGGCTACAGCAAGTACACTGACTCTACGTACTGTGTTTCCCTGAAAGCAAGACATAACCGGAAAATAAGCCCTAGCATGATTTTTCAGGAGGACATCCCCTGACCCCAAGTCCTATGTGTCTTTTGGAGGAAAAATTAATATAAGACCTGGTCTTATTTTCGGGGAAACATGGTATATGGAAACGTGTCAGCCAAGGAAGTGCCTCGTATTTATGAGTGAGCTCAGGGATAAAGATCAGCAAACTCTGCCTGCAATATACAATCTTTGTTTTTAGAACAAAATATATTAGTAGTACAATAAAAGTAGAATATGAATCATTTCTAGAGGAGGAAGAAAGATAGAGTGAGTTGGGTAACGATACAGTGAATGCAGAACTCCCAATTCTACTTTTCTCACTGATATAAATATAAAATAAACAGCAAGAACACTGCTCAGCAATCAACTTTTGTTACATCTTTTTTTAATATGTAACTCAAAAACTGCGGACTCTTATCTAATCCTTTTCCTCAACAAAAAAACTCACAGGGCATGAATTCATTTCATATCCTTTCCTTAATAAAAATCCAATTAATCCAAACTCAATGATGTGTTATAAGACCTTAATAAGTCCTTTTCAAATTTCCATTAAGATTTACTCCAAACATAAAAGCATTCTTTGCTTATTAAAAACCTGTTAATTTGCAATTATTGTGGTTTAATTGAAATATTTTTCAAATTTAGAATGTTCAATTTACAAACTATTTTCCAGAAGCATATCTATTATTTTGGTGAGGTTTATATATACAATTATGTACATGTGTATGTGTGTTTGTCTGTCTTTGTTTTTATAAGTATAATTACATGGATGTGCACATATAGAGTGTTCACATAATTTTTGAATAATTTAAATATTTAGAATTTAAATATGTGAAATATGCAGACTAAAACTTTTAAAATAAAGATCACTACAAAATTTAGGGAAAAATCTTGGGATATTTAACCTAATTTTTAGGGATATTATTCATTTTTTAAAAAAACATATTGGCAATCACAGTTGTTGAGTGTGTTTTTTTTTTTTTTTTTTTTTTTTTAATGCTTATGATCTGGCTTTCATGTTCATTGAATGAAAGATATTTTGTTAAGAACAAAATTTCCATCACAGTCCCATGGGTCTTTTATAAATAAAGTAGCCCAATGCATGGCATTGTTTGGTTGATTCATAGATCAAAAAATTGCTCATTCAAAATTCATTGCTCCTTTGAATCATTGGATGGGGAGACTTCTTTGCTAGAAGAAGGGTTTATGGGAAATATTTAATAATTGCAGATCCAGGCTGGAAGATTGCTATAATCTAGTAAGGCAAGAGTCATTCACCCCTAAAGTAAGCTGACTGAAACCTCATAAGTTTTAGTTCCATTTCTGCCAGCTAATTGATCATCGGCAAATTACTTAACCCTTTTATATTTTAATTTCTTCATCAATAAAATGGTGATAAAATTTTACTTTTGTTCATAGAGTCGTTTTATATTTTAAATGACTTCATATTTGTAAAATACGTAGTGACAAGCACATGACATGTGCTACATAAGTGTTTGTAAACTTTTGTTTTACAAAAAAAATAAGTGATAAATTTTTGAAAATGAATCATATACTGAATGAAACAGAATCAGAACTAAAAAAAAAAATTAAAATCCATTACCATTACAACCATGATGCATGTATTCATGTTTGTAGATTTAAGTTATATTAAAACTTGTGCTAGGCCCTTTTCACATATATTATCTAATTCATCCCTTTAACAACACTATGAAGGTATGTTATCATTAATTTACAGATTGGAGGAAAAAAATACCTGAAGCTTAGAGAGATAAAAAAAATTTCTCTGGGTAACAACAGCTGAAAAATGATAGACCTGAATTCAAACCCAGTCCTAGAGACTTTAATTCCAGTACTCTTTCCATGATGCAAGGAGTACTGTGGCATTATGGGAAGGATTTAGATTTGCTCATAAGAAGTTTAGATTTAAATCATTGCATCTAAGAAGAGCACACCTTGAGTTTTGTCTTCTCTTACTTAAGTAGTAATAACTATCATTTTAAAGAACCTACTATTGTACAAGATGCTTTACACATACTGTCAAATTTTAAAACTCAAAGTAGATATCATTTATATTCTCAGATGAAAATATTTGGCTGAGAGAGATTACATAATTTACCCAAGTATATCCTGACAATAAATTGTCTGGCTAAGTGGGAATCAAACCTAGGTGCATTGAGCTCATTCCAGTAAATCACATTACCTTTTGTTTAAATAAATCTATGTAGTTGAGCTAAGCCTGATTTTTAAATCAAAAATCTCAGTTGACATCTTCTCTATATTACAAATCATTCCTACATTTTTCCCCATAAAAGTTTGAAAATCATCAGAACTTATAATGAATTTTTGTAGTTTTTCCACTATTTAAAAATATGGGATAACAGAAAACCATTAACAAGACTAATTTACAAGCCAGTAATTCTCTCTTCTGAATTCGATTTTAAAATAGGAAGGAGTCAAACGAAAATGAAACAATAATAAAAGTAGGAATAATCAGGAAGAAGAAGAAAATTCTAAAAAGTAAATATTCTTTTTTCCCAAATATTATTAAATTGTAAAAATTGGGAGGTCAGGGAGATGAAAATTTCAGAACATGTAGGGGGCTATCCCCTTTCATTATCACTTGGCCCAAACACTAATTCTGGGTTTAATCCTAATTTCTGCACACGGGTGGGTACTGTATAATCACAAAAAGGCTATGGATTATGAAATTAGACTGACTTGAGTTTTAATCTCAGATTTGCCAGTTCTGAATGATATAAGCAATTTGTTGATCTACTCTAAAACTCTATGGGACCAGAAGGCGATTTTTGGAGGAAAAAAAATATTCTTGTTCTAGGTTATGAAGAATAGATACGTTTTTTTTTAAAGGCAAAACATTATCAAGTTGTGCGATTCCTAAATGCTATAGCAATTACAACTGTATTTCTTCAGATAATTGTTAAAACCAGATTCCCAGACATCTTGACATTCTGTATGTTTGACAAGCATAAGGAATTCTGATGAATAGCCAATTTAGGTACAAGAGCCTAGGCAAGTCGGGTATCCTAAAGAGAAAAAAAAAAAAAAAGTAAAAATTTTCTGGTAAACAAAAAGTTAAACAGTGGTAACATCAAGCTTATGTCAAAAAGAGAAGGTGATGTGCCTACTAAGATTAACTAAAGAAGTAATTCGCATATTATTGGCAGAAACATTTAGAAACCACTGAAAGGTTTTAAATGGAAAGGCATACCAAGAATAGTTTTGTGTTTGAAAAACATTATCAATAGAGGTGTAAGGAGGGTGGGTTTGAATAAGGGGAGAAGGGAGACAGAAACATTAGTAGGAGGCTCTTGTCATAATCTAATTAAGAGTAAATTCTAAACTGTTTGAAATGAACAGGAATAGTATAAAGAAAAAGAATTGTTAAATTTAGGAGATAACCCAGGTTTGACAGAACTTGTGACTTTGAATAAAAGAAAAGAGAGAATTAGTTAAAATGATCCCACAGTTTTTTCGCTCCATGATCGCAAAAATTTTGGTGACATCCGTAGAAGGGAAGTTGTGACACTTCTTTCTTTAGCTTCAACTATAGATGCACTCACCAAAGAGTAAGAAAGAAAATCAATTTTAGAAGAAAAAAGAAGAAAGATAATGTAATATAATGTTATATTTGATTGCTTGGCAATGCTTAAATCCTAACAAATCAGAGATTTGCTTCTTTCTGATATCTAATTAGAACTATGAAAGCATCTTGTTTTAACAAATAATGCACAAAAGGGAAAATTAATGCATCTGTCCACTTTTATATTTCTATTTACTTTAATCTTTTAATCTTCAGCTTAATGTTGATTAATTGACTGTGACATTGCTTAGCAGTATGCCTATGTTTGTATGTGTCATGCAAATATCAAATGCATGTACCTAAATGTTTAAATGATTAAAAGAAAAATTGTTTAAAGTTTTTCCATATATGTGCATGTGAAAACTATAATAACTCAATAGCAAGGCTTAACATCTATTTTCTTAAAAAGTCTGAAAATTTAAGTTCTACAGCAGTATTCATTTTTCATAGCTATAATATTTTCTCTGTATTTCACATATTAGGGAAAGATGTGAATTTTATACCAAGCTAGGGAACATCTCTTTACAGTTATTCATCAAGGACAGTGGTCTAGGCCATAATTTATTCTCTAGCTTTAAAGTTTGTCCTCTGAAGGTTGCTCACTTCAATATTTAAAGTTCTGTAGAAAAAGGGTACAGAAATGTTTGGTGACAAACCAAGTGTATTAATAATAACTCTAGACCTTAATAGGGCATACATTTTAAGAATTCTCTTAAAAGTCTAATGGAAGTACTTTATATCTTTGAAGTACTTATACATGCCATTATTTTATTAATAAGGACAAAAATAATAATTTTCCCATTTAGGTCAAAATGGGAACATTTCTAAACTTTCTTTAATATTCACCAAATAAATACTATAATAGAGAATATTTTAGAAAAGGTGCTGAGACATCATAGGGGAGTACTGTAAGTTTTATATATAAGTTAACTATAAGTTTTATATAACAAGGAGAATTAATGTTTCTTGGCATAGCTCACGTAGATCTATTTCATACTCAAGTTAATAAAGACTGATCTTGCTTCTTTATTTTCTTCCATGTGACTGGTTGTCAGATTAAAGAAAACAATGCAAATGTAGATTTCACACCAGTCTTATGAAAAACAGACTATTTGACTAGTTCTAAATTATTCATTTACTAACAGAATAAAGACTACGACTGGGGCACTTTGATTCTTAATTATTATCTTCACTCTAGTTTACTTCATTTTCATTTGGAATTCATGCACAACTAAATGTGTAGATTATTCAGGAGCCGTTAATTTTTAATAATCTTAGAAGAAAAAACTAATTTAGATACTCAAATGAGCAATGATTTTTTTTTAATGTTGTAATCCTTAATTATTATTTTAGCTAAGGTTCATTTTGGACAATAAGTTAAAATGAAAATATTTATGCTTTATAAAAAAAAAAACCTGATCACTTTGGTCTATCACATTTCACAGAGGAGACTTAAATACCATTTATGTTCTATCGTGCATTTAAAAACAGTGAGGGATAAAGATAAATTTTACTTGACCAATAGAAAAAAAATGACTGTAAACTGGCTCTGAGTACGCATCATGTAGTTTTCATCTTCTGACAGAGCAGTATTTCAGAAGATAACAGAGAGGAGGAATTTATGGTAGGTGCATTACTACTTAGGAACTAATCTCAAACACATGGCTGTTAACGTGAAATATGGATTTTAATAATCCTGGCTCTATGAGTTCTGTGATCCTGCCTGGTGGGAATGTGATTAGCCACAGCCTGCAAGATTAATTGAGATATATAGCACATGACTACATCTAGTGAATTTCCAGCTACTCTGATTATGCTAGAATTTGCATAGTTAATATTATGTCCTTATAGTGCAAACAAACAAACAAACAAATAAATCAATATTCTATTATGACAAGAATGAGGACTCTTCTTACTTTAGGTCATTGAAGAGGTCACTTAAAGTATAAAAGAGGGAAAGTTTTCAAAATGTAGATAGAAAGATAGATTAATGATTGATAGCTAGAGCTCATAAAAACTTTTGAAATACTCTCATTATGTATATTATTTGAAATAAAATTTTACTCAGGAAAGCAAAATAGTTTCTGACATCAACACATACAAATTTAGGAAATGGGAATATTAAATCAAGAAGTTTAATTAATGATGACAGGATTTTTTTTGTTACTTTGCAAAACTGTATAGGATAGAGATTCACTTTTTAAAATAATGGATACTTTTTGATAGTATTTAGAAACACTGCCAAATATAAGAGCAAGAAAGCTACTCAATCACCACCTATTCGTTTTTAATTCTTATTAAATATTGATCATAATTAAATATTTATACTGAATGAATTAAAATAAATAAGCAAGTGAAGACTATTATATGTGTAATACGGTAAGGACAATATTTTAATAAAAATAATTGTTTAGATGTGAGACCAAGTTCCAACAAATGCTTTTCATAAAGTTCTAAATGACATACACAAGTGTAAACTCTATCTTTATTATTATATTACTTATTCCCTAAATATTGCTATGTTCTTTTCTCTCTTTATCTTTTTTTTTCTTATTATACACAGTCCTGGATGATCACACATGCTTTTATGCTTTTTATGCTTTTAAATTTCAACCGAATCTAAATCTCCATACCTAATACTTCAGCTCCATTATTGACATGCCCCAATGTGTAGGATGAATTTCCTCCTACACATTTGTGAAACCCAGCCCATTGCCCACCCACCAAATTTGACCCTCTTTCTATGTCCATTCCTTCTTTTAATTTGTGGCAATTCTACCCACCTAGTAATAAAATAAACTTTGCCTTTGTTTTTAACTATTTATTTTAATCTGTACATACAACAGAGCTAAATTACTAAATATTTAATGAGTAATTAATGTTTCCCTCAAAAGTCTTCTTTTCGAAAAAGTTTTGATGACATCCCTTTCCACCCCCAAGAAGGTGGAATTTCATGGTGCTTTTAAAGAACTTCACTCTAAATTAGCAATTCTGTTATTATTCTAACTAAAAAATCTGACTTTTCAAACTCACTACCCTCTGTTTCTCTTTTTGCATTGTTTTTGAGCCAAACTATACTCCTTCCCATGCCTTAAATAGACTTGCCTCTGTTCAACCGCTGCACATGTTAATTTATGACTCCATGAATAACTGCATTCCTTTTTCTTAGGTGTGCATTTATCAAGGAAATTGAGATGCTCTAAAAAAAAAGCAAGCTTTCCTAAAGTGAAGAAATGGGACTATATGCGTGTTGAATTGAATTAATAATCTAAACCTACCAAATATAGAATGACTATATTCTAGACTGTCGGAATTGAAGTACATATATTAAGCAACCATCTCTGAAGTTATATCATTGAATTGATCAGAATTATGGAGTAACTTTCAAAGGAAGAAATAATGAAAATATCAGGAATCTCCAGTTGATAATGGTGAAAACTAAGACTGGCTATGATTGGAATTCAAAAAGTTTCAACAAGTCCTCTTAGATCACATCTGGACTCAATGACCCCATTCTAAGACACCAGACCTGGAAGGAATCCATACAATATGAAGGGCATATAAAAGGAGGGCTATTTTATGTAAGTGATAATAAAGCATTATTTTAGGAAGGAGGACAGAATAAAAATATACATGTGTTCAAGGGAGATTTGTATATTTTGCTGGATGACAGCTCTAGAGTGAACAGTTAAAGCAACCTGACTGAGTATATACAGCTCACTTTTTGTGGTTGGGTCATTGGTTTTTCACCAAATATACCACAGGTACTGCCAAAAGCAGAATCATTGTCTGGATTAAATTAAATCTTATTAAAACAATATTATTTGGAAATGATTACTGGAATAACTAGAAACTGTATAAGTTCAAGAATTTCTGGGCATCATAATGTATTTCAAAAGTGAAACTATGTTATCCTCTGAAAAATACTCAGTAACTACTGACAAAGAGAGGAGTCTTCTCCTGGGGATAACTTTTGCATTTAAATTTTTTTCACTCCTTTTTGCATCTTTGAAACCCGATGTATTTCATCTTCGAAAGTAGCATGAATTCCAGAGAACAGAATATTCTTACAGGGATATATAGATAGTGTACATAGATAAAAATATAGTGGTGGTATTTAATATTTTAAATATAGTAGGTATGTGATAAACATTTCCTTACTAATTGGAATTTGGGATAAAATCTGATTCCCCTTTTTTGTGTTATAACATACTTAGTATATTAAGAATCTTTACTGGTCATTTGATAATAAAAAGAAAGGACAAAACATTTTGTGGTTCTTAACATATATTTGTATCTTGATCGATAACAACATGCCTCAATTTGTTCCATTTCTTACCTTCATCCAGAAACTATGCTATTCTAAGTTGTACAGAGTGACTTAGGTCTATTCATCAAAGTCGGCTTTTAATATGTGGAAAGAAATCAAAAGACATTCTAGCTTCTAATTTTCACCTCCCAATTCATACTGATTTCATAATTATTTGATTTAACTTATGAGCTCTGACAATTAAGTTTGTGAACTTGTTCTCAATGATGTTGTTAACCTTTCTTTGGTATCAGAGGGATTACCCATTATGAATTTGTACCAACTGGACAAACAATTAACCAAGTTTACTCTTTGGAAGTGCTGAAAAGGCTGCATGAAAAAGTTAGACAATCTGCACTTTTTGCCAACGATTCATGGCTCTTGTATCACGACAATACACCAGCTCATATGGCACTGTCGCTGAGGGAGTTTTTAGCCAGTGAACAAATAACTGTATTGGAACACCCTCCCTACTCACCTGATCTGGCCCCCAATGACTTATTTCTTTACCCAAAGATACAGGAAATATTGAAAGAAAAACATTTTGATGACATTCAGGACATCAAGTGTAATACGATGACGGCTCTTATGGCCATTCCAGAAAGAGTTCCAAAATTGCTTTGAAGGGTGTATTAGGTGCTGGCATCAGTGCATAGCTTCACAAGGGGAGTACTTCAAAGGTGACTATAGTGATATTTAACAATGAGGTATGCAGCATTTCTCCTAGGATGAGTTCTCAAACTTAATTGTCTGACCTCATAGCATTTCGTAAGTTTTGCTGTGTATACCGAGTGTTTTCTTTGTGTGGGATAACACAGGGACTATTACAGAAATGTTGAGCCAAACAGGGTAAAACTCAGTTCTGAGTGAGAAGGTTTATTCACTGGGAGCAAGAAAAGTGTGTGTGCGTGTGTGTGTGTGTGTGTGTGTGTGTTTCTTGTTTCACTTATAATGGTACTTCAGCAGCACATTATAGTCCCCTATACAACTTGTTCAGAATTGTTTATTACACGCTCACACTATTTACAGTCTTGCACATGGATTATATTATGCATGATCATTTCTAGCAATATAATCTCAAAGTTGCTTTAATCCAATGAGAATGAAAAATTTCCAGCAGAGTTATTTAAATGTCTGGTATCTGTGTTAAATGAATGGTTAAAATAATTAATGGCCAATACCTCTCTCTACATGTTGAAGTCCTGTCAATGTAGACATTACATAAAATGGATAGAATATGTGATTAAATTTATATGTGGCTTTTTGAAACCAGAAAGACCTGAATTTTAAGGACTTGACCATTTTTTAGCTGCATCAATCTAGGTTTGTTTCTTAACCTCTCTGAGCCTCAGATTTAATGACTTTAAAATACATATAATAATGCTTATGATTATTGTAAAGATTAATTATAAAGACTTTTGTTCAGTACTTAGTAGGTCTAAGGACTCAAAAAATGACAAGTGTACTTATATGTTAGCACTCTTCACAGAACATTTTCCCAAGGAAAATGTTATTAAAATAAAAAGATGATTTGAAAGAATATATATACTGATTTATTTGACATGTATTTGATTTTAGATGAAACCAGTCAATTAAAATTTAAAAATTACATAAATATTATAAAATATAAAATCATCGTTTTTAAAGAGTTTAAAAATATGAGTTATATACCTGCTGCTTGAAGTTGACATTTTCATTTGTTGTTTGGAAGAAAAGCTTTTCTTGTATTTTTTTAAAGGATCCTCTCTCTCTTTACATATTTATAAATTGCTTCATTGTATTGAAGTTTCTTTATTTTAAAGGAAAAGAACATTACAGCACATTTCATGCTTATATACTTCATTGATCCAATCCCATTTCTGAGGTCATCATACAAACAAAATAAACAAGAGTATTTCTTTTTTCCTGAACAGATAATACCTAATTTTAACTTTAGCAAACAGCTTTTCAAGCTAATGTTTCAATACTTGACTAGAAAACAGCTGGGTCTTCTGGAGAATTAGTGAATTAACCTGAATGTTAACAGATCAAACAGCTTGAATAAAAAGATACAAGGATGGATTTTGAATACTTGAATATCTGAATAATATTGGTACTAGAGCTTACATGCTATTGGTTTGAATATAGTCCAGACAATTTGGAAATATTCATTGTTGAAGATAGCAAATATTAGGAGAATGAGTCAGTATATCTCTAGTTTTCAATTAGAAAAAAAGCAATCTAAGATATGATAATATAAATCATTATGATAAGTATATCACAATTATATAATAATTTTACAATTATATTAATAAGCATGCCACTTTTATTTATTTATTTTTTTTTACATTGAAATAATTTATGACATTTTATTCATTTTAACATCTAATACTGTATTGCAAGTAAATTGAAAATGGGAAACTGAGGTAAAAGCCTTTGTGTTTCTTTGGTAGCAAGAAAATAACACTTCATATTCCTAAATTTTTCATTATTGTTGGTCTCTGCTGCCCATCTGAACTATGTACATTAAAAAATACGGTTGGGTAGTTGTAGCAGCACTTATAATGCACATAACTTTTACATCATGAAAATGGATAAATAGGTTTATTTCATCTGCATTTTCATAATATCTGGTCCTTGAAAGATTACAATTTTGCGAACATTCATAAAATGAAGAGTTAATAGGATCTTGCTATTTTCTCTGTTATTAATAGCTCTATCTCTGCTACTGAAAAAACAAAACTCACAAAAAATACAGTAAGTAAACGAGGAAAGTAACTTTGTTCATATCACAAATTAATTGGTACCAAGAAACTCTGGAATGCTTTTTTAACAAAGAATCATACAGCTGTATGAAAACATTAGGAATGAAACAGTGCAATAGGAACAAAGCAATTTTCAAAGCTAAGTCATAGAGAAAGAGTTGAAGGCAACAGAATCTATTACTCATCTTCATAGCTACTCTATGTTTATCAAAACCATTGATATTATTTAGAGAAAATTTCTAGACAATGAAGTAGACTTTTTAAAGTTATTTTTAGTTCAAAGAAATACTTATTGTAAAATATATACAAACAAAAGAAAGTTAACAGTTTTCTATGTCTTTCTATTAGAGGTAATCATACAGCATTTTAAAGATATTCAGGATCTATGTGTGCATATTTACAGCAGAATAGATCACACTTTTCATATTTACAATATAAAATTAAGTTTGGAATGCTATATTCTTCAGACAAAATTATTTTTATTTTGTTTCATTAAAATTTTCAACATATGTTAACACTTTGAAAGTAATTGAATATTTGGAATGAGTTGGAGTTCCAAAATTAATTAATTAATTAATTAATTCTGCTCTTCCTACTCTGCAATACTGCTTATTTTCTACCACCTAAATAGGTGGTCATCTCAATGATCTCTATTCAAAAATACATTTTCTTCTCAATACTTTTTCTGAAAACTCTCAGCTCTGTGAGAACACTTCTCAGTTTACATCTCTTCTATTTCCCTCTCTCTTCTATTCTTTATTCACTCATGAAGTCTATTTGCATGATTTGTGTCTATGTTTGATGAATTTTCATATACCGGAGTAGACCATGATTTTCCTTTTGATTTCTATATGTCCTTAATTGACTCAGTGTACAGGTATGATATTTACAAAGATTTGTAGAACAAATGAAATAAATATTTAATGCACATTTATCTCAAGATTATAAGCTAAAATAATTCTTGAATAGACATTCCATGTCTTACTCAGTTTTTATTTTGGCGTCATCAAAGTTGCTGTTAGTTGCCTTCCTATTAAATGCCCTTTTTATGATGTTTTCCCTTCACCCTCCTGTGGAAGCTAAAAAAATAACACATACTCATTTTTTTAGGGTTAGTCAAAGAGGAGGATTATAAAAAACCTTTTGAATGCTTACCCTTGAACCACTCCCACCCTCTGCCTGGCCTCAAGATAGTCTGAAAAATGGCAGGTAATTGTGATTCTACCTTACCGTGTACACAGCACCAGGGCAGTAACCATTTAATATAGAATAAAACCCATCTAACTATATTTTCTACCTCATTATAGATCTTTCACTATTGATCAGCCAGCAATTGTTACATTTCCAGGGAAATTTGGGAATGTGATTGCTTTAGAAATGCAATAGAGGAAAAACCATAAGAAGAAAATCCAAACGAGGCTACAATATTCTTTGATATTTCAGTCAGCCATTCTAATATTTTCCTATCTAACTTTTACAGCGAATTGAAATAAAATGACAGACATTAAACAAAATTATTCTATAAGTTCATATAACTTTGCATTGTCTAAACATTACTGTACATATTCTGCATTGATTAGAATTTTCAGTAAATAAAATGTGTATCTTTTTGGTTTTCCCAAGTGTTTATCTTTGATATATGTTACATTTCATATTTGAGATGGCAAACTCACTTTTACTTATCAAGATGGGTAATCATAGGCAGAATTTTGAGTGGAAGTTACCTAATATTCTAGTTGGAGAGATTAATCATTTTTCTTCCCATACCATAATATTTATTTAATATTCAGTCTCAAGGAAAATGGCTCTAATAAAACATTATATTTTTACAGAAATATGATAAAGAAACAAATGTCTTTCTCTGGGTAAATCAGGCAACATTTTTTTCACTATTTTTATTCACTTTGGTATGATTTAGTAATGGTGAATTTTTTCCTTGCTATACGTATGGAAGTATGGAGGCTAAAAGATAATCAATTTTGCAGTAACTAATATATAATTTAGACATGTATTAATGTATTTATATATTCATTCATTCATTCATTCCTTCATTCATTAATTTAATATGTGCCATGCCACTCTTTTAGGGATTGAGAATGTGTTCACTCTGGAGTGAAGTGCAATTCTTAAGTTTTATAAAGCAATTGTGGAATGCTGTGACACCTGAGCAAAAGGGAATTATTATGTAAAGCAACAAGAAATGGAATAGCTAGATTTGTAAAAAAACACTCTAAAGGCCACAGGAATAAGAGAAATAGAAGACAATGACTGGCTTTCTATAGAGTGGGTCTGCACTGTACAGGGAGTAAAGTCTTCAACTGGATCCTGCAAATCCAACCACAGTAAATTTACTTTAACTTTCCATTTAGATGAAGTGGACAGACTCTTAAAAATTGAAATTTTAACAATAGGCCAACTATTTATGTCTCATTTTTGATGGTACACTACCAGCATTATTTGTAGCTTTTATAATGATTCAATTTTATAGATGAGAAATTTGAGAATATTATTTATTTACTGACTTTTGAAACTATTAATACAAGCATATCTCGTTTTCATTCATAATGAAATCTGGAAATCTTATTTAAAAGCTTAATTTATAAAATTTGAGGACAAATTAGAGACATACATGTTATAAAGTTTTTTTTTTTTTTTTACCCTAGACATAGACAAAAATGATAAAAATCTCTCAAATTATAATATATACTTTTAGGTTTTGTGAAAAAGACCCTGAATTTTAATTTTAAAACATCAGAAGCACAGTTTAAATAATAGATATTATTAATAAATATTTTTATATAATAAATTTTGCCTCAAATTTTAGTTGTCAGTTAATATGAAAATGGCATTTCTGAAAAATACTAATTTTAAGAGAATATGCTTACAGTGATTTTGTAAGAGATTTTGTAGCAGAATCATCAGGAAATAAAAAAGAAATATTTTATTACATATTTCTGGAACTTGTTGAGGAAAAAATTGAATATCAACATTTCTCTCTGATAAAATAAACTCACTTTTTCAACAGTTTTATGTCCCCATTAACATTTCGTTGTGTTGGACTCAGGAAAAAAAAATTGCTTTAATTTTGTTTTTAGGCTCACAACAGTAGCTCCCCCTTTAGAAATTCTCTTTAGCACTGTTTCAGGTATCCTCATATGTATATCATGTATATCATATATATTTGTGTTTTTATCCTTTGCACGTTATTTATACAAGTCAATCTTTTATGACTGTCCAACTGAGATAAAAAGATTTGCTGCTTTGTCACACAGAGTAATTCCATCATTATTTTGATTGTATATCACAAGAATCAGCAATTTAATTTTTCTATTTTCTACTAATTTTATATGTGGGGAAAGGTAATGAAATATTCAGTTAATTTTAATGATAGTTCTAAATAAGTAAAACAAAATGGAACTCGTGGTTTTTCAGGAAACACCATCATGCAATTACTAAAATAATGTGTTCAAAGGAGTAATTGATATAGGAAAGCCCTTTTAGCGATGTTAACATGTAATGCATGACTATGCAGGCAGTATTAAAGTCAAGAATTGCCTCTGTCACAAGATGTATATAAAACTACAATCGATAAATGCATTTGACCAAGAAGGAGAAGAATAAGCTGGCAACATTGTGAGGATTCATGATACTATACTTAGGCACGCAAAATAAATATGATTAATTTAAAAATCATTCTAGAACTTTAAAACTCTGGGAACATTTTTAGAAACTGTGCGACGTCAATTAAGTTCACAAACTCATCCTGGAAAAAGTGCTGCATACCTCATCGTTTCCTTCCCTTCTCATATTTTACATTACAGTAACATTGAACTACTTATGATTCTCTGCAACATTATCTTCTCACACCTCACATTCAGTTCTTTCTATCTTGATCACCTTTCTTATCCCAGATATAAGTTCTGCATGTTTACTTATCATGTGTTAGCTCAGGCTTCATTTCACCCAAAAAGCCTTTTAGGGATCTTAGGTACATACATACTTTTATGTGTCTATCTTCTGCAACAACAGGGATTGTATCATACTCATTTTCCTACTTTTATAATCTGACTCAATAAATATCTGTTGAACTAAACTGAACTTTCGTATTATCAAATGTTATCCATTCCAAAAAGCATTCATGTCAGTTTTTCAACTAAAGCAACAATCTAGTCTGTCAAGATCCTATTAACACATTGGTTTTATATTTAAGAAATATTTTTTTTCTTGTCAACTACTAAATTTGGTGATTTTGTGGGCAAGACTCCATGTTTCCTCCTATTCTTTGTTATCTCAACTCCACTGGCCTTTACTCTGTTCTTGAAGGCACCATGTTTCCTCTTCCACTAGGTCTTTGAGCCCTGACTAGCATGCCTCATTTCAACGCCTCTTCATCTTTCAACCTCTACTCAAATATCTCTTTCTTTTAAACATTTACAATTATCCTAGGTTGTACCTTTTGTACCATGCATTGTAATTTTATATTTATTTCTCTAATTATTTGATAGAAAGTTGAACTGAACCCATGCAGATCCATGCAGAAGGCAGTTGTTTCATTTTATTTTATTCTGACTCAGATATGTCCAACATCTAAAAATTTACCTCTCATGTAGATAGTGAATGAATGTGTTGAAGAAATAAATGAATGATGCAATTTAACTTTCTAATATTTTGTAATACTTTTATTAATAAATCTTAATATCTCAGCTATTTTTCACGTAGTGATATCATATAGAGGTTTTTACCTCTGATGTCAAAATATTATATATATTTGCGTTTTCAATGTTTTAAATATTTTGTTTTTGTTTGATGACTATGTTACTTTTCAAAAAAAAATAGCTAGAAGTATATAGTTATCCCTTATTTCAGAAATGTTTCTTCAAATGTTTGCTCATGTGGTTATTAAAGTTTGAAACATTTATTTTCTTCATATTTTTATATGCAGTTTGTATTTATAGATTCACCTATAGAAATATCCTTCTCATTCTTCCATGCCTGAAACCACAACTTTGTGATATTGTCATGATTCCCCCACTCAGGATTTGTTATATTTAATTACTTCTCTTAGGTATAATAACTAAGTGTTCCATCAAAATATAGTTTTTCCAAGGGACATTGTAGGTGTTTTGGAATAAAAAATAAGATTAGCATTCTATGGTCAATTAAATTCATTGTTAAATAAGGTTAAAAGAAAAAGGCCTTACTATAAGAGGCTTTAATTGCCCACCTGTTTTTAATTGCCCACCCCCACCCCAATAATAATCATGTTTTCCAACCTATTTGACTATGGAACCATTTTTTTTTTGACCACATATCTATTTAGAACTCTTATTTCTGCCTATTATATATAGTAGTTTACATGACTGACCTCTTAGCAGTAAACTGCTTGAAAACAGGGTTACATTGTGTTATTTTTCTCTATCTAACTGTTGTAAGACTTTGTATATAATTCATGTTCAAATGAAGTTTGCGTTCTTTATTGAATTGAAATGGTCCAGGATTCTTTTTTCTTCAAACGAATTTCTAATAGATTTTTCTGTTATTTTGATTTACTACATATTACAACTATTCTGTTTCCTTTTACATATCCATATAAATTATGACATTTTCAAGAAGAAATAACCATGGTAAATATATCATAGCCTGAATTCACTGCTGATTTATAAAACAAACAAGCATCTTAATAGCCAATCTAAATAGCACTTATGGCCATCTTAAACCTTTAGGAAATTTTGAAAACAACCCAAGTAGCCAGAGAATTATTCAAAGCTATATTTCAGAATGCTGCTGACCAAAGTTATACTTTTGAATATTAAATACAGGCATAAAGATTGATGCATCTAAGATTGGAATATAACTTGGGCTCTTATTGTGTCACAGGACAGGAACAACACCTGATTTTACTTTTACTTTTGTTGAAATACAATATGCTACATCAAGACATGTTATTAAGACTTTTGTAAGAAACTGAATCTATTCTATGAGAACCGTCCATGTACACAAAGGCAGCAGAATCTTATGTTCCCTGTAATCTGTGTCTCTGGTGGTATCAATTATCACTGAGCTACATAAATGTAGTATTCATTTTCACAAAGCCCAAGAAAAAATACCATGAAATAACTACTATGTAACTTGAGCAATTAGAATGAGGTAAGCCCATAAAGTATGGCTAAGTGAGCATTTTGAAAATTCCATGTGTGCCTTCTGGTCTTGACCTTTAAGGTGCACCATAAGACCTAGGACACTGAAACTTAAATAAGTAGCAACTTTACATAGAAAATAACTTCAAAGCTCTTAAAATTGTTTTTAAGAAGATTTTACATACAATGAGGAAAATTATATGGGGTTATTAAACTGTTTTATGTTTACAAAGAATAGTGTATTGTCAGGCATCTAATTACTTAGTAAATTATAGCTTCAATACATTAAATAGTATTATATTGATCTTAGTATGTGTATGAGTTAAGAGTTTCTTGGGTGCAATTCTCCACCTGTGAAGCTCAATTACATTTACCAACTAATAACAAAAATATACAGAATTTGAATTAAAGAAATAAGTACATTAACCTTCAAGCTCTTCTTGTATAAAATAACTGTGGAGGAGTCCAGAAAGTTGATGACCTGAAGTCAGCTTTTCACACAGACTGACAATGCCATTCAATTTACTTCTCCTGAGTAAAATGGTTTCTGATGCCTTAGGTTCTGTGGGAGTCTGAACAGAAATAGCTGATGTGAGGATTGCTCACCTCTGGGCTGGGTAAAACAGGCCAGTGTCTGAGCTGTGAAGAGTTTGGCTGGCTGAGATTAAGGTTAATATTTGTCCCAGGCTACAAAGAAGGGTCTGAACCAATGTATGAAGTATCAGATTTATACATAAAAAAGCAGCAGCGTGCTCTTCAATACTGGCCACAGGAAGAGAGAGTCCACACATTCCCTTTACTTTGGTTACACTGACATCTAGAGTTCCCCAAAACACACACCAGAGCCCAAAGGAGCCAACCAAAGTGTAACAACATCTCTGATCTGGGAAAGGGAAATTAAGCACTTTATATATTACAGTAAACAGTGCTCATGAAAGCTAAACGATACTTTGAAATAAATTTTTTAAAAAGCATTTTCAGAGGACTTTTGGGCTAGAAAAACATAAATTCTAACTGAAATTTTCTGTATTTATTTGAAAAAGAGAGGCTATTAGTTCATCATTGGTTTAGAAGAGCAAGGTTAAAAGGTATATCAAAACACCAAGACAGAAAGGGAAACAATAAGAAATTCAGAGCAATTCTTTCCCAGCAACCTATACACACACACACACACACACACACACACACACACACACACACACATATATATATACATATATAATATAATATATTTTCCCCCAAAATAAATCAAAATAAATATATTTTAGACAAACAGAAAATAAGATAATTCATCCCAGCAGGCTAACTAAAAGAAATATTGAGGAAATTTATTTAGAAAGAATGAAAATTATCTTAGAAATCAGATATGCAGGGAGAAATTTAGAACTATGTATAAATAGGTGCATAAATCTATTTAAATAATGAGTGTACAAAACAATAATAATGCCACTTAGAGATTAAAAGATATATGTATATGTTATATATATATATATATATATATATATTTATATATAAACAATGATGGGTATAAACAGGTAGATTAAATTAAGAGAAAATCTTTTAAAGTTTTCATATTGGTTTGGATATGGTATTAGTACTAATTCTTATTGGGCTTTAACAAGGCAACAATGCATATTTTAAGCTGTAGGTTATCCCTAAAAGAATAGTAAAGCAATGCATAAATAAACTATGAAATGTTAAAAAAAAATACTTGCATTTAAATAAAGAGAAGAAAAAAGAATATACAGCAGAAAGGTAAAATAGTAAAAGAGAAAAATAGTTGATTTAAACCTAAATATTTTAGGAATCAAATTGAACAGGAAAAATAAAATTAAAAGACAATCATTATCAACCTGGAAAAACAACACAAAACACAATTATACTGCTTAGAAGAGAGACAAATAAAGATAATAATGCAAAAAGCTTAAAATTAAAAAAAAATGAAATAGGGTTTGCCGATCATTAAGGCAGAGTAGGTAAACGCTATGCTCACCTCCTCTCAGGATCACATCAATTACAACTAAATCACTGAACAACCATTACTAAAAACTGCCTGAAGTCTAGCTGACCCAAAGCCCTACAACTAAGGACATACAGAAGAAGCCACTTTGAGACTGGTAGGAGAAGCAGAAACACAGAAAGGGCTGGTACTACACCTGCCTGTGACCATTAATAATTGGGACGTATATCTCGGCCACAGGAGCAAGGGGTCCCATACCCTCCCCAGCGCAGGGTATCAGTGCCAGGGAGAGAAGTCCCTATAATTTCTGGCTGTGAAAATAAGCAGAGATTGTGACTGAGTGAGACAGAGTGTCTGGAGTCCCAGGCGCTCCTCTTAAAGGGACTACGCACAGACTTACCCGCTGACGAACTCACTTGCTGTGAGATCCAATGCTGGGGCAGCATATCAAAGCAGGGACATATGGAGAGGAACTGAATTGTTTTCGGGGCAAGGGCTGGAAGGGCAGCTTTCTCCCGGACAAAGTAGCTGGTGGAAGCCATTGTTTCTTTGTTGACCCCTCCCCTTCCCTGCATGCAGATGCAAGCACACTTCATATCTGACTCTCCATCAAATTGGCTATCACCTTTCCTCTGTCCTGCCCTAGTAATTCCCTGAGACCATGCCATAACCATCTTTTAGGCACACTCAAGTCGCTTCCAGTGGCTTTTCAAAATATATAACATGAAAAGTTTATATATATAACATATATATAAACAACCTGCCTGGCTCATGCTACAAACTTTCCTAAAATCTCTCAAAAGTTCACAAAACCCAAACAAGCAGCATTTGGCTTTGCCATGTCCCGTACCTCTGGTGAGTCCCAAGCTTTGCACTAGAGATAGCTGGCCTTGGTTCAAGGCTTGGTATCTCAAGAGACACCTCCAAGCGTAATGTGTGGCAACCATGTCTGGATTGCTTGTGGCTCATGTCAGGTAGCCCTGGGCAGGGCATAAACTGTGGCTGAACTTGGCCTGCAACTGGTCCCTCCCAGGAGGCTCGGGGAGTGGCAGGCCCACTGGCCAAATTTGGACTGAGCAAGAGCATCATCTAACGGTCTCCAAGGATGATATAACCAAAGGGCAGACTAGGCAAGCACCACAACCCCGGTAGAACAAACCCTGCTTTGCAGGGTCAGCCCCTGCACAACAGCTCCTCACAATTGATAACCCTCAGAGTTAATCCCTCCCCTTGATGTGCAAACAGCAGTCGAGCCTCAATAGGAAGGCACGCTCAACCCATGCAAGGGACACACTGGAGCACCCAGTTTTCATGGCCAGGGAAGACTGCACTACTGGTTCCCACAGGACACCTACTACATAAGGCCATTCTACTAAGACCAGGAGGCATAGCAGCCCCACATAGAAACAAACACAGTGAGGCAGCCAAAATGGGGAGACAAAGAAATATGTCCCAAATAAAAGAACAGAACAAAGCCGTGGGTTGGGGGTGGAGGTTGAAACCAGAACAAAGTGAAGACAAGCAATCTACCAGATGCAGAGTACCAAACACTGGTTATAAGGATTCTCAAAGACCTCAGAGAGAATTTTAACAAAAAGTTAGGAAACATAAAAATGTAGACCAAAAATATAAAAAAGAACCAGTCAGAAATAAAGAATATAATAACTGAAGTGAAGAATACATGAGAGGGAATCAACGGTAGATTACATGAAGCAGAGGATTGAATCAGCTATTTAGAAAATAGGGCAGCAGAAAACAACCAAACAGAACAGTGAAAAGAAAAAAAGAATTCAAAAAAAATGAAAAGAGTTTAAGGGGCATCTGGGCAACATCAAGCATTTGCATTATAGGGGTACCCAAAGGAGAAGAGAGAAAGCAAGGAATTGAAAACCTATATGAAGAATAATGTCGGAAAACTTCCCTAACCTGGTGAAGAATATAGACATACAAGCCCAGGAAGCGTAGAGTGCCAGGAAGCGTTGAACCCAAAGAGGCCCAAATCACAATTAAAATGCCAAAAGTTAAAGACAAAGACTCTTAAAGGCAGCAACAGATAAGCAGTGAATTATCTACAAGGGAGCTCCCATGTGATTATCAGGTGATTTCTTAACAGAAATTTTGCAGCCCAAAAGGGATTGGCACCAAATATTCAATGTGATAAAAAGCAATGGCCTATAACTAAGATTATGCTACCCAGCAAAACTGTCATTTAAAATCAAAGGACAGATAAAAAGCATCCCTGACAAGATAAAGCTAAAGGAGTCTATAACCACCAAAGCAGTATTACAAAGAATGTTAGAGAGGCTTAAGACAAAAGAAAAAAATATATATATATATGTATATATATATAAATATGAATAATAAAGTGGCAATAATTACATATCTATCAACAATTACTTTAAATGTAAATGGATTAAATGATTCAATCAAAATATAGGGTAGTTGAGTAGATAAGGAAACAAAACCCTTTCATATGCTCCCTATAAGAGATTCACTTCAGATCAAAAGACACCCACAGATTGAAAGAATCGGGGAAAGACATTTCATGAAAATGGAAACAAACAAACAAAAATCTGTGGTAGAATTACTATAACAGAAAAAATAGACTTTAAAGCAAAGGCTATAAGAAGCGTCAAAAAAGGATCCAGTAGACCCACTTCTGGGTAATTATCCGAAGAAACCCAAATTGCTACTTCGAGGGGACATATGTATCCATGTGTTCATTGCAGTATTGTTTACAATGGCCAAGATGTGGAGACAGCCTGAGTGTCTGTTGATGTCTGCATAGATAAAGAGTAGGTGGTACATATATACAATGGAGTATTGCCCAGTCATGGAAGGGAATGGGTTCTTGCCAACTGCGGTGTCATGGATGCCTGAAGGGTATTGTGCTGAGTGAAGTTTGTCAGACAGCAAAAGACAGATGCAATGTGATTTTGTGTATATGTAGAGTATAAAGAACAATACAAACAAACCAACAAAGAAAACAGAAATAAACCCATAGATACAGAGAACATTTTGATTGTTGACAGATGGGAGAAGGGTTGGGGATATGTGAAAAAGGAGAAGGGATTAAGAGGTCCCAATTGGTTGTTACAAAGTTGTTCTGGGATATAAAGTAAAGCATATAGAATATAATCAATAATATGGAAACGACTATGTATAGTGCCAGGTGGGTACTAGACTAATCGGGGGATTAGTTCTTAAATTATATAAATGACTAATTACTATGCTGTGCACCTGAAATTAATATAAAATAATATTGAATGTCAATTTGTAATTGAAAATTTAATAAAGGGTGGGAGGTAACGGGGAATAAGAGTTTCAAATTTTCAGGTATAAAACAAATAAGTCATGGGGATCTAATGTATAGCTTGGGGAATATAGTCAATAATATTGTGATAGAATAGTGTAGTGACATATGGCTGCTGAAGTTATGGTGATCAGTTACTTAGGTATATAAATTTTGAATAACTATTGTGTGTATCTGAAACTAATATAATATTTTATGTTAATTGGATTTTAATAAAAAGCTTTAAAAAAGAATGAAATGAAATGAAATGTGCACCATGTCGACATAAGGCAAAGAAAGCTACTAACATCAAATTTAGATTTCCAGTAAGAAACATTTCCAGAGATGAAAAAAGACCTTTCATTAAAGATCATTAAATAAAAATATATAAGTTATGACAATTAATTTCACGAACTTGTTGCAATGATGTTGCTAACCTTTTCTGATATCCGAGGGATTATTCATTATGAATTTGCACCAACTGAACAAACAGTTAACCGAGTTTACTATTTGGAAGTGCTGAAAAGACTGCACGAAAAAGTTAGATGACCTGAAATTTTTGCCAACAATTTACGGCTCCAGCTCACACGTCACTGTATGTGAAGGAGTTTTTAGCCAGTAAACAAATAACTGTATTGGAACCCTATTCCTACTCACCTGATCTGGCCCCCAATGACTTCTTTCTTTACCCAAAGATAAAGGAAATATGGAAAGAAAGATATTTTGATGACATTCAGGGCATCAAGGGTAATATCACGACAGCTCTGATGGCCATTCCAGAAAAAGAGTTTCAAAATTCCTTTGAAAGGTGGACCAGGCACTGGCGTCAGTACATAGTTTCCCAAGGGGAGTACTTCACAGGTGACTGTTATGATATTCCGCGATGAGGTATTTAACAGTTTTTCTAGGATGAGTTTGCGAACTTAATGTTCTGATCTCGTATAATAACTCTAAATTAGTGTTTATCTAAGAATATATTCAGAAGTATATAGACCAAAACTTTGACCAACATAATAGAAATAGTTCACTCAAGAACAATAGTGGAATATTTTGAACACTTTCTCTCTTACCTGATGGAATAAGGACACAGAAACAAACAAACAATATCAGAAAAATTATAGAAGATTTGAACAGTTTAAAAGAACATAACCTAAATGACATATATGAAGGACTATATGCAGCAACTGTAAAATACATATTGCATTCAAACTCATATGAAATATTTACTAAAATTTGCTGCATACTCTATGATAAAGGTTTAAAACATACATATCTGAAAATATGAGTTTAAGCACTAAATTAATAGAAGAAAAAGATAAAAACACCCAATAGCTTGGAAAATAGGCAATATCCTTTTAAATAACCCAAAGGTTTAAGAAAAAATTAAAATGGAAACTAGAAAAAAAATCATTGAACTGAATGTTGAGAAAAATGTGAACAAAAATTTGATGCAACTGAAACATACTTCAAAGAAAATTTATGCTAAGTTCATATATTAAGAAAAAAGAAAGACTAAAAATAAATTATTAAGGAGACATGTTCAAATTAAAGAAAAATAAAACGAAAATTGAGCAAAATAATAAAAAAGAACAGGAAGTGAAAACATTGAAATCAAATATATCATAGAAAGATGAGCAAAGCAAAAGTATTGTTTTTGAACCATTAATAAAATTGGCAAAGAATTACCAAGAAAATAAAAAGGAGAAACAGAAAGCATAAAATATCAAGAACCAAAACAGAAACATCAATGCAAATCCTGCCAAAACTATATAACAAAAAAGGATATTACACTTTATGAAAATACATTTGAAAATATACTTGAAATAGACAAATTCTAAGAAAAAAGCACAAAAATAAAAAAAAAACAACAAAATAAATTAACAAGAATATTTTATGTATTAAAGAAAATGAACACGTAATTAAGAGCATTCCAACAAAATAAACTTCAGGTCCAAGTAGCTTTATCACTAGATTCTAACTAATATTGTAAAAGAAAGAACATGGGTCTTAATAAAACTTTCCCAGAGAAAAGAGAAGAAAGGAATACTTTCCAATTAGTTCTATAAGACCAGCATAACATTAATACCTATAATAATGCAGAAAGCATATTATTACAACAAAAGAAAAAAGTTACTCTTTGGTGTACTTATATGTAAAATTTTAAATGAAATATTAGCAAACTAAAGACAGCAATATATTTTTAAAAATATAATACACTTAGGCCAAGTTAGGCTTATTCTAGGAAAACAACATTTGTTTAACATGAAAATAAATGTAATTCACCACATTACATGAACATGGGGTATAATATGATCATTTAAATAAATATAAAATTTTAGAATTTTAGCATCTTTTTATGATTAAAAGAATTAGGAAGCTAGAAATATAAAATAATTTTAGCAATTACATAATGGAGATCTGGAATAAAAACAAAGAACTAGCATTAGCTAAGATCAGCAAGAAGACAAAGAGGTGCGCTGTCAGCATTTTTATGCAGTATGGTATTGAGAATTCCAGCCAATGCAATAAGGCATGAATGAACAAATGAATAGATGAGAATAGGAAGCAAAGAAATAAACTTTCTGTAATCACTGATAACAATTATAACTGATAAATTAATTTAGGAAAACTACTTAAAATATTCAATATAGAACAAAATAAGTTCTATATCTATAAACCAGCAATAAACAAAAGAAAATTAATTTATAAAATCATATACAATATTACTTAAAAAAACAGATAACTAAGAAAAAATACAAGAGAAGATGAGTTAGACTTTTCACAAAAACTATAAAGCATTTATTGGCTGAAATTAAAGAAGACAAAACATACAGAAGTAGAGAAATAACATCATGTTTATGAACTGGAACACTCGCCATTTTGAAATGTCAATTCTCTCTCGAATTGGTGTTATGTACTCAAGGCATTACTAATTGAAATCTCATCTGGCAAACTCCTAAAATTTATATGAAAACGCAAATTGCTCAGATTAGCCAAAATAACCTTGAAGAAAAACATAACTGGAGAGTGGGTAAACAGAGCATTAATTATGAACACAAAATGGACTCTAATATTCTGATAGCTATGTCAGTCACAAAGTGACAGTCATGCCAGAGAATCACATGAAAAGTATACCCAGTGAATACACCCTAACCAAATAACTCCAGATGCAGGGTGGAGTGTGACCATCTGGACGACTTTATCTGATGGCATATGAGGTTTATTGGACTGCAGATGGGGGCACTGCACCCAATCTTAAGCATAAATTCAGAGCTTATCACTCAGGCCTCAACTGATGAGCTGACAGCCACATCTGCCCTGGTTTCAGACACAGCCCTTGAAGCCTTGCCTCCTGACCATCTCACCACCTGGCCTGACGCCCGATGCTATATACCCCAGAGCTTCTGTAGGGACACTCACTGAACACCCGACTCTCTCTCTCTCCTCATTCTTTCTTAAGACTCTGCCTACCTTGCCTAACCCTATTGTGTGACACTTTTCTGTGAAACCACTCTGCCTTGATGATTGAAGTCTATGTTCTGGCCAGAGCCTTGGTTAATTAATGCTCGTGGTAAACCGAGTCAGTAGGACTAGATCCATGGCTTCATTCTAATAAAGTCTGACATTATAGAAAGACACAAATGTGTGTGAGACTCTTACTTTGATAGCCACGTACTGCTCACGACAGTGGGCTGCCTGGTAACAACACTTACTACAAAGTTATAGTATCTAAGGCAGTATGATATTGACATGAGGATACACAAATAAAGCAATGAAATAAAGTATCTATATATGGATTTTTACATATATGTACACTTGATATATGACAAAAGAGACAATGCAGAGTCGTAGGGAAAGTATGTATCTTTTCAATAAGTCATACTGAATCAATTTTATACCCATTTCGAAAAAAATGAAACTGGACTCCCACCTCATGTCATAAATAATGTAAGGTGGAAAGTATATCAAAAAGTGAAAGGTTTTTAAAAGAACAAATTTTCCAAAACATAACACAGAAAGACTTCTTCACAAGATTTGGTAAAGAAAGATTTCTAAAACAATAAAAAATAAATTGGACTAAAATAAAATTAGAAACTTTTACCATCAAAAGATGCTATTATGACAGAGAAAATAAAGTCATATAGTCAAATAGATATGCTCATGTGTAATGTATGAAATTTTAAAAAAGAATTATATCATACACACACACACACACACACACGACGCAAAAGAATAAAAGGAGATAAGAAATAAAGTAGTTGGAGAGATACTGGTTGATATGGAATATAGAAAAAAAGGTTATACATCTCAATTTCATTCGCCTAGTTGTTTATATGTCTTTCTTCAAATCCTATTATTAAATTTTCATTTGTTTTTTTTTTCCTTTGGGCATCTGGTAATTTATTTATTTTTTTTACTTTTTTTTATTGCAGTTGTGCTGTGAACCACCATGCCACAGAACTCTGTTCAGTAATTTAGTTCTTACTGTTGAAGTTTATATTTCTAGTGATAATTTTCTCTGGACTTACTCACCTCTCCTCTTTTTCATGGAGTCTCTTAAGCTTTCCTTCCTGACTCTGCACATCCACAGGCTTAAAATGGCCACTGGAGCTTTGGTCAAAGCAGTGGTAAAATTTCATGTTTATTTCTCAGTTTACAGGTACTTTGAAATTCATGGTATTTCCTATCTCTTAGAAATGCTGATATGGTTCACCATACATGTTTTTTTTCACGTTGTTAAATTTCTGAATTTGGGAAAAGACTGTGTAGAGAGATTAAATTCAGGTGGCCACCATTAAGGAGTAGTTTGTTTTCATTGTTTTGTTATTTTACCATTTGTGTTGCAGTGATTCTTTTGCGAGATCAGATATGAAAGACTAATCCTACTCTAGGTTCCATAATCCTTCTTTGTCACCATTTTTACCCAACATTTTTTTCACTTCTACATTTATGAAAACCGTATTTGTTGGGTAAGAGTGGTAGCTAAGATCTCTTTCAGAAAAGATGTATTCAAAAATCAATTTAATAACAAAGATATCAACCAGACTTGAATATTTATATAACCAGTGTGTCCAGTGATATAATTTATCCAACAATTATTTATATATCACATTCCTATTCTGTAAGAGGTAGGCACATGTATCTAAAAACAATAATAGAAATAAGAAAGAAAGTGTAAGTACCAAAAACATATAAAGACAAAGGGCTATGAAAGCAGTAAGGAGAAAGAAATTAGTAGAAGAACGTTGGTTGGAAATCTGGTTATGGAAGAATGATAAGTAGAACCCATGTTCCAGTAATAATAAGAGCAAAAACATAAATGGGCAAGTGTTTGGTATGTTTGGGAAACAACATTGCCCAAATGTGAATTTTTGGTAATTTCAAGCTTATCATGCAGTTGATGATAAATGCCTTTTTCAAAAAAGCCAACAAACATACAAAAATTACTATAAACATGTTTTACTACAAATATGTTTACACAGACACACACATACAAAAGCACTTACACCTAAATCATCAAACCCAATCCATTTTTGAGAAATAAGAGTGTGACATAAATTAACACAGTTTTGAACAAATGAGGGAACCTAACTTTAAGAAATGTAATCTAGATTTCAATGTATTTTTTGAACTCTCTTTGTTTAGGAGAATTTGTGAATAATCAACTCAGACTAAGAAACAGAATTAAGATATCCTTATTGCAAAAGTCAGTAGAAAAATATGGCATCATATGTTGACAGGTTCCCCCCCATGTGTATCACAATAATGTATTAAATAGAAATCAATGCTGTAAATTTGACTAGTTGTTTCAGACATCAATGTCTTCAAAACTGCTCACAGGGTGGAAGATGTCCCACTGTTAGTCATATACTTGCCCTTTGGATCAGAAGGCCATTCATCAAACTGATGCTTACAGCAGCAAATACTGTCTCAGCTGCCTGTTGTAAAAACAGTTCTCGGGAATAGGTAAAGAAACTGGCTTCACTACCCTTGCCATGTGGCTTTGGGCTTCTGAGCTAAACTTGAACAGTGGAGATAATTGAAGAAATTAAGACACATTGTTTTCTCTCTCTACGTAATGCTCGATAAAACACAAATGATTTTAGAACTCAGTAAGCACACATCTTTGGCTGATACTCTAGGTGGCTTAGTATCAATTTATTGTGGTGCAACATTTTAAAACAGACTTTTATCTCACAAAAACTTGTTCTGCTTGAGTTTTTTATATGTTAGTTTATTAAAAAAGAAAAAAAAATACATTGGCCAGGGGACAGAGATTTAAACAAATTTTCAGCTTGATAATGAGTTTCAGTTTCTAGAAGTGTAGTCAAACATGTCATATACATTTTTAAACACCTAGCACCACTCTTGCATGTTAGTAAAAAGCTTTAGCAGTGTGATTAGCATACAACAAACTCCCATGCATTAAGATTTTATATACCTCAGAATTTCTTAATTTACAGCACTTTTATAAGTAATACATTTTTCCTTTGGGATGATTTGTGTTTAAGACTTTGTCTATAGATTCATTTTTCACAGTGGCAAGTTTAAGAACTTGAAAATGTTTTAAGACCTTTTTTCTTAATAACCACGTTATGAAAACAGAGAAACAAAAACCCATTGCTTTTGCAAAGGAATGCAGATGCACAGTCTGTAGCATATAAAATTTTATAGACACAAGCCCTTGTAATTTTATTGCAGCATGCCAGTAGCATACACAAAGTGGCAGTCTGGTGAAGGATCTATGAGACGGAAATATATTTTTTGGAAAAATCTTGTAACTTGAAAAACCTTATATATTTATTTATTTCTGCATCGGCTTTAGCTTTTCAGCATGAGGAGACTCCTGAAATTTTACCTTCTTTATTGTTCTATTGTGATACTTGATGTTTTTGTTTTTGTTATGGTTTCCTTATATTAATATAATTATTAGTAATAATTAATTCAACAACCATTTACTAAGTCTTTACCATATTCTGGGCACTAGTGCATAAAGCTGAGTAAAATAGAATAGCTGTTGTGTAAGAACTGATGGTCTAGCATGGGAATCAGATAATTGATTAGTAATTATAAACATAATAATACTGTTTATTATATGCTGGACACTTTGTTGAGAGTTTTATAGATTTATTATTCCATTCAAAATCACCCTGGAAGGTTGAAATGAGGCAAAAGTAGTATCTTCAAACACTATCAGAGCTTCAAGATGATGAATTAAAATTATTAATAGTAATTGTATTTGTGGAGAGCTTTACAGTTTTCAGATAAATTTCTCATATGTCATTCAGTCTTACACACTTTTGTGTGGTAAGAAATCAGATATAATTATTTCTATTTTGTAAGGAGCTGAGATGATATACTTAAGGTTCCATAACCAGTATGTGGCAGAGTTGCACTTTAGTACCCAGGGGCTATGTACCCTCTTTTGTTTTCTTTCCATTGTTTTTATAGAATTTCTATTTGGATTAATCTCTTTCAATTTTTATTGGCAGTTGCTTGTTTTTCACTCTTCAACCAAAATCCATTTATGACCTTAAATGACATAGAGCTAATTAAATCCTCTCTTACAGATGACTTCTCTAGGGTTAGGATTTAAAAATTCTCAGAAATCTACAAAAAGCCACTCCACTAATTCAGCACTGTTTGGTAAAAATCCTAATTTGTGTTTAAGGGCTGGTTTGCTCACTATGAAAATGAGTATCCTAAAACATTGCATCTATTAAGCACTTGTAGTCAGTAACCTCTCAGAGCATTTTAGGACATGAAGCAATTTTGACTACAGCAGTTAATTAGTAGGATGTACACTGGAGCTGACCACCTACATTGAATAAAGGATAATGAAGAGGTTTCCACAGCAACAGGTCAGTTTGAAGAAGTTGTGTATATTGGGAGCAGGGCAAAACAAGGGAATGACAAGTCACCAGTGTAAATTAATAATAAATGGAAGAAACATCGATATAATAACAGACACTATTTTTAGAGCTTTACAAAACTTGTTCCCACAACTCAATGCAGTCATTATTACTATTATCTTTCTTTTGTAAAACAGTGTAGAACTGGCGGTACATGCTGAGGCCATCTGGTTCTAGAGCCTTTGCTTCCAATTACTATGTCACACTCCCCATGAAATAAGACTTTAGTGTTTTTCAATTTTTGATGGGGCTATCCCTGAAAACCAGTCAAAAATTAATCATTTCTGACATGTATAGTTATAGTTACAGCTAGAAACATATGAAGCTATTAAGTGAGATTTTTCCTGTTATTCCAGAACTACAAATAAAGTGGTAAGTCCAGGATAAAGGGCTCTAAGGGTCTCATATTGAATGCTCAGGGAGCCACTCCCAGCTGAGATAAATCACCACTCTGGAAGGCTTCCTAAACAGTCTAACCTCAAAAAATGAGTCCCACCACAAACTACCAGCCTCTTGAGCCCACTCCAACTATTATGCCCTAGGTTAATGCAAAAGAAAGACTAGAAGAGGGAAACTAAAATTTTGCAGAGTGCTGTATTTGTAAAAATAAGTTATTCCTTCCCTTTAGTTTCTCTTCCACACAGCAAAGGGACATAGGCCAAAGAAGAACAGTAAAGACCGCACACATCTACAAGAAGCCAGAATTTCATTTGCTAATGAAAGTCACTTAGTCAAAGGACTTGATGACCCCCCTTCATGATACTACTGGTAAAGGACATAGATAACTGGGAAGAGATGACATGGAGGGTTGGTCAAGTTGTAAGGGTCCAGGAATATTCTACTGGAATTCTCAGCTCCTAATGTAAAATGAATTTCAGGTATACTCTGTTGCTTGTGCAGAACAGGTAATATTGTGAGTGAGGCATTGTTTGGATTGCTCATGCTTGGGGTGCCTATCAAAGGAATGGAGCCGACCGTTCCCCCCCTTCCACTGGGGAACAAAACCTTAGGGGATTGCTACAGCTCATAAGAGAAGTTTGGGACAGCCCCATCATCACATTGCACCCAGCACTCAGCTGTGATGAGCCCACAGAAAATAAAATGAGCTAGATTAGCAAGTCAAGCCAAAAAAGGAAAGAAAGATAGTTAAGAATGGAGACACTTGTCTGTTTGTTGCCTTACAGCTGCCAAACTGTTTGTTCCCTCGCACTCTTTCCAGGATTTCACAAGGGAGTGCCTCAGCAAACTGAGACCCAATGGAATTATATCAGTCCCTCCCCTTCAATGGATTCCTTGGAGATGTGCGTGTGTGAAGGCAAAGTACCAGCTGGAACACAATGGGAACTTTAGGAAAGACAGCCAGCAGGCTACTAACACATAGATCTTGAGATTAACAATCTTTTACTTCTTTAGAAGTTTACCAATAAAAACTATGTTGGCCCAATTCGGAGTTCAGTCCCTGAGGCTAATCCCCTTGGCCCTGCGATTGCACTCTATTCATGGCTACTGTCTTTTCTTAACCCTGCGCTGCCCTTCTTCCTCCGCACAACCCTTGTGGTGCTGGATGCAACATTTTTTCTTTTCCCTCTACCTGCCCTAATATCAAAAGAGGTAACACAAATAAAAGGGACTGAGAAAAAAAGTGTGAGTGAAATACAGACCATACACAGGTCTAACAGGTGCCTGAGAGGGGGCAGAGTACAACTTTGAAACAGAAATATGGTTAAAGTTTTACAATAAACACTAAATCATTAGAATCAAAAAGATACTGCTAGAATAAGAACAAGTGACAAGAAGTAATGGAATCTGATTACATTGTAATTTAGAATATTGCTGCTCAGCAAGAAATGTAATTGTGACAGCATATCTGGATAATGGTTACAAAGAAATTAACATTTTTCCTGTATATACTTTGAAAGACTGAGAGTTCTCAGTAAACCTAGATGTATGTGTGTGTCTATGTGAGTTTATAAATTATTGCATATATATATATATATAATTTAATTTAATTTAGACAGGCGATATTTTACCTCTAAACTTAAAATTTATTTTTTAACCTAGACTATTACCAATATCAATAAGCATATAAACTTCCCAGAAGTAATTTTTATTTTTATCCCAAAAATATAATAGATTTACCCTGAACAGTTCTGTGTAATTCCTCAGAGATGGAACAAAAGCTAAGCAATATATAAATAATATTTGCCACAAGGTACTTTTTCCTGATAGGAATTTTTATATTTTCCATAAAAGAGACAAATAAAACAATGGAACACAACTGAGAGCCCAGAAATAAACTCAAACATATATAGTCAACTAATATTTGACAAGGGAGCCAAGAACACTCAAGAAAAGACAGTCCTTTCAATAAATGGTGCTGGGATAGTTGGACATTCATATGGAAAAAATGAAATTGGACCCATTTCTTATACCATTCACAATAAATAACTCAAAATAGATTAAAAACTTAAATGCAAGAGAAATCATGAAACTCCTCAAACAAAATATAGGATTAAAGCTCCTTGACATAGGTTTTAGAAATGATTTTTTTTCATGACACCTAAAACACAAGCAACAAATAAAAAATCAACAAGTTGGATTACATCAAACTAAAGAGATTCTGCACATAAAAATAATCCAGAAGCAATAGGAAAGCAGAGGAAGCAGGATCAAGCTCAGGATTCAAACTCACCTGTGAGGAAATCTCCCTCTCGTTCATTTCTAACCATGTCTGCCTTAGTTTCCAGCTAAAAATCAATAAAAATAGAAGTAATATACTGGCCATGCCAATTTAATCTCTAGCCAAAATACCTTTTTAATTTAAAGGTCAATAATTTGACTGTTTTGTCCAATCAAGATGGCAGAGTGGGTAAATGCTCTGCTTGCATTCTCTCACAACCACATCAAAATTACAACTAAACTACAGAACCATTACTGAGAATCACCTGAATTCTAGCTTAACCAAACTCCTGCAACTAAGGATACAGAAGAAACCACCTGGAGAATGTTAACAGGGGCAGAGGTGTTGAACAGGCTGGTCCCACATCCATGTATGACTGCTAAAACGCAGGAGGGATATTTCAGCTGAGAGGGTCTCCCCGCCCTGGAGGAGTGAGGGGTCTGTGGGGACAAAGACCCAAAAAGCAGTTTCCAGGCTCTCAGCCTCACATAGAAAGGTGCTGGCTCAGGTAGTAAATGACCATCAACTGTGATCAGATGGCCATCAGCTGTGGCTAGTTGGCCGTCAGCTGTAACCCGTCAGCCATTGGCCACTAATATAACTGCCATGGCTACACTAGCAGAAAAATTGGGGGCTAGCAAGAAGATGGTGGCTGGCAAGCGTGGACTGCTATTAGGATGGTGGGTTACAGATTATGTAGATCCTGCTTCCTGTGTCTCCAGCCCAGCCGCCAGCGAGAATATATTGGTTTGATTCCCCTATTGATGGCTCTGTGGGTGTTCCTGTTTGGCCTCACCATATCCTGCGTTCTTATGTGGGGAGCGGGAGCAGAGAACCTGCAGGCCACCCCACATGACAGGGTCCCAGCCCCACATCAAGCTCCCCAGCCCAGGATTTTAGTGCTGGGAAGAGAAGTTCCCAAAACTTCTGGCTTTGAAAAACAGAGATTGTGGATGAGTGAGTGGAGGAGTAGCTGGAGTCCCAGGCGCTCCTCCTAAAGGGCCAGTCCACAGACTTACTTGTTGATGGACTCATGTGATTTGAGCTCTAGTGCTGTGGCAGTAGTTTCAAAGTCACCAGGGACATACAGGGGAGGAACTGAACTATCTGGCCTCAGGACAAGGGCTGGAGGGGCAGCTTACTCCTAGACAGAAGTCCTGGCAGAAACCATTATTTCTTTGTTGAGCTCTCCCCACTCCCTGTGTGCAGACTTAGGTGGGCATCATATCTAAATCTGCATTAACCTGGCTAACACATTTAACCCTGCCCTGGTGATTTTCTGAGACACTGCCCCACCCAAATTGAGGGCCCACTCAAACTGTCTCCAGTGTTTTTTTCATATAAACAGCCTCTCTTGGCTTATGCTGCAGAATTTTCTAAAATCTCTCAATAGTTCACAAATCCAAAACAAGCATCATCTGGCCTCAGTGTACCTATGGCTGAACAGCCCCAAACATGGCACTGGTGGCAGCTGACCTCGGTGTAGGCACCGCCAAACACAACACCAGTGGCAGCCATTTGTGGATTGCTTTGTGTACCATTCCAGGTTGTCCTGGGGGGGGGGCACAGGTTGTACTTGAATTTGGCCTGCAGCATGGCCTCTCCCAGGGGACTCTGGGGACAGCATGCTCAGTGGTCAGCTTCAGATCCAGATGGAGAATGACTGGGCCACCTCTGTGGATGACACACACAAAAGGCAGACTCAGAATGCACTGGAGCCTAGCTAAAACAAATCCTGCTCCATAGGGTCAGCCCCTGCACAACAACTTCTCTACTGTAGTCATTACCAGGCCTAACAACAAATCAGCCCAAGGGTCAAATCCCTCCCATTAATGTGCAAACAACAACCAAGCCTCACCTATAACAGGAGGGCACACCTGGAGCACCTGGCTCTGGAGACCAGGGAGATTGCACTACTGATTCCCACAGGACACCTACTACATAAGGCCATTCTACTAAGGCTTGGAGGCATAGCAGCCCCACATAGAAACAAACAGCCAAAATGGGGAGAAAAAGAAACATGTCCCAAATAAAAGAACAGAACAAATTCCCAGAAAAAACAAAAAAAAACAAAACAAAAATAAGACAAGCAACCTACTAAATGCAGAGTGCCAGATACACTAGTTACAAGATGCTCAATGATCTCAGAGAGAACTTCAATAAAGAGATAGGAAACATAAAAATGAAGATAGAAAGCATGAAAAAGAACCAGCCAGAAACAAAGAATGAAATAACTGAAATGAAGAATGCATTAAAGGGAATCAACAGTAGCTTACACAAAGCAGAGGATCGAATCAGTTATTTAGAAGATAAGGTAGCAGAAAACACTGAGTCAGAACAGCAAAAAGATTTTTAAAAAATGAGGAGAGTTTAAGGGGCAACTGGGTCAACATCAATGTACCAACATTCACATTATAGGTGTACCTAAAGGAGAAGAGCGAGCAAGAAATTGAAAACCTATTTGAAGAATCAAATTCACAGTTTTGCATATGGATATCTCATTGTTTCAGCACAATTTCTTGAAAAGACTGTCCGGCTGATAGTTTCTGAGATTTACATTTTTTATTCCAAAGAATAGCTGATCAAATACCTTCTTTCCTCAACCCTGAAAATCCCATGAATGTCATTGGCCACGTTGGGAAAGATGCCCATCCCTGGGTCAATTAAGTATGACTAGGAGTGGGGACAAAATATAAAATGGATGTTCATGCTGGAACCATGTAGATGATGCATAGGATGAGATTGATCCTAAAGGAGGAATGTTTTGGACAGGCAAATGGCATTTCCTGTATTTATTCTCAGAAGCTGTAAATATTCTAAATTTCTAAAGTGATACAAGAGTAAACCATGTATTATAAACTCTCAGTTTTGACAGCTTGCTGAAAATACCAACTGTGTCTGCCTGAGACATTAATATCAAATCAGAACATAAAATTTAAGTTCAATCTGCTCATGTAGAAAGTCCCTAGAAAATCTTCCTCCATCCAAATCAGACTTTTATCCCTGACTCTATTCAGTTGCCCTATATGAAAGTAGACTTGATCTCATTTTGTATTATTCATCCTTGAAAAGTTTTGCAGGAGCTAACGTAGAGCTCACATTCTCTGATCACCCTCCATAAATGGACACTGTTCCCTCCTCATCTTGTCTGGCTTTGTTCTTCTTCAGATTACTTGTCACAACTTGGAGTTATTTGCTATTTTCTGTGTTTTGTTTTGTGTTTGCACACCCGTATTTAATAATGTAAGCTCCACAAGAGTAGGGACTTGCTGTTTAGTTTTCAACTATATCCCAACACTTTTAAAAAAAGTACTTTGTGAAATAACGATTCAGAAAGTTTTTAATAATGAAATATAAATTATGATTATTTATATTTCTGCATTGTTTTAAAAACATATAAATGTCTTTACAAAAATGGGATCCATTATTGAAAGGGTCTGAGTGTTGAAACAAGGCCAAATTGAGGGGCTGGCGATTTTATAATACATTCTGAAAAGGTCTAGTCATCTTAACTCATCTCATCCTTCAAAATCAGAGATCTAACACTCACATTTACAAATTTTTCTTGAATTTTTCATGTACTGCTGCTCAATGTGTCAAGTGAGAGAGAACAGATGTAGTTAGTGAGTGATCAAGCAGATGTTTCATTTGTATTACCATTCATTATAACATGTCATAATTGATAGCACACCCATGCAGTATGTCAAGTATCTAGAAATTATTCTCGGTCTCTTTTTAAGGGAACTCATGGTTTTAAAAAAATCCCATGAAACACATGGGAGAGTTAAAATATATTTTTTTCCTAAAAGAAATTGTCATTACTGGATAGCATTATGCGGTGGGGCAAAACTCCTTTTTAGGTTACACTGATATGGAAGGAATTTTTGTCACACTCTGTAGAACAATCATGGTACCATGGAGAATGGTCTAATGAGATTATCATGCAACCCCTCCCCAGTGCTTACTTCCAGTCCCTAGGTGGATTGGATGTGGCAAACCCTCACACCTTCAAACCCCCCACATATATAAAGGTATACCTTCTTGCAGGTATGTTGTACTGTTAAGTATATCCATTATATGCGTTTGGTGATATTCATCATGTTTTTTCAATACTTATGGAAAGATTCTGCCTTCACAAGGTCTTCCACCCCCACTAATTCTCATAATGGGTATTAGGGATATTTATTTTTGTAATTTACAATGCAGGTTTCTGGAGGCTTTCTGTGTGAATATTGTTTGTTTTAATTAAGCTAGCACACAGCTTTATTGTATATTTATTGGGGGTGTTTCTTTTTTTGGTCTTTGACTTTCTATGAAAAAAGTATGTTCTTTAGTTCACAAACTTAATTGTACAACAAACATTTACTTAGAATAGTTATCTTTAAATCAAATCAAATTAAATTGGCAGAGAACTGTTGGGTATTTTGGAGGCTCTCTGCAGAATCAGAGAGGCTTACGTGCTGTCTAAAAACCTACCAAAGGGCCTTTGCTCTCTAGCTCCTTGAGGTCATTTCTGACTTCCCGTTTTTTTGGTCCTTTGAAGTCATGTTTCTCCTGGCTTCCAGTCTTCCATGTCTCCATGGAGCACAGAAATTTTCTGTGAGGCTGAGAAAATTTTGTAATAGGATCCAGCTGACCTGGGCATCCTGCGCAATTGTAGCTCTAAGATTTTACACGTAACTCTAAGATGTAACTCTGAGCTCCCTCTTCCAGTCTGTAGACCAAGGCATGGGTCCTGGCCGAATTAGCAACTTGCTAAACTTTCTCTCCGCACAATACTCAAGCATCTCTGCCTTCCCAAATGTTGCTTTCTTTTTACCTTTGACACTTCACATCATCTTCTCTATGTTCTTAAATATGCAGATAGGAGGAGCTTTTGTCTTTCAGCATTTTCTACTTTGTGTTCTATAAAATTACTTGAGGGAAGGAAATATGAAAGATCTAACTATCTGTTTGGAATTGGGAGCGGGGAGATAGTATAAAAAATTCAAATTAATATTCCTTAAGCTTAGCCAGACACTGCTGTTTTTATCGACTTCTTTTTCCATATTTCACTTGTCACTTTTAAATGATGAAGAGGTTATAGCTGGATAAAGAGATAGGATGGAAGACAGCAATACATTTATGCATGATTCCAAATATACTTGTGGTTTTTACTCCATTTGGCTATGCAGAGGCCCCACAACAAACTATAATATATATATTTAAATTAATGGATACACAGGACAGATAATTCAGTAGACTCCTACGCCAAGTTAATGTTTAGAGTGTGCAAGATTAGTTTAAGGGAGTGACAGACTGGCATTGCAAATGCTTGCTTACAATGAGGTTCAGACTTTCCTAAGAAGTCTATGACCCTGGGGCTTTGAGGGGATGGACAACTAGACGGGAAGGGAGCATGCAAGAGATTCATCCCAGGAAGGAAGGACCTCCCCAATGAATCTGCACAGTTAGTATTTAAGCTATAGTATCTCCATTTAAGTCCTAGAAATAAATGCTTGGGACTTTTTTTTATGCAACTCTGCTTCCAATATTTATTTGTTACAATTAAATTCCTTCTGTTCCAAACAAGTATTTCAGAAAATGTTATTAAAGTTCAGACCTTTTCAATCATTAACAGGCTTCACTTTAGGCAAGAAATTTGCTTATGGAACAAGCGGTTTAATTTATAAACCTAAGTTCTTCATTTTTAGTCACCCAACCCAGTAATTTCACCAGTAAATCTCTAAGGAGAAAATATGATCCAATTGGAACTTGCAACATTTTAGTACCATTCCTGAGGCCCCACATCATTCATATATCATTTGGTTGCCCTAATTGCCTCCATCTCTGTCTCTTTTACAGTATTAGAACCCCTAAATTAAACTCCACCTTTACTAAATTACACCCAATCTTTGTTCTCTGTACAATGCTAATTGCTTTTTATAGGAATCTGATGAATTCCTTACCAAGCCGCTTCCTTAGGAAGAGGAGGTTACCAGTGCTAAATTTTTACCATTATTCGGATTTTGTCTACCATATATTTTAGCTCCATAAACTAAATAATGCTAATACATTAGTATCTGTGGATACATGCTATCTTAATTTGAAAAAAAACAACTAAAAGGATGTATTTTCCACCAGACTGACTGCTCTCTGAAATACCTAGTAATGACTCAGAATTCACTCTTTAGATGAATTGGGATGATTGTTTGAAAAGAAAAGTCTCAGCTCTGATAACTTCCTTCTGAGCTTTCACCTGATCTGTTTACATGACCGTGAAGTATTTATATGACTACTGAAGAGTGAACAAAATCCATTAACAGTCTTTTGTTTTGTTTTGCACTTAACTTGACAGATTTATCATTATTTTTAAAATGGAAATAAAAGTAGTTTGATTTAACTGACTTGATTGACTGACTGCTTTGGCACTATTTAGACATCGTTTTAACTAGCAGTTTACATGCTGCATAACACTCCATTGTAAAAATGACATTAAAAAAAAAAAAAAGCTTCTGTAAGATCTCCCTGCTCATTATGAGGAATCAGATACCCTGAATTAGAATCTCAAAGTCCAACCTGACTACAGCAAAGATCTAATGAAATCTGTGCTCTCCTAGGAGCTCATTTAATTAACCCAAGTGTTGCTTTCAAGTGCACATTATGGTGTTGCTTGTAAATTCACATATACTGTATGTAAATTGTAAGACATCTCCAAGGAGAGAGAGTTTGGTGACAGTCCAGTTTACATTTCTTTCTTGGCTATAAGCATTTTTCTTTTCCCTTTTCACATTTTACATTTAGCATTGATAGATGCAGATTGAGGACTTTTGTTTTCCTAGCTATTGTTACCAAGATACACATTTGTTCCTTTAAAATATGGCAATTCGTTCAGTAAATATAACTGCTTACTGCTTTAAGGTTGAAAGCGGGGAGAAAGGGAAAAAAAGGTGCAAGCATACAAAAGTTGTATTAGTTGACTCAAAATCTGGATGGATAAATTGGACTCTTCAGTGAAACAAATTTTGCCCTTGAGAGCCAGACATTTCACCTAACGGGGGAAAATAAGATTTTAAAAAAGCTTATTTAAAAAAAGTCTTGATTTTAACATACCATATATTTTGAGAGGAAAAAAGAAAGACAATTCTCCTTTGTTCTAGTTTCGTAGGACATATCTAATCTCTCGTTTTATGAGATCATTCATTGAATAACTTGAATAAATTAGTAAGAGAAATCTTTACCCTCACTGTTTTAACTAATATACATTCCTATCTGTTGATATTGACCTGTTTTTCAAAGTTGTCACCAATGAAATTGGAACCAGTGAATTTAGTCTGGAACTATAAACAAATGATATTGGTTTTTTTCTTTGCCTTTTCTCATCCTTATCCTGATGAAGGTCATGTAATTCAGCAAATGCTGAACTACCCCAAGGTTTATATCCTTTAAATAATCCCTTTCCCATGAGCTCCTTCTCATAGAAATGTAATACCAGTTGGTCCAAATCTAAAGGGTTTCTTATCTGAAACACCTGGGGGCAGATATGCTTCAGAATTTATGATTGTTTTTAGATTTTAGAAAGGTAATACCGAATAGTCAGTATATTAATGAGCACCCCCAGTGGTGTGTTCCATAGAACACTTAAGATTATATATTTATATAATGAATACATAATATACTTTATACTTAAACATTTTGGCATATTTTGGCAACATACATGCATATTTATACTAAAGGGATTTTAAAAATTCTATATATTGCTTGCCAGTTCTGTTCAGATTTTGTTACCAAATAAGTTTTAGAGCTTTCGGACTTCATAATTGAGGATAAGTGACTGTAGACTTGTAATAAGTCACTATGTAGGCAGAGGTCTCAGATGGACGCGGAGAATCCCACACATTGAGGTACACGCCCTCCTCTTGAATGTGAATGAGATCTGTTAATGCGATGGGATGTCACTTCTGATTAGATTATGTTACATGGCAAAGGTAATTGGTAGTCACTCTTGTAATTATTTTACATTATATCAGACTTTATCATAGCCCCCTGGAAAGAGACTGTTCTGCTGACTTTAAAGAAGTAAGCTGTCAGGTTGTGAGAGGGCTACATGGCTAGGAACTGAGGGCAGCCTCTAGGAGGTAAGAGACACCCTACCGGATAGGCAGCAAGAAAATGGAGACCTCAGTCCTACAGCCACAGGGAACTGAATTTTGCCAACAGCTTAAATATCATTAGAAGAGGACCTCAATCCTCAGATGAGAAATGAGACCGCACCCCCTGCCAACATATTAATTTAAGCCTGGTGAGACTCTGAGCTAAGGAACCAGCTAAACTGTGCCCAGACTTCAGTTTGACAGACACTGTGAGATAATATATTTGTGTTGTGTAAATTCAAATTAATTCTGAACTGTAATAAAGAATAATACGCATTTATTTGAGAAAAAAAAAAAAAGCTGCATTCCCCAGAGACACATTCAGGTAGCAACCTTTAAATTTTGTTCTACGGGCACAAAGGGGAGGCCACTTTTTATAGCAAAAGTTCCTGCCCAGGTTCTCAATGAGGTCCATTTTATGTAAATGAGGGATTCAATTGTGCAGTTCTGATTGGATGGGACAGGTCTCAGTCCATTGGTAGAAAGGTGAACCCAAGATTTTCCTGCAGTTGTTACACTCAGATACTGTAAAATAGTGGAGCATACATAGTGTGGGAAGCCCAGAGTTCAATCTGAGGTTCTTCCCTGTATAAAGAGTACATGAGGAGCCCTTGTCAGCAAATGGCCTCTAGCCTCTTTTCATGATTGGCCTTCAGTTGATCATGGGGAGTCTGCCTCTAAAGATATATTCTTTTTATGGGTTTGTATCAAATCAATCTTTCTTCTTGGGATCCACAGTTGTTCTAAGCTACAAAGTTTGTAGCAATCAGTTATGCAGTAACAGAAAAATAATAAATTCAGTGAATTTTATTCATTTTCAGCTCAAATCCTCTTTCAGATTCTTATCCACGATTTAACTCTCTTACTCTAATTCTTATTAAGTCATTGTCTCAGTTCTGTGAAGAAGCACAGAAAAAGATAATTTGAGATGAGGACTTTTAGGTTAATTTTATAGCTGATTCTCATGTTAAAGAAAGTATATGTAATACAGAGAGAGTGGATGGGATTTAAAAAAAAAGCTCTGAGAAGAGCATATTAGAGAAGTGACTGAGTTTTAATTTATATAACAGTTCATTTTTAACTAGAAGGTTTTTTGGAACAAGTCTGTTTTCAAAGATGAAATACAAATCTGATAAAAATAAAACACACAATATTTTACAATTTGGAATATCATTCATGAAAGTCTAATAACGAAAACACTTTATACCTGTCACTTCAATTCTGACTACGGGCATGAAAAGAGCTTGTTCCAAGATATTAAATTTAAAAGTGCTTTGGATCAAACTGCCTACTCGAAGCTTAGAATTTCTATCAGAGTTCCCAGGGTGAACTGGTTTTAGGGAAGATATTGTTCTTTTTAAAATTACTTCACCATGTCCACTCTCCATATTTTAACACCTCAACTTCTTTCCTTTTTCTGAACTATCCGATTACTATGTGCAATCAATATTTAATAGAATGATTTAAAAAGCTCTCTTATAAAAATTACTGAATTCGTGATAATTGTTTATGACATCTCTGTTTCTCTTTCAAATTTCAGACCTCATTAGCCAAGATATATGTGCTCAATTTATCCACATGTACAATCTTTGTATTTTATGTTAAGCCACTTTTCTTCATTAAGGAGAGCAAATCCCATCTGGATTATACATACTAAATAACATGTAACTTCTTTAAAGTTTACTTCTTGAGTTGAAGCACATTTTGAGAATTAAATCAAGAAAAATAAGAATGTTTTTCTTATTCTCCCCATTTAGTGTCTTATCTGAATATAGAAACTCAATTCCTTCAAAGGCTTAAGTAGGGAGGAACAAATAAGACTATGACCTGAGCTGTGCTTTGGGCCTTTCTATAGGCAAGGACCTCCACCCAAAGCAGGACTGAAAACTCTCCTGGACAAACTGCATCGTTTTATTTGGCATTCTTTAAGGGCCTAGCATCAATCAGAATGTGATATAATGATTTCTACTGAGTCAGAGTTGGAACCAAATTTCTAAACGGATTCTAGTAATATTTCTCTAAAGAGTACCAAGACATGGATGAGATAAGGCCACATTTCAAGGAACCTGTGAAGCAAGCAAATTGATGACCTTAACCCGAATACATTTTGAAGGAAATATTTGTTGTCCTTACCCATTAAGAATGCATTTTTGAGAATTGTGAAAACATTATTTATGAAGATGAATCACTGCTATAAATGTTTCTAAACCATTGAAGACAGCCTGAGCTGAACTGGCTAAACATATCAAGACAGAGTTTCCGGGCCAGAGAGAAGCTGGATGAGAAGGGCTGGACTGAGTTTGGGCTGAAGAGCCCTGGGACTCATGGGTGTCAAATCCCCATGCCATGAGCACTCCCAACTGAATATGTTAACATTTCAAGCGGTCACCCTAAGGTGACTAATGCTCCATGATGAGGTATTACAAAGATTATTCCTGCTTCCACATAACAGCTAAAGAGTGCAGAGCTGTCTCTCTCCTCCATTGTGATTCTTCCAAACCTGGCTTTTAGAGGTGGGAGTAGGAGAATGGGAAAAATAAATCTGCTTCTTTTTCCTTTTTATAATCTTAGAGTAAACTATCTGTCAATGAGGAAATTTAGAAAACCCTCTGAAATATTTTTCAAATCTTATTGGTTTTGCCCATCACTCTATTCCTCAAATAGTACATGGAGTCTCTCAAATATGTATTTGCTAAATGAATGAAATAGCTATTTGATTCTAAAACCCATATTCTCTCTATATTCACAGCTGCAAAAAGAAAGTACATAACTATTTGAGCACTTTCTATGTCCTAGAAATATTCTCCTGAAATAGATTATTTTATGATCTGTTTTATCTAAGATTCCATAACTTTAAACTCAGATAATTTGATTTCAGAGCTAGAATTTTTAACCATTACCACATATTATCTCATTTGGAGTGGAAGGATCACCCAAGAGATTGCCACCCAAATTTCAGGTAGAGAGATGGTATTAACTGAGAGTGACTAACTAAATGCTGCTTCTCATAACCAAGAAAAAATTTATCCCCCAAAGTTACCTTGTTTTTTTATATAAAGGAAGAGAAAATTAAATGAAAATAAGTAGTCTGCATAAAATGTATAATTAGGACAAAGACTTTGGTAGTGTTCTTATAATGTCATCTAGGTATGTATAGCCCGGTCAACTAAAACCTTATTCACGAACCACAGATGTTAATATAATAGAGATGGATGTGTTATGTTACCTTAGCTTGATGTAATCAACTATTCAGATAAATGAACTAGAGCCAGTTATTCAGAGTTCACGCTTACCAAACACCCTTCTGAATATTTGACTTCCAACTAGATTGTTGATAAGGAAAGGAAACATTGACCTTGAACATGAGTAGTCTATTTGACAGTTATATTTGTCACTATAAAATAATTCATTGATATCATGGCTTTACACATCTCTTGTGGCTCCATAATACTAGTTTCAACTTGAGTAAAAATGTTCCATACTGAAAACTTTCTTGTAGAAATAGCTTTCATTTTTCAGATTGACATATAACTTACCAGTTAATAAAAAAATACTTTTTATATTCTTGGCATTTTCAAAGTGCAAAGAAAAAATACATTTTAGGTAGATTACAACTTTTCCTGATACAGAAGAGTATCCTGATATACAAACATGTATTCTATAAATCACTACTATGGGAATGAAAAATAGTATAGGTTTGGTATAAGGAGCACTTATTTGTAAAAAAATTGAAAATACAATCTTATAATCAAGTAGTGACAATGAACATAAAATATTCACAATGCCTCAGATAATTTTAAGTAAACAGAACCCAAAGAATCAAATCTCCAAACTATTCCTGGCAAAGTTTCTTTATTTGCTCTATAGAAAAAACAAAAAAACAAACAAAACAAAACAGAAACAAACAAACAAAACCTTTGATTTTTCATTAAGAACTGCCTTTTTCAGGGAGCCTTCTTCTTAGAGACACTAATTTTTTTTCCTGATGAAGGTAAAATATTTGATCTATGATTTTCTTTTTTCACTTTATTTTTTTAAGCAATAAATATCTTATAATATTCTAGCTATTCTTATGAAACCACAGTAAATTTACAACACACACTGCAGTTTTTGTAGTTCTGTAGTTCACAAATATTTTTTCTTTCAGTATATGTTCATTATTCATATACTTCTGTGTCCATTTTTATGTGTGAAACACTTCAAGTTTTATACTAGGGAAAATAAAGTGCAATATTGATATATTTATAATTATTTTCAATATATTTTGAATTTTCTACCAATAACAATTCTACCTTATTCATGTTTCCCTTCTTTTAGAGTTCCATAGGGATTCTCATTAATTTTGACCAGAGCAAACTAAATTAGTGAATAACTATATACAGATTTTTTTTTTTAATTTATTGGGGTGACAATTGTTAGTGAAATTACATAGATTTCAGGTGTATAATTCTGTATTATATCATCTATAAATCCCATTGTGTGTTCACCACCCAGAGTCAGTTCTCCTTCCATCACCATATATTTGATCCCCCTTTACCCTCATCTCCCTACCCCCACCCCTCTTACCCTCTGGTAACCACTAAACTATTGTCTGTGTCTATGAGTTTTTGTTTCTCATTTGTTTTTCTTGTTCTTTTGTTGTTTTTGGTTTATATACCACATATCAGTGAAATCATATGGTTCTCTGCTTTTTCTGTATGACTTATTTCGTTTAGCGTTATAATCTCAAGATCCATCCATGTTGTCACAAATGGTCCTACATCATCTTTTCTTATCGCTGAATAGTATTCCATTGTGTATATATACCACAACTTCTTTATCTTTAAGTTAACAGAAGTAATTTGGAAAATACTCTTATGAAAAGATGGGAAATTATTTATAGAGAAAGTATCTCTCTTTTTGGGGGGTTGGGTAAGAGAAGCGGCATTGATAAAGGCTTCAAGCTTGTTTTTTGAAATACATTCTTATCTTCAGTCATTTTTAAATATTCACAATTACTTATTAGTTCAATGAAAAATGTTAATGTTTTCATGGGTTCATTTATCTATTCCATGACTGAGTTTTGAGTATCTATTAGGTGATAGAAAATATGTCTGATGGAGAATTACAGAGATAAATAAGATACAGTATTCTTCTTCAAAGACCTCTCAGAACATCAGAGAATTCAGACACATAAGAAAACAAGCACATGACAACATTATATCCTAAATAGCACTTGTATTGAACAGTCAACAGATCCATTGCATATTCTGACACATACGTGGAAATTAGTACCTTATTTTTTGCATGTTAACTTTTTGGTTTATCCTTGCATTCCATATTCTGGTAGAGAATTAATATAAAGACATTTGTGTCTCTTATCTCTCTCTCTTTTGTGGAAATTGTCAATATAGATAGAAAGAGTTTGGCACATACAACTGACAGCAAAAATGGGATACCAAGTTCACTGCATATGCATATTAATGTAGATATAATCCCTACAGATAGAAAATAGGTATTAATCTACACTGCTACTAAGCTCCTTCACTTTCAATGTGGTTTTCCAATTTTCTTTTTTCAGGCAGTGATTGTACATAGACATGAGCTTCTCAACGAAATAAACAAAACTGAGCAAATGCTTTCAACTGCAAATACTAGCTCCTGGCATAGTATCACCCAAATCAAAAATCAATACTGAGAAATGGACTCTGCAAAAACAAATTAACTGCACTACTGACTTAGACTTGGTTGGCAAACTTTTGCTCTGCTTTGGTTTAACCTTTATTGTGATATAAATTCAATTAAAGAATAGATTACATATCTAACCAAGTCTTACATTAGCAAACTTTACAGCATGTTTAACCACAGTGTAGTATAAGTCTCAGAAATCCATATGCTTTTATCTCAGATTCTTTTGTGTTGTCATATTGTTTGTAATGTCAACATTTTGGGGACAAACTTTTTGGAATGTAGTTAAACTACAAAGCACAATATTTCATTCAAGAATTTGAGGATGCATGACTGTCCATTTATTGTTAGATTAAAGAAAATAAGTGTTTTAAAAAGAATCTTCTTTTATAATTTCCTTTATTTTCTATTATCTAGTATCACAAAAATGAACATAGTAGATTAATAGTCTTACTCAACTGGGGAACTGTTCTAATATATCTATAACTTACAGCAAAAGTATCATGTATACATACAGAATATGGACTTTTCATGAGACACAAATATCTGAAATATTGAGAAAAACATTTGTATTTTAAAATTAGTGAAATGAGTTAAAGCCATATATATTGTTTCAAAAAGTTATTACTGTCCTTTTTAACGTTATTTTAAAATTGTTTTAAATTATAAATATTTAAATTTAAATACATAAAGTATTATTTAAAAAAGAATGTTATGTCACTGGAGAAACTCAGTTTCATTCAGAGCTATAGAGTTGGCACCTATGTATGGTTTGTGTGGCTCAGTCACAAATCACAACAGTTATGCATAGCATTCACCTGGCACATAGTAAGAGCTCAGACAGTGGGAGTTATCATTATGATTATAATTATTATTAGCATTAACAGGACTGGGTAATCTATACATATTTCTGTGTCTTATGTGTCTTATGCATTGCAAGTTATTATATATATAAGTGTATATATATGTGTGTGTATATATGTGTGTGTGTGTATATATATATACACACATATATATGTGTATATATATATACATATATATATGTGTGTGTGTGTGTATATATATATGTATATATATATATATATATATATATATAAAGCATTTATTCTGGATGTTGATATATATCACTCATTGCTCTCTAGGTGATATATGTATACTAACTCATTTAATACTCAGTAACTCTACAAAATAAGTACAGTTATTATCCTTATTTATGGATGTGAAAACTGAAACCCAAAGTAGTCCAGAAGAAAATACTGCTGGTATTATAGTGATACAAACAGAATTCTATTCCAGGTAAAATGGTTAGACCCATTCTCTTAATCACCATAAGGTATTGCCTCTTTATATATCTATTAATACATTCCTATCTTTCTATCTATCTCTCATCTCTCTTTCTGCTTCAAATATCTGTATGTACATGCATTGTACACAGACATGTAAACACACACACATATGTATTTGAGTTTCCTATTATTATTTCCTGCATCCTTGCTTCAGTTTCCAAAAATGAATGACTGGGAAGAATAATAAATTATTTTCTGCTCGCATAGGAATATTTGAGTTTTACGTTGAGATAATGAATTTAAAAAGCTTATCCAGCATTTGGCACAAATAAAGTGCTTATAATAGAAAATTTTCTATTGCAAATGGCAGGAATCCAGCAACTTGAACTAGTTTAAGAATAAAAAAGGAAAAAAAAAATAGCAGGGTAATTTATTGGCTCATGTAACAAAATTACATTATACCAGTGTAGAATCAGTCACTTGGGGGCAATGAGGAATTTGGATACTCTCTGGACTCTCATTATCTGTCTGAGTCTTGTCTCTCTGTGTCAGCGCCATCTTTCACAATTACATAAAACTCATCAAATGGGATTTTTCCAGTACAGCAGGGAACATGACCAGAGGCTACTCAAGACTGGCACTCTTCCATTCTTTTGAGCAGAATAAAATCTTCCCCAACAGCTTCACTTAAAAAAAAAAAAAGAAAAAACAAATCTCAGAATAGAATCCTGTATAATCTAACTTGGGTTTCTAGCCCATCATGGGATCAACTATTACGTCCAAATGGATGAGTGCATGCCTATGATTAGGGGAGCTAGGTATAGCTAGCTGACCGGCAACCGTCAGCTGAACCAAAAAGTTGGGATGAAAGAGCAGTAATTCGCTCAAACATAAGAAGCAATGGCAAACAAAGTAATACATGTTAGTTATTGTCATTGTGAATTTAATTAAAGCTTTAATGAGGGGGAAGAGTTGGGAGGTAAGATGGGTGAAGAAAGTCTATCTAATTAGAAAACCTTGGGATCAAATCTTCTCTGGTTTCAGTTGAGGTTTGGTGCCTCTTAGCAGCAGTTACCAACCCAGCTTAAATATCGATGGAAATATTATGGGTACTGTGACTGTCTGGGACTTTGGGGGATAATGACATTGACTCCAGAAATATCCTTATCAGACATCCCTTTCATAGTCCAGGTCCCAGGTAATGGTCGAGGTGTACAGGTTCATTGCATTTCTACTTCCCAAGATAGTTGCTTGCCATTTCCTCATCCGTGAACTCCAGGACACATCCTCCCCTTAAAGTTCTCCTTCTCCCCACTTTCTGTACAGAGATAAGAACTGTAGTATCTCCCTTTTGAGAACCAGGCCCAGGAGGACTGGAACCAACTAATAATTTAATTACTAGAATTCAGTTGTTTGGGACTTTCATATTGCAGCTATATTATTAACAGATTTGACTCCTGTTAGCTCATGTAGTTCTTGATCCTTATGTTCTACTTCACACTTGGTCCAATCACTCAGTATATAATCTTTTCTCTGCATCTCTTAAGAAATCCTGATAGCTGTGTTATTGAAAGTTTAAGGGCTACATCCAGATAGTTTGCACACTCCATTTGTTGGAAAAATATTCCGAGTTTTCTAAAATGAAATTCTTCACACATCTATTTCTCCTTACTTTTTCCTCCAGCTCTCAGGACTGAGGCATTCATTTCCTAGCTCCCTGGGTCCTTGTCTCAGAATTGTTCTTGCTGAATAGATGGATATAGGTTAGTCCACCTCTAATGGCTGCTATATGCAGGAGTTCAAAGATTCAGCCCCATTCCTCACATTGAAACATCAAAGGAGCAATCCCAGCAGGAGAGCTTTCTGTGGTATCAGCTGGGTTCTCTGTTGCAACTGTTACAACATTTCAACATTCCTTCTTTGCTAAATCCTGCCTCCCTCACTCCCTTACAGGTGTTATTTTCAAGAGCATTTCCCAATAAAACTCCAACATGCAAATTTTCATTTCACTGAGTCTGTCCAGTATGTGTAGACAAAGAACATTTATGTATAGAAATATTTAAATTTTAACCCTTAAAGACATTAAAAAAGACACTTTGTATAATTTATTCATTTAAACATGTATTCATCTGTCAATATTTATTTAGTCCTCATCATGTGTTTGACATAATACTAGTTGTTTGGGACACATACCATGGTCTTTATCTTAAAAAAGCAAAATAAAATAAAATAAAATAAAATAAAATAAAATAAAACTCTCAAAGTTAGTATCATGTTATAATCATGTAAGGTTGTGAATGGTTAGAAAAAAATTGTGATTCATCCAGAGCTATTTCTTAAATCAAAAGTGAGTCAATTAACTTCCTCTCAGATTTCATGAGGTAGAGGGATGTAAGACAGAAGAACAAAAGACAAAAGTAAGTCTTGAATGTATATGTAAGTGCTTCTCACTCCATCACCTGTAAGAATCAGTGCGATCTTACACAAACAGTTTACAAACATCGAGGTAGGCAAGTAATAAAGATCAAATCATTGAGAACAAGAGTTTTGTTCTTACATATGTGGCTAACACTGAATCTTAAAGGTGAATCTATAAGGGCCCTCTTAATATAAAAGGTAGGCCAGGGAGCAGATCTGCAGAAAGGCTGGCCTAGGGATATAGGAGGATAAGAACCAGAGTTGTGAACGGTAAATGTTATCCTTCGGATACTAAATATATAAGGAGTAATTTAAGTATATAAGTAACATAAGTATATAAGCAACATGAATATATCAGTAATAATAAGTATGTCCAAGAAGTTAGGAAATGTACAGAAAAAGACTGACATAATAGTTAATTTTAGAATAACAATAGAAGTAATAGTTACAAATTACTGAGAAGCTTTTATGTCCTTGCCATGTTAATGTGAACATATTAAGAGCAGATTTTTGAGAAACTTAAAAACATAGAAGTACAGAAAATAATATAAGATACACACTTTTGCCATTACCAGAAAAAAATATTCGCTATTGTTTCTGAATATATTTGTTTTCTTTGTATATAACTTTTAAAAATAATTCTACAAGTATAATTGACACATATTCTCCTTTACCACTTGCAATTCCGCTCCAAAAATATTTACTATCATGAGTAGATGTATATTCCTCCCATACACGTTTTATATATTCATGTACATACATGCCATATGGTATCAGTTCACTTGTATTTATTCAGTATATATAAATATTACCATGCTCTATCAACACTCTGCAATTTATGTTTTTTCTTTAGCATTGTGAGATTGTGATTCATCCATGGTGATCAATACAGATATGCTTTATTCATTTTAATGTTAGAGAGTATCCTATATGGCTATATGTTATTCTTGCAATTTTACCATACTTTATCTATTCATATTCAATTGACAGTGGTTTTAAGTTGTTTTTGCAATTTTGCTATTATAAACTATATCAGTGTTTGGACAGAATTGGATAGAACGCTTAACAGTTAAATTTGAATGGCTTATTATTTTTAAATGATGGGACAATATGCCAAAGAGTTACCAGAGTTAAAGAAACCTGCAAAGGAATGGTGCAATATTCTGCAAACAGCAAGAGTGGTGAATTAACCTACCCCATTTCTATGCTAGAAGATGCAGCAACATGAAAAGAGTTGCCTGATGGATCTCTGGTCTTTAGGAAAAGAATACAGGCCACTACCAATGACCTGGCTGGGAGGAAACCAGGGAACTAATACCCTAATCTCCCTTTTCCTTTGCTCTCCAGTCTTCTACTTGTGTTTCTGATAGCCTAAACCCAAATAGAAGTGGGAGGAAAAGAAAGGCCATTGGGGCAATCCCAGAAGCTGTTGGGACAGGATCGGACAAAGAAGGGTGGAGAGAGGATCTGGATGAGAAAATAGAAAAAACAAACAAACAAGCAAACAAACAAACAAACAAACAAAAACCCACAAAAACTGCTCTAATTAACAGTCACTTTGTGTGCTTGTGGCAAAATATGCTTACATATCTTGGTCAATGGTAGGGAATGTGCTTTTTTAACTTTGGTAGGTACTTATTTAGTTAGGTGACCCATCTCCCCCAATAGCAACATTACTGAAAATATATATATAAAATCGTTAAGGATGAAAAATAGAATTCCCATTGTTTTTTGTTCTTAGGTGAAGTGTTTCATTGGTGTTTTATTGGTGTTTTCCTAACTTAGGAATTTATAGAACATAAAGAATGCTCTGCTATTTATATAGCTGTCTAGTTTGGTTCTTTTCTAAGAATGAAATGTATTCAAGAGAGTAAAAATAAATTTTAATTGAATTTTATCCATTTTAACAGTGTTCTAACTTTTTGTTTATTTTCCATTGAAAGCAGTCAAAGGAGCAGACAAGAGCTTTTCCTTCTTTCAAAATACTGTTTTAGCACACCACTTGGGACATTCTTCTTCCTGGGTTTTATACTTTTATAAATAAAGTGACTATAATAAAATGAAAGTTGTGAACCACCAAGTTCCAGGCTGAATATAGTAACAAAACTGACATGAACATACAAACATATAAACATAACTTATTTACCAACCATGAGCTTGTCACATTCCCTAGGGAATCTGTCATTTAAAAGACACTTTTTTCCCTCTCCTTTTTACCTTGTTTTCACATAACTGTACACATAACTGATAAATAAATTTGTAAAAATAAAAATGCTACCATATCCTTGGGATTCAGATTCCCTGCAGAGGGTACCTCTCAGAAAACAAAAGCCTTCCAAGACTCAGAAGATGGCAGGTAGAAACGTAGAGAATATAGTAATAACAAGTACTAGGTTAAATTTTTATATTATGTACTTTCACTGCCTTGATTTCTAGTTTTGTTATCTTTCATTTACTGAGCTCCTACTCTATGCTGTCCAGGCTGTTAAAAATACATAATACCTAATCTTAAAAGAACTGTGAAATTTTGATAGTATTATCGTCATCTTTAAAAAACAGCCTAGAAGAATTTAAGTGACTCACCCAAAGACAAATCTAGTATTTAATACTAAATCTGGTATTTAATGATGATGTGCTGATCTCTGTGATTGCTGAGTTTATTAAGTTCTCAGAAAACTCTGTGATTTACACATTATACATTAAAATACATAAACCACATTTGAAATATTTCCTCATTAGAAAAATTGTGAAAATCAAACAGGGAATAAAAGTTCTTTGACAGCTCACACTTAAAACAAATTATAACCACTAAGAAGTAAGTCTCCTCTTTGTAGCCAAACTCATGGCCCCTCTCCACTTCCATTCAGGAGCCATTATTAATATGTGACAAACATACATTATTATTCTATTCCCCAAATATGTATGTTTGTGTGTGTGTGTGTGTGTGTGTGTGTGTGTATAAACATTTTATTGGACCACTGCAAACTATACCACTGAGAGCATTGCCTTTTTAAAACTCCCCATAGTCGAATCCTACCTCCAAAATATGTATATATATTCTGTCTTCTATCCATCTATTTCTTAATTGCACTGTGATGACCAAATCCTACTTTTATTATACTAGTGAGAGATGCAAATTTCAAATTGCATATCTTCCTCCTGCTCGGCTGTGGGGTGGGGCAGGCAGGTGTTTTAGGGCATTGGTGATGAGAAGGATCACTTCCCTCCAGGAGAGCTATTATCTGGCCTACTTCTCTTCTCAACCACCATCAACCTTGGACAGTATTGACTGTGCCAAAACATAAGGTGGGGTGACAGAAAAATGACTGGGAAAAGTCTATCATCCCTAGAAATAGATTAAAAAATGGCTGGTGTTTGACAGGGGGAGATGGGGGGTACTTTAAGACATATATCTGAGAAGCAGTGTATAGATTCACTGAGTGAAAAAAGACTGGAAACAGAGAAAACAGGTAGAAAACTGCAATAATCCAAGTGAGAAATATCAACAGCTTCTATGTGTTTAGTAGATATCACCCTGATGATGAAATGAATACAGTGAGAAATAGTATGGCAACAGAATCAAGAAGAAGTTACAATTGATCAGATGAAAGTGTACAGGAGAAAGAGACATCAAAGATCATCAAAAGTATTCTAAAATTTGGGAAATGGACTTTGATACTTTTTGTTAACAAGAGAGGAGCAGACTCAGAAGTGGTTCAGAGTCTATTAAATTTGATCTGCTGAATGGTATCCAGTGTTACAGACTTAACTGTGTACTTCACCCCTGCAAAAAAAAAAAAAAAGTCATATATTGAAGTCCTAACCTCTAGTGCATTAGAAAATGATTTATTTGGAGATAAGGTCTTTAAAAAGGCAATATGTTGAAATAAGGTCATTAGGAAGGGACCCAATCCAACATGACTAGAATCCTTATAAGCAGAGGAGATTAGGACCCTGTACCTAAGGAAGGCTATGTGAAGACACAGGGAGATAGTCAGATGCCTACGAGCCAAGGAGAAAGACCTTGGTAGAAACCCAAACCCTGTTGATCCTTGATCTCAAACTTCTAGCCTTCAGAACAATGAGAAAATAAATGTTTGTTGTAAGCCACCCTGTCTATGGTACTTTGTTATGGCAATCCTTGCAAACTAATACATCAAGTTAAAACTGCCCAGAAGACAGTTAAGAGTTAGGAATTAATCTTTGGAAGGATTCAGGACAGAAATTTAATCTGGGAATTCTGTGAGTGGTTGTAACAGTGGAAGCCAAGAAATCCCCAATGGAAACTATAACATGAGAAGACAACATTTGCTAGTACAAGGGCTTTAAATTATAATTCTATAACAACTGCTACCACTGATTTATGTTTTCAAACACCAATTCCTGAGTTAAATAATGTTGTCACTTTTTGAAACATGAGGAAAGGAGGGATTTAATTACTTGACCAAAGTAACATCACTGGTGTCAGAACCCAAATACAAATGCAAGCAGTCTGGCCCCTGACCCCAGATTCATGCATGCTAAGCTAAATATTTACTTAGAAGACATTTATGTATTACCTGTCTTTGGGTGGATTCTGCAGTTTTCACAATACCAAATATTAACAGTTCTTCTTTCTAATTATTACATCTATATGCATGTTAGGCCATTCTAATCTATCCATACTTCCAATTAGATAGAAAGAAACAAATATTAAATGTCAAGGTGAAGATTAGAAATCAAGTGAAATGTTCTAGAGTATCTTCTTCATGTGTACAAAATAATGAAATGTATAACACTTGTGGTACCCATTACATTAAGTCTTCCTTCTCTACCCTTCACCTGAAATTCTTCTAATAATAATCAATGCTCTCAGAATTTCCAAATCAGATTATGCCTTCCTGATTTTATCTAATTTGACATCTTTGTGGTTTTTGCACTGATAAATACTATATCTTCTTAAATTTCTTTCATGACTCGACTCTCATCACCTTTCTTCTCTGGACATTTTTTCTCACTTATATTTGTGGACATTCATTTTCCAACCTTTGTCCTTTAAGGATATATGTTAATTAGGTTTTGACTTTAGCCCTTATAAATGTTTATTGCACCACTGAAATGTACTATCTGAGAGCATTCCCTTGCCTTTTTAAAATGCCCCATAGTCCAACCTCCCACTTCGAATATATCCTGCATATTACTACCTGATTAACTTTCTAAAATACAAATCCGATGAGTCCATCTTTGCTTAAAGCTCTTCGTTGTTTATGTCAACTGCATGAGAAAAGTCGAAATGTTTCCTTGATCTGGGCCTCACTTTCTTCCTCTTCTGCTTGACCTGTAGCCTTCCTAGAGTACATGCCCTCTCCTTCTCTTGTTCTGAAATGTCTCCCAAACGGGCCATGCTCTCCCACGCTTGTGTGCATTTTAGGTCCTCCTTGACTCTTTTGCTTTTACCATTCTTCCTCACAATATTTCAAAATATCTAAAATTCTTATTTTAAATGAATGTTATATTTCTAAAATACCCTCCTGTCACTGCTCTCTTTTCATCCAAGAGAAAGCAGAGGCATTCTGTGGTTGATAGCGCTAATGGCATATTTCTATGAAAGGGTTTACTTCTCTGGGTGGTAATTGTTTTTGCTATTATTACTGGTGTATCTTCTGCACCAAGCTTAACTTCTTGTGGAGAAGGAGGCTGTCTTCTTCACCTTTCAGTAGTAAGTGCCTAGAAGATGCTCTTGCTTATAGAAGCTGCTTGATAAAGACGAATTGCAAGACTAAACTAGGTACATTTCAACTTCTCATTAAATATGTAGCACAACCCTACTGCTGAGTTTCCCTTAAGAAATACCTCTTTTTTAGGCCTAGAAATTAGTGGAAATATTTATATTTTACACTATTTCTAAGTATGCTAATACTGTAGAATACAGACATAAGCAGGAACAAAATCTATTTGTGCCAGTTTTAAACAGAACACTTTGTGTTCATGAAAGGTGCCAAACAGACAATTCTGGAAAATGGAATTTATTCTTGTCAGGATCATTATACACTGAAAACTGTTCACTGAGAAACTAAAAGGTACACACACACACACACACACACACACACACACACACACACCTTTTTAAAAAACATATAGACATTTACTTTGGGAGAATAATTTCTGGAAGTTTTAAATTGTAGCTGGTTCCACATTCTACCACAATTTGACCCATACTTCATTATAGTCCCAAGTACAAAGACATTCTGAACTACCTGGGGAGGAGTACGTCTTCTTACCATGTAGTCAGTTAGGTTTCTATTCACATTCAGGTAAATAATATAACAATTATTTTTTAAATATACTCTGTTTCAGAACTAAAAGAAGGTTATCATTTTTGTGGTCCCTAGAAGATACCTTAAATGGTATGCACATTAGAGATGGCTGAAATAAAGTCCTCTGAATATAGGGAAATTCAATAAATTAAAATCCAATAATTTTTTGAATCTGAAAAATCTAGTGCCAAGCAAGGCGGAGTAGTATACCTGAGACTTTTCTCTGCATTTAGTGGGGACATTAAAAATTACTGAATTTTGAGTCCTTTAAACCCACACATCCTAATTCCATTCTTAATAATAATGTGGTTAAATAGCTATATTAAACTAATTTTTGAAAGTTCTCTACTTTCATTTTTAGGAAGTTGAAAGTGGTAAGTATAGATACCTGGGGTACTAGGCAGACATCAATTGGTGGCTAGTAGAGAATGAGAGGGATGTTAGGAGGAGAGGAGCCCAGAGCAGATCCAACCCATAGATGTCTGTGTAATTCTGAGCCTTTGGAGTCATTCTAAATAACCTCCCCACCGTTGGCAGAGAGTTCCAAATCCTGTGCTTTAGTTGTAATATGAGAAAGATAACCCATTTACCCTAAAAGTAATCACAGAGCTCTAGCTGCAGTTCAGTTGCAATAAAGCTAATGTTACTTGCATTGTTACAAATGTAATGATTATAATAACTATGAATGCTTTTCCAGTATATACTTTTACTTAATTACTTAATATAAATGCATAGTTAACTACATTAGATTATATGCACATATTGATATTGTATTTGCCATTACATTATGTGCTAAATCATAGAATCACTCATCCAAATATCATAAGATGATATGTGCAATCAGACAAATTGTAGTTTGTATTTCTGATAGGTCAGTTACTTAATACTGCCTAGCAATGTTACATTATTAATTATAAAAAAGTAAATATAATGGAATTAAAGGAAAAGAATACGAACAGAACATCATAGCTTTTCTAATCTGTGGTAAAAACAACAACAACAACAACAACAACAAAAATAACAACACAAAAACACATAGGTTTTACTCCTCTTACAGCATTATAATCATATAAATATTAAAAACTACTTCATTAAAAAATCTTTATTGCACTTTATTTAATCCTTTTTTACTAACTCAAGGAGTTTGTTAAATATCCTGAAAATGTTTGTAAAATCCATTCTGTACTTTACTAATGCTGTTGCTATACATGATGATATTCTCTTATATATAAGTTTGTGGTTCACTATGTCATTCTAAAACATATCAGTTATTGAAGGCAAGAGGAATATATTTTCATCCATTTCCGTTTTATTTTCTCATTGAAATCAAGTGTTTCAATAGTTCCATGTGCGACTTTCTCTCTGAATATTTAGTATAGTATTAAATCTCAAACACTTATCTTCCACATACATAAAAAAGTTAAACTTTTATTTCAATATTCTGAAAAGCACTCAGAATACTGTGTTCAGCCTCCTGCTGATTTTGTGTGATTAATTTTATGGGAACACAAATCAGTGATTCTGCAGGATAAATTAGTGAAAACATTTTGTGCTTTTAATCGGGAGAAATAACACAATTCTACCTTTTTATGATGTAAAAAGAAAAGGATTTTAAATGCAATATACACATTGATGCTGAGGGTAGGAGATGGAGTAGGGAAAATAACAGCCCATAGTGCTTTTCAATGTTGATGAAGAGGAAGTGATAAAGCTAATTTATCTCCAAAATAGCAAATTGCTTTTTAGCAAATAGTCCACAAGGGTGCAATAAAAACAACAACATTAAAGTGTCTTTGACATAGTAAATAATTAAGAGACTGGTCAAGGACTTGATATAAAGTTTCTACTGCTAATCTACAAATTACTAAGACCCGAGAGTATATCTCTGAATATGGGAATTTGCTATTTTATGCTATATCGTTGAAGTAAAGTGCCAACCCCAACATGTAGAATTAAAAGTTAAATGTTAACAGCAGGTCTGAATTTTGACTAAGAAATAGAAAAAATTTTGTCCTGATAAAATTCATGTACTCTATAATCTGTGACCTAAAACCTTAATTGTGTGAAACGGAGTGAGGAATGGTGTTATTGTTGTTGTTGGTGGTGGTGGTTTTGTGTGTGTGTGTGTGTGTATAGCCAGTATTCTTATTTGAGTCACTGGTTAAATCATAGCAAGAAAATTAATGGAAATCACCCATGTTCATATGATTAAAACAAATCAAACGATAGAAAAAGAGAAGGTATACAGTGCAAAATCTCCTTCATACTCCTGCCACTCTGATGTCCTATTACTCATTCCTCAAGAGTAATCACTGTTACCAGGTTTTTGTTTGTTTGTTTTCAAGTACCTTCCCAGCAATATTCGGGACATATAAAATATATGTATTGTATATATATACAATGTATTGCATATATACAAACCCAACACAATGCTTTGAAACTTATCTTTATTACAACTAAATATTTTGGTGATTATTATTTTTATCAATATATAACTATATTCTTTATTATTAATAAACTATTTGAACATAACACAATTTATTTAATGATTTCACATATGGACATTTAAGTTGTTTGAATTTTAATCTTGAATGGAAAATATGAATTATAGTTACATTTTACCAATCTCCCACAGCATGGATGTATGTATATCATTAATTTATTTTAATTAAATTAAAACCCATTTGAAAATGTCTATTGGAACGTTTTTACTTAATAGTAACCTAAATATTAGTCAGATATTTTATATCAAATATTACTATATTGAAACAATCAAAATTTTTCATCCCTTTAACATTTACGTGATTGAAATAATATGTACTAAGTGCCAAGAGATGATTTGGGAAACTCATATCACCTAGATGAATAATTGTGTCAACAAAATATTTACATAAACTTCATGTTATTATAATGATTATCTTTCTTAAAAATTGCATATAAATCAAAGATTGTTAATGGATTTTTTATAATCTGAGAGTAATATTTAATAATTAAATATGTTTCATTTCTTAAAGGCAGTGAATCCATATTATAAGACATGGACGGTGTTATAAGAGACCCTCAAAACTCCTCATTTTATATGTGAAAGCATATAAGATACCTAACATAGATAAAGGAAGAGTCGGTACTAGAAATAGATTTCTTAACTCCCAGGTGGTGATTCTGTCCACTCAGTTGTTCTGACAAAATTCATATTGATGGATAAAATATTGTATTGAAAATACATGCTCTCTAATAAGATGAAAGACCTATCTTATCCTTGTTGATGTGAGATTAATCTCTCAATAACAACTCATACAATAAAATTATAAATTAAAAAAATCACATAAGATAGATTTCATATTTAATTCAAAAATAAGACATTCTTTTACCAAAGATAAATAACATGCCTATCAACATTTTAAAAAGTAGACAGTTTATTTATTTTTTAAATTATCAGCAATAGAGATTTGGAGTTGAAATGAATCTTAGAGTTCTACTTCTTGTCTTTATTAGGTGGACATAATAAAACAACTGAGATTTAGACAGGTAAAACATTTGGCTAAAGAAAACTATGCTAATGGATAAAGAGAGTAAATATTCTGAATTCTGAATATTCTTAATATAGTCTAGTAGTCAACGTATATTTTCTATTTTCTTTCTGATAATATATTCACCATTTTATTTTGTTATTTTGTGACATGTATTTAATTTTTGACTTTTAATATAACATATCTAAATACATAATACATATGTACATTTTCATTACATTTATATGCATATGTATGTATGTGTGATAAATATATACACAAATAACTGGAAAATTTATCTCAATAATCTGGACAAATTGTTTGACTCATCAGATTTGGTGTTTATAAATATTTATAACATTTTTCAAATATTATCACTGTCACTGAAATGTCTCTAATATTTATATAAAGAAATAACTATACATTATAATACATAATAATGATATATTATTAAATTTAAATTTTAAAATTATCATATCTGATATAATTTTAGTCAGCTTTAACTATATTTGGGGCAATCTAGACAAGATAGTGGAATAGGTAAACACTGTGCTTACCTTGTGCTATGACCACATCAAAATTACAACTAAACTACAGAACAACCATTATTGAGAATTTTCTGAAGTCTAGCTAAACTTAAGTCCTACAACTAAGGACATACAGAAGAAGCCACATCGATACACGTAGGAGGGGTGAAGATGCAGAATGGGATGTTCCACCCTCACATATGACCATTAAAAATTGGCAGGGATAACTCAGCTGCAGAGGACCCCATACCTTGGGAGAAGTGAGGGGTCGCAGACCCATACCAGGCTCACCATTGCATGGTTTCAGTGCTGGAATGAGAAGTTCCCATAACTTCTGGCTATGAAAACCAGTGGAGATTGTGATTGAGTGAGACTAGGGCAGCTACAGTCCAAGTGCTCCTCTTAGAAAGCCCACAAATGGACTTACTCAATTGCTCTGAATTCCAGCACTAGGGAAACAGCTCCAAAGGTGCAAGGGACATACAGGGAGGAACTGAATAGTCTGGCTCAGGCAGAGGACTGGAGGGACAGCTTTCTCCTGGATGGAGGAACTGACAGAAGCCATTATTTATTTGTTGATCTCTACCTCTCCCAGCATGCAGACACAGGCAGATACCGTATGTGAGTTTCCATCCATCTGGCTAACATTGTACTTATTCCTTGAGACACCACCCCACCCAACTTTTGGGCCCACCCAAGAGTTTCCAGTTTATATGGCTTTTCCATATGAATGTCCTGCCTTGGTTCATGCTGTGCACTTTCCTAAAGTCTCTCAAAGGTTCAAAAAACCCATATATGTTGCATCTGGCTTTGGCATGTCCTATAACTCTGGCAGAGTAGCCCTAAACCCAGCACTCGCAAAGCAGGCCTCAGTTAATGGGTTGGCCTCTTGAAGCATTTCAAAGACCAGTACTGGCAGTAGCCATCTACAGATTGCTTTGTGGTTCATGCCAGGTTGCCCCAGGTAGGGCACAGGTTATGGTTGAACTTAGCCTGCAGTGGGGCCCTTCCCAGGAGGCCCCAGGACTTGCACACCTGGTTGCCAGCTTGAGACATAGCCAGAGTATCACCCAGCCCCCTCCAGGGATGACACACCCAAAGGGCAGGCTGGGAAGGCACCATAGCCTCACTCAAGCAAATCCTGATTTGTACTATCAGCCCCTGCACCACAGCTTCTCGACCAGTCATCACAACAGATAGGCTCAATAATCAGTTTTCACATTGATGTGCAAACAGCATCCAAGTCTCAATTACAAGAAGAGGGCACACACAACCCACACAAGGGACACACCTGGAGCACCTGGCTCAGGTGATGCTGAAGACTGCACCTCTGAGCTCTACATCACAATACTACATAAGACCACTCTACCAAGACCAGGAGTCATAGCAGCCCTAACTAATACATAGAAACAAACACAGGGAGACAGCCAAAATTGGGAGACAAAGAACCATGTCCCAAATAAAAGAACAGAACAAAGCTCCAGAAAAGAACTAAACAAAATGGAGACAAGCAATCTACCAGATGCAGAATTCAAAACACTGGTTATAAGGATGCTCAGTGTACTCAGGGGAAACTTTAACAAAGGGAACGTCAACTTTTATGTTTTCTTCAACAAATGAAAGAGAAAATGGAGATAGAAACATTAAAAAAAAGTCATAAGTAAAGAGTACATAAGTAAAGAGGGAATCAGTAGTAGATTAGGTAAAGCAGAGGTTCGAATCAGTGATCTAGAAGATAAGGTAGCAGAAACACCCAAACAGAATAGCAAAAAGAAAAAAGAACCCCCCAAAATGAGGGTGATTTAAAGGGCCTCTGGGACAACATCATCATACCAACATCCATATCACGTGGGTACCAGAAGGGGAAGGAGGAAGCAAGGAATTGAAAACCTATTTGAAGAAATAATGACAGAAAAGTTCCATAACCTGGAAAAGGAAATTATCATAGAAGCCCAGAAAGTGCAGAGTCCCAAACAAGTTGAACCCAAAGAGGCACACACCAAGGCACATCATAATTAAAATGCCAAAGTTTAAAGACAATGAAAGACTATTACAAACAGCAAGAGAAAAGCAGTGAGTTACCTACAAAGGAACTCCTATAAGACTGTTAGCTGATTTCTCAACAGAAACTTTGTAGGCCAAAGGGATTTGCAGGAAATATTCAAAATGATTAAAAGCAAGTACCTACAACCAAGTTTACTCTATACAGCAAAGCTATCATTTAGAATCAAAGGACAGATAAAGAGTTCCCAGAGAAGGAAAATCTAAAGTAATTTACCAACAACAAACCAGAATTCCAAGTATTCTTATAGGGACCTTTTGAGACAAAGGAAAAAAAAAAAAGATATTCATGCAAATGGAAATGAAGAAAAAAGCTGGAGTATCAACTCACACCAGACAAATTAGACTTTAAAACAAAGTCTATAGCAAGAGACAGAAGAACCCAGTAATCCCACTCCTGGGTATTTACCTGAAGAACCTCAAAACACTACTTCGAAGAGACACATTCATCCGTATATTCATTAAAGCATTATTTGCAATAGCCAGGCAACCTGGGCATCCATCAATGGATGAATGGATAAAGAAGAGGTGGTGCTTAGATACAGTGGAATATTACTCAGATATAAAAAAAGAATAAAATCTTGTCATCTACAACAAAATGGATGGACCTAGAGAGTATTGTGCTGAGTGGAGTAAGTCAGACAAAGACAAATGCCATATGATTTCACTTATATGTGGAATCTAAAGAACAGGATAAATGAACAACCAAAACAGAAAAAAAATTCATAGATACAGAGAACATTATGATGGTTGCCAGATAAAAAGGATATTGGGGGGATGGGTGAAAAAGGGAAAGGGATTAAGAAGTATAAGTTGGTTGTTACAAAATAGTTGTGGAGATTAAAGTATAGTGTAATGAATGTAGGCAATCATTTTGTAATGACTATGAGTATGTATGGTGTCAGATGGATACTAGATTTATTGGGGTGATCACCTCATAACTTATATAAATTTCTAATAACTGTGTTGTACACTTGAAAATAATGTAATATTATATGCCAACAGTAATTGAAAAAAATAAAATATTAAAAAAAAGAAAATAATATGTCACAAAGGAGTGATGTATAATACCTATGCTTGGTCTGCAGACCAACTAGTTTTGTTTAGTGTGAATAGGAAATTTAAGTGTAGCATGTTAAGATTAACATGTTTTTTCTGGCTTACCTCTAAGGTAACAATAACAGTGTCTTTGTTGGCGGTCCACTCGAGTTTAAATTCTCTCTCTGCTGTTTAGTAGCTGTGTAACCTACTGAAAGCTGGTTATCTCCTCTGTGTTTCTTTTTATGATAAAGAAAAGATGGGAATAGTAAATACTTATCACTAGGCTTGTTGTGACGAATAAATAAATAAATTTGTGTATCCCACAGGTGAAACTAGTCTAGATAATGCACACAGGACAATACATAGCAGTTGTAAGCACGTGTGATCAACATGAAAAGAGGGAAGGATGAAAACAATGAATCATATAAAATGCTTTATCACTAGAAGCATCATGAGTTTCTGATAATAATAGAGCTGTGTTTGGGGCCCCATAATGTAAGTGAAACACAGGAAGAGAAAACTGTTTTTTGTAACCACTTCAGGGCAGTAACTTATGGTGTCAGAATAGAAAGAGGCCATTATCGCAGACATCAAAAGTTTCTTGACAAATTCAGAGGAGGCACACACTATGTTTAGAAAGTGAGGGTAGTCAGGGCCATTGAAGAGAGTGTGCACAATACCTCAATGGGTTATCTTGATATTTGATATTTAGGGATATTTGGGCTATTTTTTAAAAATTAGGTGTATGTTTATTTTATTGTTCTGAAAACTATTATAAGTGAGGTATTTTTAAGTAGTTGCCTAATGTATTGAAGTTTGATTATGAACTACAATCAGCTTATTGGATATTCTAAACTTATTGGGGCACAAAATATAATATTTTTGTCTTTTATGCTTTTATTACTTATTTTAATTACTGTCTTCACCTAAGCTAACTCTCCACATGTTCTTTGATATTTTGGGATTCCTGAATATTTTCAAGTATAAAATTCTGGTCAAGTTGTGAACTTCAATCCCATTTCAAATGTAATGATCACCAGGGCCAGCTAAGCCTTGGTCTGAGAACCTATGGCCTGGGGAGTCCTCACTTTCACTCCGCCTCTGCCTATCCCTTAAAGTTCAGATTTGCTGGGAGGATGCCAGAATGAGGTAAAAGAAAAATGATAACAGTCTTAACTGATTTGTGCTATTATATCCATCTCTAAATGTTGATGATTCCCAAGAGGCAAGCACGGAATTCCTCATTATCTTACGGGATCACATGAGCTTTCTTCAGAGGAGTTTATGGGGGTTTTCTCAATGCCTGTTTCACTGATGTGAGAAGTCAACTTTCCCTTGACAACTTGTAACTTTTTTCCTTTCCCCTCCAAACGATGGAAGTTTATTGCATAGCATTTTGCTGCTGAATCACTCATCCAGATGCAGTCTTATTGGATAGTGGCCTGTAGAGTTGCTCAAGTGGTTCCCTTCTGAATGTTCACCTGCCTCGCCTAATTGTGGAAGCATATACTGCCTCATTATAGGCACTTTTCTCTGCTCAGTCACTTCTTTCTATTTCTCTGAAAATCCTGCTTAAATTTATAGAGACAATAAACAAATTGGTTATAAAATTATAGATACAACAAGGAAAATGAGATGTTATCTTCCCTTCTTTCAGACGTGACTAAAAAGTTATGAATGATTCTTTTAGTGAGACCCATCTTCATTTGAATATACTTTGCCCATAAATCCTGCACCCCTTATAATTACTCTTTCAGCCAATTCCACTGATATATTAATACTTTACTATACGGGCTAGGGAGAAAGATGTTGAGGGGATGGCGTGTTAATAGGGCCATTAGGGCCATTTCTTAATAGATCCTAGGGAAATGTCTGCCACAAAAGAATAAATTTCTTGAATAATGGTTGTTTTTGTTTTTTTTTCTTTAGAATTTAGAGGAACATTGTTATTAAACTTTTTAACTTTTGGACTATAGTCCAAGTAGAGACAATAGGAAAAATTTCTTTCATTCAACATGCTGGTAAAATATTGTTGTTCAAATTATTTATTTTTTTAAGTTCCCCAGCAAAGCAACAATAATCCCAATGCCTTCAAAAATTCAGTTATCTTGTACTAAGTTCTTTAACAACTATTTTCTATGTTTCTGTGGTCAGAAAGAAAAAAATAAATAAAAGGTGATTACTATCTAGGCCACTTACTCTCCTAACACTAATAGACAGTATTTTTCATTACTAGGCCTTTAATTTTCTGGCATAGTCCTAACATATTTATTATTTAATCTGTCTTTAGTATGGCAAATTTCAGGAGCTGTTAATAGCTTTAAGAAGTTGACTTTTTGTTTGTTTTACTATTCAATCTGTAGTTGTGAATATGTGCTGAGTCCTTCTGATTTTTTCCAATACTGCTGTCACAAGCAAATGCCAATATCTCAATTATCTTAACAGTAAATTGTCTACAAATTAACTGGTCACAGCTTTTACGTGTTTGAGCTTTAATAAACAGCTCTGCTTCTAAAGTATAAGGATAGGCCATTATTTACATGCAATTCCATTTTATTGACAAAGCAGAAAAAAAATGAAACAAAAGCAATTGACCCAATGTATTTTAACCTTTCTTTGTGCCTTCTGTTAGCTCTCTAAATATCCTGTTACCTAGGCGAATTTTCTGAAGAATTATATATAATTGTAAATGTGCTCTCTCTCTCTTTCTCACTCTCTTCCTCCATCCCACCCCGTGTGTGTATGTGTGTAGTATGTGTGTGTGTGTGTGTGTGTGTGTGTGTGTGTGTGTGTATAAAGTATGTATAAAGTAGTTAGCTCTTCTGTTTCTGAAGCCATGGAAATGTATGTAGATAGACACAAGTGAAATTTTTATGCAGATCTTTTATTTTCATTTTCATTTTCATTAAAATAGTACCATTTGAATTTGGGACATGGTGCATTGTGACCCACCTGGAGACCAGGTTTAAGTTTAATATCATTACAGACCATTGATGCAGATTGATTCATTCATCAAGGTCTCAAGAATAACAGCTGTTTAACTTAAAATAGTGACATAATCTACCAAGTACCAGAAAGAGTGAGGTTATGTTTTCATTAAAGATCCAGTGTTTCAATGTAGAGTTGCTTTTTATTCCAAGCAGTGTTATATTTTAAAAATAGTTAAAGGAGTAAAATATAATACAGAGGTAATAAAACTTTTAGATGAGTCAAATGTTCACCCTAAAGATATTAATTCTAAGTTTCCTAGTTACACTGTAAATGATAATGATGTTCATAAATTATAGAAGAATAAATTAGGCATTAATTTGCCTGCAATTTGAACCAATTCAATGATAAAAGGCATATCCTGATTTCTACTTTTAAGGCTGTAGGAAAAGTGTAAGCAATAAAAGGATTATGACTGATTTTGCCAGATCAAACCCAGAGTTCATTTTACCAAACATGTTCAGTTTAACTAAAGTCAATACAGTGAAAATAAGAATAAAACGTCTACAAATTGTAGCTTGAATGTGCTACCCTGATGTAGGGGACAAAGTGACTCCTAAGATATAAAACTGTATTTTGGTGTATGGTCACCAAACCTGAAAAGAGAGGAATGGTCTGCATTATATAAGAAATCCTGAGACAAACAAAACATTCAGCCTGGCTGCATCAAATTAGTCAGTATTCCATTTATATTCTCTCAGGCCTTACCATTTCAGTGCCTGGCTAGTCCAGATGTCAAAGACCAACAAGTATATGAGGGCTTTTGCTAGCCTCCAGTTGCATTCCTAGGGAAGTGCTTGGTAATTAATATCACCTGAGCTGAATTTAATAACTGACAGGAGTGTATAACCATCTCATTCTTGCTCCTCCAGTTAACTCTGGGGAATGTGTTCTTTCTAAAATTCCTGAGTGGGATTATGTTTATGTATATGTATTAAGCAAGTGACAACTTGCTTAATAACACTTTTTATCTCATGTTTATTGGCCATGTTCCCTTATTACCCTACGTCTGCTTTATTTTATTGGAAACACAGAATCACTTCCCAAAGAAACTATTTAAACCACTTGAGCCAATTTTTTTTTCTCAGTCTTCTTTGAGAAGAACCCAAACTAAGATATTGTTATTAAAGAACTAACATATAAGAGCAGGGATATATGCCCTACCCCCAAAACTATCAGTGAAACCAAACATTTAATAAATTTAAAATTCATAACCAATATGGCACAGTAAGTAAACACTGTGCTTACCTTCTCTCACGACCACATCAAAATTACAACTAAACTACAAAATAGCTATCACTGAGAATCACCTAAAATGTTGTTGAATCGAAGCTCTACAACTAAAGACATGCAGAAGAAACAAACTCCAGACTGGTAGGAAGGGCAGAGACACGGAACGGGCTAGTCCCACACCAATGTGTGACCACTTGTGGGAACAGAGAACCAGAACGCAGTTTCCAGGCTCTCGGCCTCATGTGGAAAGGTCCTGGCTTAGGTAGTAGATAGCCATCAGCTGTGGCTAGTTGGCCGTCAGCTGTAACCATTGAGCCATTGGCCACTAATATAACTGCCGCGGCTACCTTGGGGAGTCGAGGAGAGTCAAGGAGAGTCGGTCGGTTGGCAGCAAAGCGGACAGCAGGTCGCACGTCATGTTAACCCAGCCTCCAGTGAGACCATAGTGGTATGACTCACCTACCTATGGCTCTGTGGGGGTTCCTTTTTGGCCTAGCCATATCCTGTGTTCTGATGTGGGTAGAGGGAACAGAGACCCCTCCGGACGCCTTGCACAACACCACTCAAGATTGGGAGGGATATTTTGGCTGTGGAGTTTTACCCCCCAACCTCCAGAAGTTCGAGAGGTCCCAGCCCCACCCCAACCTAGGGCTCCAGTGCTGGGGAAAGAAGTCTCCATGATTTCTGGTTGTGAAAACCAGCAAAAATAGTGACTGATTGAGACTGAGTGTGGCTGTACACCCAGGCGCTCCTCTTAAAGAAATTGCATGCAGACTTACCCACCAATGGAATCACTCACTCTGAGTTCCAGCACTGTGGCAGCAGCTGGAGAGGTGGCAGGGACATATGGTGAGGAACTGAGTGGTCTGAATTGGGACAGGGGTTGGAGAGGTGGCTTTCTCCTGGATGGCAGAGATGGCAAAGGCCATTGTTTCTTTGCTGAGCCCCTCCTTCCTGGCGTGTGAACACAGGTGGCTGCCATATCAGAGTCTCTGCTGTTTGTTCACCACTTCCAGGTGATTCGAGATCTGGCTCCGCCCAACTTCTGGGCACAACCAAGCTGCTTCCAGTGGCTTTTTCATACAAACCACCTTAACTCAAGCTGCAGACTTTCCTAGGAACTCTCAAAGGTATGCAGAACCCAGACAAGCAGCACCTGGCTTGAGTGTGTCCTGTATCTCTGGCTGAGCAGACCTAAGCCCAGCACCGGCAGCAGCCAGCCTTGCTACATGATACATCCAAGCATGACACAGGCGGCAGCCATTTATGGATTTCTTTGCAGCTCCTGCCAGGTGGCCCCTGGTGGGGCACATGCTGCGGTTAAACTTGACCTATAGCTGATCCCCCTCCAAGGTGGTCCTGGGGCTCGCACCTCCAATGGCCAGTGTCAAAATGAATTGGAGCATCAACCAGCTGCCTCCAAATATGACACGCCAAAAGGGCAGAATGGCAGGCACTAGAGGATTCTGCTGAGGCAGATGCTGCTCTGTAGTGTCAGTCCCTGCACAACAACTCTGCCACTGTAGTCAAGGCCAGTCCTCACAACCAGTGAGCCCAAGGGTTAGTTCCTCTGATTGATATACAATTACCAACCAAGTTTCAACTACAAGAGGAGGGAACACACATCCACACAAGGGACACACCTGGAATGTGTGGCTTAAGTGACCAGAATGACTGTGCCACTGAGCCTCACAGCACACCTCCTACGTAGGCTACTCTACTAAGACCAGGAGACATAGCAGTCCTGCCTAATACATAGAATAAACACAGGGAGGCAGCCAAAATGGGGAGAAAAGAAACATGTCTCAAATAAAAAACAGAACAAAGCTCCAGATAAAGAGCTAAACAAAATGGAGACAAGCAATCTATCAAATGCAGAGTTCCAAATGCTGGTTATAAGGATGTATACTGGTCTCAGGGAGAACTTTAACAAAGAGATAGGAACCATAAAAATGGAGATAGACAACATGAAAAAGAACCAGTCAGAAATAAAGAGTATAATAATTGAAATGAATGTACTACAGGGAATCAACAGTGGATTAGATGAAGCAGAGGATCGAACCAGCAATGCAGAAAACAAGGTAGCAGGAAACACCCAAACAGAACAGCAAAAAGATAAAAGAATACAAAAAAACTGAGGAGAGTTTAAGGATTCTCTGGATAACATCAAGCATACCAACATTCACATTATAGGGGTACCAGAAGGAGAAGAGAGAGAGCAAAGAACTGAAAACCTATTTGAAGAAATAAGACAGAAAACTTCCCTAACCTGGTAAAGGAAACAGATATACAAGCCCAGGAAGCACAGCGATTCCCAAAAATATGAACCAAAGAGGCCAATACCAAGACACATCACAATTGAAATGTCAAAGGTTAAAGACAAAGAATCTTAAAAGCAGCAAGAGAAAAAAACAGTTACATACAAGGGAGCCCCCATAAAAATATCAGCTGATTTCTCAACAGAAACTTTGCAGGCCATAAGGGATTGGCAGGAAATATTGAAAGTGATGAAAAGCAAGCACCTACAACCAAGATTACTCTACCCTGCAAAACTAGCATTTAGAATTGAAGGACAGATAAAGAGAAAGCTACAAAAGTTCATCACCAACTAGTATTACAAGGAATCTTAGAGGACTTCTTTAAGATGAAAAAAAAAAATTGGGGGCAGTTAGGGATGGGTGAAAGGGGAAGGGATTAAGAAGTACAAATTGTTTGTTACACAGTAGTTATGGGGATGTAGGGTATAGCATAAGGAATATAGTCAACAATATTGTAGTAACTATATATGGTGCCAAATAAGTACTAGATCTATTAGGGTGATAGTTGGGAATGGAGTTGGGTGTAGGGTGAAAAAGGTGAAGGTATTAAGAAATACAAATTGGTAGTTACAAAATACGGGGTGTAAAATATAGGGAATATAATCAATACCTTGTTAAAAACTATGTATAGTGCCAGGTGGTACTAGTTAGGGGGATCATTTCCTAAATAATATAAATGTCTAACCACTATGCTGCACACTTGAAACTAATATAAAATAATATTGAATGTCAACTCTAATTGAAAATTTTAAAAGGGAGGAAAAGGTCAATAATATTGTGATAGCATGGTACAGTGTCAAATGGTTGTGGGACTTATCATGGTGACCACTTTTTTGGCATAGGGAATAAAATCAATAATGTGGTAATAACACTGTATAGAGCTAGGTAGGTACTGTTGAATATCTGCAATGTATACTTGAAACTAATATAATATTGTATGTATGCTGTATTTTAATAAAAAGAATCTTTAAAAATTCAAAAATGTGTAAGTGCATTAAAAACATTAATAAAATAAACATTTATGAAAATGTAAGTGTTAAATATATTTTCATTCTAATAGGTCAATGAAAATTAATAAAGAATTGTTCAAAATTAAACTAACATGTCTAGTCACAACAATCAGACAAGAAAAAGAAATAAAAGGCACCCAAATCAGTAAGGAGGAATTAAAATTGTCATTATATGCAGATGACATGATACTATATATAGAGAACCCTAAAGACTCCACCAAGAAACAATAAGAGCTGATAGATGACTTTAGTAAAGTAGCAGGATACAAAAAAATTAATGTTCAGAAATCAGTTTCATTTGTATGTACCAATAATAAAACATCAGAAGGAGAAATTAAAAAAAAAAAAAAACATCCCATTTACAATTTTTCCAAAGACTATAGAATACCTGGAAATAAATTTAACCAAAGAAATAAAAGATCTGTACTCAGAAAATTATAAGACACTGAAGAAAGAAATGAAAGAAGATACAAATAGATGGAATCACACACCATGTTCATGGATAGGAAGAATTAATATAGTTAAAATGTCCATACTGCCTAAGGCAATATACATATTCAATGCAAATCCTATCAAACTACCAATGACGTTTTTCACAGAAATAGAACATATAATCCTAAAATTTATATGGGACCATAAAAGACCCCCGGATAACCTCAGCAATCTTGAGAAATAAGAACAAAGTGGGAGGTATAACAATACCTGACATCAAATTATACTACAAGGCTACAGTAAACAAAACAGCATGATACTGGCATAAAACCAGACACACAGATCAATGGAATAAAATAGAGAGTCCAGAAATAAATCAATGCCTATATGGTCATTTAATCTACGACAATGGAAGAAAGAATGTACGGTGGGGTAAAGGCAGTCTATTCAATAAATGGTGCTGGGAAACCTGGACAGACACATGCAAAAAAATTAATCTGGACCACCTCCTTACACCACACACAAAAATAAATTCAAAATGGCTTAAAGACTTAAATGTAAGTTCTGAAACCATAAAATTCCTAGAAGAAAATATAGGAAGAAACTTCACAGACATTACCCGGAGTAAGATTTTTACTGATATCTTTTACTTACTTCCTTTGCGCAAGGGAAGTAAGAGAAAAAATAAACATGTGGGATTACATCAAACTAAAAAGTTTTTTCACAGCAAAGGAAACCATTAATAAAACAAAAAGGGATCCTACTGAATGGGGAAATGTATTTTCCAACGATATATCTGATAAGGGGTTAATATTACAAATCTTTAAAAAACTCACTCAACGCAACTCCAAAAAAACAAACAACCCAGTTGAAAAATGGGCAGAGGACATGAAGAGACATTTTTCTAAAAAGGACATACAGATGGCAAACAGACATATGAAGAAATGCTCAATCTCACTAACCATCAGAGAAATGCAAATAAAAACCACAATGAGATACCACCTCACTCCAGTCAAAATGGCTATTATCAATAAATCAACAAACAACAAGTGCTGGCATGGATGTGGAGAAAAGAGAACGCTTGTGCACTGTTGGTGGGATTGCAGATTGGTGCAGCCACTATGGAAAACATTATAGAGGGATTTCAAATATCTGAAAATGGGACTTACCTTATGATCCAGCAATTCCACTCCTAGGTATCTATTCAGAGAAATCCAAAACTCTAATTCAAAAATCTTTATGCACTCCTATGTTTATTGCACCACTATACACAATAGCCAAGACATGGAAACAACCTAAATACCCATCGGTAGATGACTGGATACACTTATACTGTGGTACATTTATACAATGGAGTATTACACAGACATAAAGAAGAAAGAAATCTTACTATTTGCAACAACATGAATGGACCTAGAGAACATTATGTTAAGTGAAATAAGTCAGACAGAGAAAGACAAATACCATATGATCTCACTTATATGTAGAATCTAAAGAAAGAATAAGTGAATGAACTAATCAGAAACAGTTTTGGAGACATAGAGGAAAAACTGAGGGTTGCTAGATGGGAGGGTGTGGGGATAAAGTGGTAGGTGAGGGGATTAGAAAGCAGTCAGTAACCACAAGATGGCCAAGGAGTTCTGAAAATTAATTTGGGGAATGTAATCAATAATGGTGTAAAGATTTTGTAGGGTATCCGATGGACACTTGTCCCATTTGGGAGACCACCTCAGGGATGATGTAGATGCCTGATCACTGCACTGTACACCTGAAGCTAAACAATAATGAATGCCAACTATAATTTTATATATATATATGTGTATATGTATATATATATATATATATGTATGTATGTATATACTTAGAAGAAGTAGAATACAGCATTAGGGATAGAGACAGTGGAAATGTAATGTCTAGGTGCGATGTCAGAGGGATAGTGGATGGGGGAGGAGGGTTCACACAGTGTGAGGGATATAAATGATAAACGTCTAACTATTACTTTGTCTTGTGTACCTGAAACTAATAAAACAAATAGTCAACCTCTTAAACTCTGAAAGGTTTCCAAAGTAAAGCTTCCTATAACAAATAAAGGTAAACCAGAGAATTAATAAAGTAAGCATAAAATGGCAGGGAAGAGGAGAAAATTACAAAGCTTGAAAGTATACATTGTTTTGAAATATTAAAAATATTTTCAATTAATTTTGAGATTTGTATTTGAAAATGGATTATTATTATTTTTGATAATAAAATATATGCATGAGTATTTGAAATCACAAAACAAATACCTGTATATGTGAATGGGAAATAACGTTCATCACAAACTTCATATATTTAGACATGTATACACACATACAATACATACAATACAACATATAATACAATACAAACATACAATAAAAAGTAAACACAAAAAACAAGCATTGCAATTACTAGGAATGATTACTTCAGTCTGGAAGGGTGAGAAAATACTTCTTAAAAGATGTGACATTTACTCTGAAATTGAAAGATAGACAGGATTTGGAGACAGAGGCATAGATAGAAGAGGAATTTCAGCTGCATCAAATTAAATGAACAAGGCAAAAGTCTATAAATATTCTTAACCCTGGTGCTAAAATCATCTCCTTAAAGTGTCATTCTCATCACTTCATTCTGTGATGCTAGAAACATTCAACAATTTCTCAAGTTCCAACAAATTCCTTATAAACTCCTCAGCATGTCTGAGGAATTGTACCATGTAGACCCAACCAACCTTTCCATTGTCAGTTCTCACTAGTCTCCTACACAAAAATTATGTTTCTGTCAGGCTGAATTAATCTCTACATACAGTAAGCCTCAGTCTTGCTCTGTGCACATGTCTTTGCTTATGGGGTTCATGCTGTGTGCAGCTTCTCCATCTCTTCTCCCGACACCACATTCCACATAACAAACCCATGTTATCCACCTAAGAAATCTCCTGTGATTTCTTCCCAGCCTACTTCAACATTTTATGAAGTCTACCTCTCTCTGTCCCCACTCTATAGTTTTCTCTGTTTTGAATTCCCTTTTTGTGTTTTGAGGATGTTTATTAATTCAGAATTTGATTAGATTTATTTGTAACTATCTTAGACCTTATATGAGCTCATGTAATACTTGAAAAGATCACATATTACCCACCTTTGCATGCCCTAACTCACGATTACAACATCTCAGAAAGTACCTTGTATAAAATAGCTTCTCAGTAAATATCATTTGAACTGAATATATGTTATCATAAAGGGAGTCAATAGTTTCATTACCTTGCCTGAATGAAAGTAATGAGATGCATGGAGAGTAGGAGAGATTTACAAGATTTAATGATGTACCTCAATAGTAGTTTATTATAAATAATAGCTCCTAATTCTATGGAGGATACAAAAATAATTCTCAATGGACAGATAAAAATATGTACATAGTTTTAATATATTTGGGCCATGAATTAAGAAATAGTTTAGTGCAATCTTTGTATTAGTGCAATTTAACATTTCTTTTCTCTATATTGAATCTTACAAAGTAAGTACAAATTAAAGGGTAATTCAAATACAGTAGGAAAGATCCAGTACTGCGAGAGTCTCTACCGGGGGAAGAAGAATTATGCTACTGGTGTTGTTTCTGTTCTATTTAGCCTCATAACTTTCTGTAGAATGTTCTTTCCCTGAAACACAATTGCTTAGAGCCTCAGTTACTGTTAAAGGAATAAAAATGCTGTTCCACTTAATTCACTCATGGCATCCACGTGCTCTCTTTCATTAAGTTATTCTTAAATATTTGGTAAAAAATTCAAATAAGAAACAGGTTTCGAATAAATGTCAGATCACTGGAAAATTCAATAGCAGATGAGTATAAAAGTCCATTTTTTTTCTTTCATGGTAGCTTTGATAAGTAGTTATCCATTCATGAATTCTGGAACAATTACTTAATTATCTTACTATTTTTCAGACACTGGACTAGATGTGAGGAAAAATGAAATGGCTATGATTACATAATAGACAAAACAGATTTCTCAGGTAATTGAAACAGCATGGTGATCATGTCAAATGAAAATACTATAATCTTAGCACCAGCAGGCATGGGTTTCAACTGTTTTCAACATGTCTCATTTAGTGGTCATGGATTTCTCAACCATCTGCATGCTCTCTCCTTGTAACTGATGGATTGTATTTGCAGAAATGATGGGCTATATTGGTATAAGGATCAAGTTTTTGTACATAGAGCAAAGTACTACTATCAGTATCTCATTAGGCCAGTAGAATAATAACTTGCGGGCTATAGTAGAATGCTTCTCAGAAATGGATTACACCATCTTATGTTTTCTTATACATAAAATATTAGAAGTATTTGTGAAAATGAGAAAATATTATTATTGATGTATCACTCTATGTAACTCTTTAACATCTTTTAGACTGCACTGACTAAAGCAAAAACCTGTTCTGTCAATGTTTGGTCAAAGGCTATTTAACGCCCTCAAATCCCTTAGTTCTCACCTTCACAACTCACTACCTCTTCCACCAATTTTACTTGAAAGAATTTTGTAAATCATGGTTCACTCTATTTTTAAAAATTATTTTGCAAAAAGGGTACATGAAAGTCAAAATATGTAAATAGATGTGAAACATCAATTAATTCTTACTGTACCCTATGAGGTTAAAAACAATAATTTATCATCTGACAAGGAGAAATTAAAGTTCACCTGGAAACATATAGATTATTTGAAGTAAACTCAAAGAAAATGCAACTTGCAAATTATAAGTAGACATGAAATGACTAGTCAATCAGGAGGAAAGCTTGTAAAGAAAGTACTGCTCTGACATTAGCAGTACTGCTCTGAAATTATTTAAGGCTGTAGTAAATAGAACAATCTTTTAAAAGGCACAGTACTTCTACTTTTAAAATATTTTACCTTTATAAGGATCAGAACAATTATCTTAAAGTAACTACTCTACGTAAGGCACTGAGCTAGACAATGAATACACAGAGGGGCACAAGGAAACAGGTTCTGCCATCAATAAGCTCCCAATCTTGTCAAGTATAAAAAGCACAATATGCTCATTACACTATTGTAAGGAGAATAAAATAATTTGAATATACTGTTAATAAATGTCTTTCAGTAATTATGAAACAAAGTTTCAGAAGATTACCACAATATGTCATGTTTGGCTTTTCTTTAGTTCTAAATTTAATAGATGAGGTACACTTTTTTTTCTTTTTTTTTTTTTGGTTAGCTAAACATCGTAACTCTCCACCACTTCTTTTTGGTGAAAATAGTCCATATTTCTTTTATGTAACTACTCATTCCCTTTCTCAATCCATTTGATGGTTGTGGGGCTGACTTCCACCCTTGGGTCTCTGGGTAAGGGCTCTCCATTTTCTTATCCACAGTGATTAATCTGGGAAGGGAGAGAGATGACCCAAAATAGGCTAATGCCATCACGAATTTTGTTGAAACCATTGTTGAAATAGTTGTAAAAAAAGAATGCTATTTTTCTAAACAGACTTTAAGCTTGGAGAGTCTGGTGGGTATCACTGCCATCTCATTGGATATAGAGTGACTGAGGGTCAAGCCCATTCAAAAAAAGGGGAAACTATGTCAAAGACAGAGTACCTTGACTACATAATTTGAAGCCTCAGATCCAGTTGAGCCTAAAATCATTGCCATTCCTTGGACGTTCCATTTTTTGGGACCAATACTCCCCCTATTTTTTGTTGTACAAACTATTCAGAGTGGTATTTTTGTTACTTGCTACTGAAGAAAACCCTGACTAATTTTAAATGGCAAATAGGTAACGAAAACACTTGTAACTCAGAAGAGCAGTCATTCTAGTACATAGTGATTGTCAGAGAAGGTTTAATCAAGTAGAGGTAACATTTGAACTGGATCTTAATGAATAGGTTTTAATGCTGTAAATAGCAAAGGAGAAAATTCTACCTTGGAGGAAGGAGTCAGGGAAGCATGGGGTGTGTAAATAGTTCTGATTGAATGAGGTAGAGACAATTTAAAGAATAATGAGAATTAAAATTGGAGAACTAGTTTGGATTTTAATCATAGTGGAGATTTATATTTGGAGACCCATAAAATTTTTGAAAAAAATCATTAGGTGGTACACATGTGGGTTCATTTGGCATTTGATTTTCCTAGTCTTTCAATGAAAAGGTGAAACTAACACCATGGGGGGGGTGTAAAAATCAATTAACAAGTTAACCAAAGTCATGTGTATAACTTTTCCAGGAGACTGGCCTTTTCATTGAATGATCAGTGATATAACACCTGTTCTCAAATATAAGAACACAATGAAATTTAGATTACCATCTCTGTTAATTAGCATTCTACTACAAACAAAGCTTAGAGAGGTTGGGTCAGTGTCTATACTTGGATCATCCTTTCATTGAAAGAGTGATTGATATTATGCCACAGATCAATTAAATGTACAGGAAGCATTACAAAGTGCTTTAAAATACATGAGTGAAAAATGCAATCTCTAAATCTTCCCCAGATAATCTAATTAGAATTTTCTACTGTGTTGATTAATACAAAAGAAACCTCTTTTTCAGTGTTTTGGAACAACCATGTTTCTCATGATCTATTTATGCCAGAACAGTTGTATCTATTATGAATTCAGCAGAATCAAAGTCTTTCTGCTTTCTATACATACTCTGTGGCTTTAAATGTATTAAACCAAATAGAGCACAAGCTTATTTACGTTTAAGACAGTAGCATGTTGTAAATTTTATTTTAACTATTTGAAATTTATGATTTAAAAAAATTGGGATTAAATGTCTCCTGCTGTTGAAAATATTCAGTTATTAACATGACTTACTGAATCCCACATGCCAATGAAAAGTTACAAAAATGAAACAGGATTTTCCCATATCCAGGAACTAGGCAACAGAAATAGGATGTGTTCAATGAGTGCCTTGATAGGGGAGGAAAGCACAACAGAACGCTCTTTAACAGATTTATTGTGTAAGTGCCTATAACTACATATGGTGTAAACCACCCAACTGTGTGTACTTCTGAAGTATTCTGGATAAAATGAGTCAGGTTTTATCATCATGCTAGAGAAAACAGTCAGCTATTTAGAAAACAGCAGAAGATAATAACCTTCAAATGCTGAGTGGATAGCAGTGCTTAGAGAGAAAATGTTGTCAATACTGCATTTCCATTTACTTTAAGTCATGCCATAGAACCATGCCATACAAATCTATATCCAATGATAAATGTATGACATTTTCTGGGAGACGTATGTAGACAATGATAAGCATATTTGGGAAGATGATTTTGCATGTCTGATTAATCAACTTTTCTAATTTTCAGGATAACTTGACTATTGTAAAAGGATAACTAATAAAGAAAGAATACATTTGTAATCATAAATATTATGATGTTGTTCTTTTATACAGACAATGCAATAAATAAGCTGAATTAGTATTTATCTGGCTGAACCAAGCCCTCTAAATAGAATATAGAATAGTATAAAAACATTATTCCCAAAATTATAAGCAAACAATAATCAATACATATTTATTGACTAAGCAATGCTTCTTTTAATATTATGAATATATGATACTCATTATTCTTGAAATAAAGAAAAATGCCCTCATTAGTTGGACGTTTTTGGCTATTTTGGCATCTTTTTCTACACTTATATACTATCATTTTTTTCATACCTTAAAATTTATAATCAAATTCTCTTAATCATTCAAGTACATCGGTTTTACTTATTTATTTGACTTTAACATTTAAGCTATCTCTTGAACCCAGTTTATTACATATTGTATTCCCTCTGATTGGCCTGTTCTTTTCTGCTCTGTCTGGTTAACTTGAATTTTAAGACCTCAACTAAAATGCAATTCTTTTGGGTAGTCTTTCAGTACTGGCCATGACTGAATAATAGTTTCAATTGTATGTATACTCTATGGTACCTTATCAATAGTCTTATCACAGCCCTTCCACTATCATGAACATCTTTTTAAAAATTGAAATATAATTGACATACAACATTGTGTAAGGGTAAGGTGTAGAACGTGTTTAGTTATACATTTATATATTGCAATAAACGTCTTTTTAAATTTCTTATCTCTACTTCCATACGCTGTTCCTTGGAGATATAGAGACTACACCTTGTCTGGAATTTGTATATCTTTTGGCTAGCACAGTGCCTTGCACAAATTAGGCATTTAAATGTTTATTAAATGAATTCACTAGAAGATAATTTGAAGGAAGAATTTAAAGAAAAAAATAATTCTAAGTATAGTTAGAATCTTAAATTTCTCTAATCTTAATTGAGGTTTTAATATTTTCTATTCTTATTGGTGTACATTTAGTATTCTCTTGAAGGAATTCACAGATATTCAACTTGATAACTCATAGGCTCAGGAATGTGCCTTCTGATTCTGTAGTGTCCCCTACGTTTGTTTGCAGACTGAGAAGCACTGTGACATTATATGCTGTTGAGAGGCATTCCATTCCTTGGTTTTTCCATGCCCACAATTTGATATACTAGATACAGCTTTCCTAGGATTTCTGTTGGAACTAACTGCTTGGACATTAGTCTTTAAAGCTAGACATGTAGTTAACTATTTTAAGACTAGCTCTGGGGGAGGGGGAGTTATCACTTTGTGAGGGGTATAAATGTCTAACTATTACATTGTTTTATACACCTGAAACTAATAATAATAAAAAAATAGCTTTATTTATTCACTTCATGTTTTGTGTGGCAAATGATCAAAAGAAATAAAAAAGCTTCAAAACCTTGTAGGTCATTAACTGTTCACTCAGAGACAAAATATTTATGAAATATCAAAAGAAGGGCATACAATTTTTGTAACATAATATTTTATACTAACAATGAATGCATGTTTACTTTTCATTTAATTGTCAACTATGAAGATTTTTAAAAATTCATATGTTAAGATAAAGATAAGATTATGAAATACCATAAAAGAGATTGTAGAGATACTTATGGATAAGATAAACTTTGAACACTGGGAATGAGGATGCTTCCACTTAGCCTTAAAAGTAATGTGGCTCTAAAGCTAAATAATTCTTTTTTGCTATTAATCAATAGTACCCTGCCAATTTGCTTTTAGCATTTGCACAAAGAATATGAACATTTACGTGTAACGCAAAATAATTATAAATTAAAAATTTTCAGGGCCTTGAACTGATCTAAGCTTTATTTCTGAGTATTTTACGTATTACAGGCTTTTAAAGCCCGAATTAATATATTTTTTAATCTATAAAATTCATTCTAATAAAACACTAAGTCATTTATTGGGTATTTCACAATCTCACAGAGTTTAGAAATTAAAATATTTATTATTTGAGTAATTCTTTTAAATTTTATTTTGATGCACAGAAGTAAAATAATAACAAAATAAATATTCCTCTAGTGTTAAAGATAACAAGCAGTGTTTCAGTTTGGGAAGATAAAAAGTTCTGGAAATGGATGGTGCTGACTGTTGTACGGCATTGTGAGTGTGCTTAATGTCATTGATTTTACACTTAAAAAGGTAAAATAGTAAATTTCATATTATGTATATTTAACTGCAATATAAAATTTAAGAAGATATCAACAAAAAGGTACACCACTTATGATGTTTAATTTGTTGCTTATTTGGATATAAAAGTATTTTTCACAAATTTAAAATTAATTTTTATATATCTTTGACAAATTTTTAATTTGATATAGGCTATACTGATCTACTAGCACCATTTTAATGTCTATAAAATTATTGTTAAAATCTAAATAGTCATGATTTTTTTGAACAAGAAAAAATCTCTGCTATTACAATTTTAATAGTGTCAGTTTTTATATTTCATAGGACAAAGGGGATAATATTACTATAAGCATTCTATCTATAATTCTGCACTTTTTCCATTTGATGATATTAATATAAACTTTATTTCCTGAGCCTTAACTGAAATGTCTATTAATTTTTTTTAATTAGATAATTTAGGAACCATAGATACCTGTCTGGACTGCAGTGTAAGTCAGACTTGTTGATTATTTCAGACTCTTACATCATGCAGTATGGTAGGGTTAACCAAATAATTTACTGATCAAATCCAGATATTTTGAGAATAAAAGAAGCTAATAAGAACTACCCTGGTATAATAGACACAAACAGGAGTAGTCTCAGGCAAACCAGACTACCAGACTACATGGTCACCTTACTTATGGGATATATTTTAGAAAACCCGATGATAGGCTTAATCATTGTAATTTTTCTTAGTAAATCACTATGTTTGAATACTTTTAAACTCATTTTATGAGACCAAAATTACTCTGTTACCAAAACCTGATAAGGATAACACACACAAAAAAGAAAACTACAAACTGATATCTCTGATGAATACAGATGCAAAAATCCTAAACAGAATATTAGCAAATCAAATACAATAATAGATTAAAAAGATTATACATGCAATCAAGTGATGTACACAGAGGTACAAGGATAGTTCAACATACAATTTCGGATAATTAAATTCGCAAATTCAACCTAGAAAAAATGCTACATACCTCATTGCTAAATATCACTACGGTCACCTTTGAAGTACTTCTCTTGGGAAATTATGTACCGATGCCAGTGCCTAGTTCACCCTTCAAAGCAATTTTGGAACTCTTTTTCTGGAATGGCCATCAGAGCTGTCCTCGTATTACGCTTGATGTCCTGAATGTCATCAAAATGACTTCCTTTCAATATTTCCATTATCTTCAGGTAAAGAAAAAAGTCATTGGGGTCCAGACCAGGTGAGTATGGTGGGTGTTACAATACAGTTATTTGTTTACTGGTTAACAACTCTGCCACAGTCAGTGCCACATTAGCTGGTATATTGTCTTGATGCAAAGGCCATGAATTGTTGGCGAAAAGTTCAGATCGTCTAACATATTCGTGCAGCCTTTTCAGCACTTCTCAACAGTAAACTTAGTTAACTGTTTGTCTAGTTGGTACAAATTCATAATAATAATCTCTCTGATAGCAAAAAAACTTAGCAACATTGTTGCAACAAGTTTGTGAACTTAACTGTCTGACCTCGTATGCAACTCGATCAGTGTGATAGAACACATAAAAAAGATAAAAATCATATGATCATATTAATAGATGCAAAAAAAAGCATTTCATAAGATACAACATTCATTTATAATTAAAACACTTAATAAAATGAGTATAGAAAAAAAGTACCTCAAAGTAATAAGGCCAGATATGACAAAACCTCATCTAATACAACACATAACGGTGGAAATCTGAAAGCCTTTTTTCTAAGATCAGAAATTAGGCAGGGATGACGCTGTCATCACTGTTACTCAACATAGCATTAGAATTCCTAGCTAGAGCAATCAGGCAAGAGAAGGAAATAAAAGGCATCCAAACTGGGAATGAAGAAATCAAATTGTCACTGATGGAACAAATGAAGAGTTTATAGGAGCAGGCTTGTAAGTGGGCAGGATGGGAGAGGCAAAGAATTAACAGGGGTGAGCTTGTGAGTTAGTAGAAATGAGCTAAAAAATTAACCACTTGGCTCTGAATCCCCTGGCGAGCACTGCACTTGCAGCCTGACAAGCACCTTACATCCATCATAGGTAGAAACAGAACAGTTCCCAATCACAATGACAACCCTCTGCAAACTAACATACAACCATCAGAGATGGGAGCAGAACGGTTCCCAATTGCAACAGCAATGACATGCAAGCTGACATCCATCATAGGTGGGGACAGGACAGTTCCCAGGAGAACACAATTGTAACGGCAGCCACCCTACATGTCGACAAGCACCCTACATCCTGCATGGAAAAATATAAAACCCCAGCACTCTTCCTCATCAGCACAGCTATCTCCCTCAGACTCTGCCCTGGATAAACTCATTTTGCCAGTATGTCTCTTACCCCACTCTCTTGGCCGCTCTCTCTATGAGAATGCCCTGGCAAAACTCCAGACAGATATCTCTCTCTCTCTCTCTCTCTCTCTCTCTCTCTCTCTCTCTCTCTCTCTGCCTGACTTTCAGTACAGCTTTCTTGGTCTCCCACTTTGTAGAGTCTTGTGAATACTTTCACTTTCTGTGAATGACCAGGGGTTGATTCTATGCCAATACAGTCACTGTTTGCAGATGATATCCTTGTTTATATAGAAAACCCTAAGGACTCCACCAAAAAACTCTAAGAAACAATAAACAAATATAATAAATTTGCAGGATACAAAATCAATGTACAAAAATCCATTGTGTTACTATATGCTAACAATGAAATTTTAGAAAAATAAATCAACAAAATTGATTTTAAAATTGCAACAAGGAAAATAAAATACTCAAGAATAAACTTAAAGGATGTGGAAGACCTAGACACTGAAATCTATAACATATTATAAAAGAAATTGAAGAAAACACAAAGAAATGGAAAGATATTTCGTGTTCATGGATTGGAAGAATTAACATAGATAAAATGTCCATATTATCCAAAGCAACATACAGCTTTAATGCAATCCCCATCAAAATCCCAATGGCATTTTCTTAAGGAAATAAACAAAAAACCATCAGATCCATATGAAATCACAAAAGATTCCAAGTAGCCAAAGCAATCCTAAGAAAAAACAACAAGACTGGAGGCATCACACTTCCAGACTTCAAATTATGCTACAAAGTGACAATAATTAAAACAGTATGGTATCGGCAGAAAAAGAAACACAGGGAATTGAGAACGTAGAAATGAACTCATATACATGGGAAGATAATTTTTAACAAAGGAGCCAAAAACACATTATGGAGAACAGAAAAGCCTCTTCAGTAAACGGCGGTGGGAAAGCCACATGCAAAAGAATGAAACTAGACTGCTGTCTGTCACCATATACCAAAATTAACTCAATAAGGATCAAAGACCAGAATGTAAGACCTGAAACAATAAATTTCATAGAATAAAGCATATGTATGAAACTTATGAACCTTGAGTTCAGAGAGGATTTTATAAATTTGCCTTCAAAGGAAAGGGACTTAACGGCAAAAGTAAATGAATGGGACTATAACAAACTAAAAAGCTCTCGACAACAAAAGAAACCATCAACAAAACAAGAAGGCAACCAACTGAATGGGAGAAGGTATTTGCAAGTAATGTGGTGGCCAAGACATGGAAACAACCAAAGTGTTCTTCCACAGATGATTGAATAAACAACATGTGGTACATACTTTTATAAACAATGGAATATTACTTGGCCATAAGAAAAGATGAAATACCACCATTTGCAACAACATTGATGGGTCTTGAGATTATCATTCTAAGCAAAATAAGTCAGACAGAAGAAGTCAACAACCATATGACTTTACTCATACGTGGGATAGAAAATTGAGAGCAACAAACAAACAAGACAAACAAAAAATCATGGACATAGACAACAATTTTGTGGTTACCAGAAGGCAAGAGGGAAGGAGGAGTGGTAGAACAGGGTAAAGGAGGTCAAATATATAGTGATGGAAGGAGAACTGACTCTGGGTGGTGAACACACAATGCAATATATAGATGATGTACTATAGAATTGCACAGTTGAAACCTATATAATTTTACCAACCGATGTCCCCCAATAAATTTAATTAAAAAATAATAAATAAGAAAAATAATAATAGCAGCATCTATTGAGTAAAAATATGCAAAAGATAGAGATTTTTAAAGATATTATCAATTTGCTTTTCTGCTAGGTACCAAAAAATGCTTAAGTACAGTATTTGCCTTCACAGAGATTGGAGAACAGATGAAAATTAGACATATGAAAAAGTGAGTGAAGAATCAAAAAGGCCAATATATTTGTAAAATAATTAGCACTTGAAATTATTGTTCAGAAGTGCAAAAAAATGAAATCACTTCTGTCCATCATGCCCCTTCATTCATTAATTTACAATATAACAATTTCGTAGAGACTACTCAATTATCAACACTTGCTCTTGTTGTTCTAAATTGACCTCTGCCAAGTTTCGGTTTGCTGTGTGAAATGCCATATTAGATGCTGTGATTACAAATAAATGCAATTTGGATTCTGTTTTGAGTAACATGTTTTCTAGTACAGGACACAGAAAGTAAGTAAATAATAAACTAAGCAGGTGATACATTCCATAATAAAACTATGCATAGGGCACTATGGGAGAACTGTTAGATTTGACTTATCATTCCTCTTAACATTCATTTCTGCAGACTGACTAGTCCCAGTGGCTGTTTCACAAATTTATTTATTCATACTTCCTTTGGTTTGCATTCTGTGCTAAGTCCCTTTATCTCTTCAATGGTTAACGTTGATCTCAGTGTTTCTCAGCATATCAGGAAAAGGTCTTCTAGAACAATAAAAATCCTAGATCCGTTTCCCAAGTTCTCAATGATGAAAATACGAGAGTTACAGTACTTTCAAAGGATAATTTGACACTAGTCTTCACTTACATTTATCTTCCAATTTTCTATCAAGTTATTTAGCTCAGCTTTATAGAAACTTTTTGAGAGTCTTCAGAAAGATAATAAATTGCATTATGTTTTGTGCGTCAAATATTATATAAAGAACATCTGCACCAGGTATTCATTGAAAATGTACTATTATCCTCCTTAGAACTATACTTTATAAAGAGATATGCCCACCAACTTCTCCTCCCCCAAATCATAATTTGTGTTGCAGCCAGTGTGGACAAGAAAAGGGGCTATGCAAAAAATCTGACAATTCCAGCAATTTAGGTAATCTCACAGCGTGTTCTGTCTAATGATGAATTCCTAACTCGGCAGGTACTGGTGGGTAGTCACACACACAAATAACTTCTTTAATAAAAGGTTTATTTTTGCCTTGTGCATCTAGACTAACACACCTTTGACATGCCAAAGTAATTATCGTTTTCATATTCACTTGGGGGTAACCACATTCAAAGGAGCACATAATCTTGTTAACTATTCTGTAATCCATAGATTTTTCCCTGCCTTGCTTTCTCTCATATTCATGTGATTTTAAGTTTCCTCCTTAATTCCACATGTATAAAAGGAATGGCAAAACTGTCATTCTCTGCAGCATTTGAGATCTTGCTCCCTGAGTATGTCATCAGTTTGGGCTCAAATTCTTATAAAAATTCTCTACAGGTCTGGACATTTCTTATGTCAATACCAGGATATTTCTGAAATACAAATCTGATCTAATCATGTTGTGCTTCTTAATTCCTTTCATTGTTCTCAGCGTGAAACTTAGCATATTTTATAAGGTCCTTTCACTCATACAGTGTTCCAAAGTTCTGTATTCTTTTTACTTCTAGCCTCTAATCCTCCTTGAAAAATACTTCACTGTGTTCATCTGCCTCTCCCATCCATCCTTTAAATCTCAGTTTGTTTTTTTTAATCACTTCTTCCTATAACCTGTTCCTCAAATTTATTTCCGCAATTTAATTCTAGGTTTGAGTCTTCCATAGGTTTTCTTACAGTAATCTCCCACTAGCTATTAAACTGCTTTATAATATTCTGTTATCTGTATTCTCTACTAGATTGTAAACTTCACAAACATAATTAATAATTATAATTTTGTCATCATAGTGGATTACTAGATTTACTCATCCTACACCATGAAGGACATGCTATCATATACCTACACTATAACTGAAGAAACTGAAGTTTAAGAACGTTAAGTTCAAAGTCACATAGACATAAACTGGTAAAGCTATTTGCAGAACCAACTGATCTGATTTCAGAACCTAGACTATTTATTATTCTTAACTATCTTATTTGACATTTTATCTCTAAGGTCTGGCACATTGGTGACTGGAAAGTGTTAAGGGAGGTAGGAGAGAGAAAAGGGCATAGCTATGAAAGGGTAGCGAGAGGGATCTTTGAGGCAATGGAATAATTTTTTAACTTCACCATGGTGACGGTTACACACATATGTACTAGTGACAGAAATGCATAGAACTAAATACACACAAAACACATAGATAAATAAATATATATAAAACAGGTAAAATCTGAATAAAATCTGTGGATTTTTACCAACGTCAGTCTCTTGGTTGTGATATTATATTACAGCTAAGCAAGATGTTATCATTGCAGGAACTGGGGAAAAGGCCCTCTCTGTATTATTTCTGCAACTTCCAGTGAATCTATAATTATTTAAAAACAAAAAGGACAAAAACAAATAAAATAGAAATATGTGAATAAGGCAAGTCAGTTTCAATAGTTGGACTTTACTATTCAGAAGCAGAAATATTATTAGTCATCCTAAAAAGGTAGAAATTTGTCAATTATCTCTTATAAAATAATTTTTAATAAATGACTCACATTTAGTTAAACTTTATTCTTTTTATAAATGGGTTCTACTGCCTGCATTTGAGGTTAAATTCTAATTTTGTGATTTTATAAGAAATCTATTAAAAAGACTTAAAAATATTTCAGTGGTAAAAATAGTCAACTTCCTTAGAGAAGTTCAAAAGTCCAAAGGACAATGGAGCGAAGTAAGTTTTTAATGAACCAGATCCTGCCATTTATATAACAGAGCAAATATAAATACTAATTTAATGTATTTATGGCATCTTGAATAAGTAATTAGTCTTGGTACGTTGTAATTATAAACTCCTCAGTATTATACTATCTTTATTTTCATATATAGTATATATCCTACAACCACCACTCTTAGGAAAGAAAAATTCAAAAAAAAAAGGTTTAAATATTAACTTGTTCTTAGTAAACTACAAAAAGCTGAATGATAAAGAGGATACTTCTTTTTTCTAGGGTTTTTAAAAATGTTCTAATTTATCTTAAGGTAATTAAACCTGTTTTATTTTCATTTTTCTCAATGTTAGAAAATTCAACTTACAACTTTTCGTATATTATACATACTATTTGGTAAATTATTATTTCCTTCTGTCAGATATCTACTTTTTCTAAGTTGTCATTTTTATAAGCAACATAGAGTAAACATAATAGGCTAAAATGTATTAAAACGAAAGTAGAAACACCCTGCCATTCCCCTAGAGGATTCTAAAAATGGGCAATGATCCCCTCAAGGAAATTTTATTCATTTTTCAAGTAAATTTTTTTTGACCAGATTGTGATCTTAACTAACTCATGGAAAGGAAATAACACATATTAAGTACCTATAGCCACCCACAAATTAATCTTTATAATACTTCTTATTTTTGTATTTTAGTAGGTTTTTTCTCTTAAAATTTTTTTGTTATAGTTTGTATACAATATTATATTAGCTTAAGATGTACAGCACAGTGATTTGACATTTATATACCTTACTATATGATCACTGCAATAAGTCTAGTACCTATCTGGCACTCTGCAAAGTTATTGACTATATTCCCTGTATTGTACACTACATCCTCATGGCTTATTTATTTTATAACTGGAAGTTTGTACCTCTTATTCCTCGTCACCTTTTTTTTCACCCATACCCCTGCCTCCTCCCTTGTGGCAGCCAACGGTTTGTTCTCTGCAGTTTACTCTTTGTTTTTGAAATTAAATTTAATGGGGTAACATTGGTCAACAACATTATGTAAGTTTCAAGTGTATAATTCACTAATACATCATCTGTATATTTCATTGTGTGCTCAGTACCCACAGTCCAGTCTCCTTTAGTCACCATATATTTGACTTTCTTTACCTTCTTCATCCTCCCCCCTGCCCTCCTTACCGTCTGGTAACCACCCTTCTGTTGTCTGTGTGTATGAGGTTGTTTGTTCTGGTTTGTTTGGTTGTTACTTTCTTTTTATATCCCACATATACGTAAAATCATATGGCTCTCGTGCTTGACCATCTAATTTATTTCACTTAGAATGATACTCTTAAGATCCATCCATCTTGTTGCAAATGGCAATATTTCATCCTTTTTATGGCTGAGCAATATTCCACTGGGTATATATGTACCACAACTTCTTTATCTAATCATCCATTGAAGGACACTTAGGGTTTTTCCATGTCATCATGGCCTCTGTGAATAATGCTGCAATGGACATAGCAGTACATATATCTTTACGAACAAATATTTTCAAAATTTTCAGGTAGATATGCAGAAGAGGGGTTGCTGGGTCATATGGTTGCTGTATTCTTAATTTTTTGAGGAAGCTCCACACTGTTTTCCATAGCGGCTGTACCTATTTACATTCCCACAAGCAGTGTATGAGGGTCTGTTTTTTTCCTACATCCTCTCAACACTTACTACTAGTCTTGTTGCTAATAGCCATTCTAACAGATGTGAGGTGGTATCTCATTGTGGTTTTGATTTGCATTTCCCTAATAGCTAGTAAAGTTGAGCATCTTTTCATATATCTGTTGGACGTTTGTATGTCTTCTTGGAGAAGTGTCTGTTCGAGTCCTCTGCCTATTTTTTAATTGGATTGTTTGTTCTTTTGTCATTTAGTTGTATGAGTTCTTTATGTATTTTGGATATTAGCCCCTTACCAGAGGTATCATTTGCAAATATCTTAACCAATTCAGTTGGTTGACTTTTTGTTTGTTGATGGTTTCTTTTGCTGTGTAGAAGCTTTTTAGTTTGATGTAGTTCCATTCATTTATTTTTGCTTTTATTTCCCTTGCCTTTAGGGTCAAGTTTACAAAAACTTCTCTGAGACCAAGGTCCATATGTTTAGTACTTATGTTTTCTTCTATGTATTTTATTTTTATTTTTATTTTTTTTATTAGTTTCAGGTGTACAAGACAAGGTAATACTTAGACGTTCATCATTTATATCCCTCACACTGTGAACCCCCCTCCCCCCATCCATTATCCCTCTGACCTCACACGGAGCCATCACATTATATATATAAAATTATAGTTGGCATTCATTAATGTTTAGCTTCTGGTGTACAATGCCAAGATCAGGCATCCACATTATCTCTGAGGTGGTCTCCCAAATAGGACGCATGTCCATCGGATACCCAACAAAATCTTTACAACATTATTGAATAAGTTCCCCAAATTAATTTTCAGAAAACCCTGAGGCCATCTTGTGGTTACCAGCTGCTTCCTAATCCCTTCACCTTTCCCCTTACCCCCAACATCCCCCACCCCGGCCCATCTAACAACTCTCAGTTTTTTCTTTGTGTCCTCAAGACTGTTTCTGATTAGTTCATTCACATATTCTTTTCTTTAGATTCCGCATATAAGTGAGATCATATGGTACTTGTCTTTGTCTTTCTGACTTATTTCACTTAACATAATGTTCTCTAGATCCATCCATGTTGTTGCAAATGATAAGATTTCTTTCTTCATTATGGTTGCATAATACTCCATTGTATAAATGTACCACGGCTTCTTAATCCAGTCATCTACCGATGGGCATTTCGGTTGTTTCCATATCTTGGCTATTGTGTAAAGTGCTGCAATAAACATAGGAGTGCATACTGATTTTTGAATTGGAGTTTTGGATTTCTCCGGTAGATGCCTAGGAGTGGAATTACTGGATCATAGAATAGTTCCATTTTCAGATTCCTGAGATACCTCCATACTGTTTTCCATAGTGGCTGCACTAATCTGCAATCCCACCAACAGTGCACTAGCGTTCCCTTTTCTCCACATCCGCGCCAGCATTTGTTGTTTGTTGATTTATTCATGATAGCCATTTTGACTGGAGTGAGGTGGTATCTCATTGTGGTTTTTATTTGCATTTCTCTGATGGTTAGTGAGGTTGAACATTTCTTCATATGTCTTCTTGCCTTCTGTATGTCCTTTTTAGAAAAATGTCTCCTCAAGTCCTCTGCCCATTTTTTAATTGGATTGTTTGTTTTTTTGGAGTTGAGTTGAGTAAGTACGATGGGGTAAAGACAGTCTTCTATGTATTTTATTGTTTCAGTATTTATATTGATGTCTTTAATCCACATTGAGTTAAATTTTGTGTATGGTGTCAGATAGCAGTCTAGTTTCATTATTTTGCATGTGGTTTCCCAATTTTCTCCATACCATTTATTGAAAAGGCTTTCCATTCTCACTTGCATGTTTTTGGCTTCTTTGTCAAAAATTATTTGCCAATATATAAGTGGGTTTATTTCTGGGGTCTCAGTTATGTTCCATTGGTCTCTGAGTGTAATTTTCTGCCAATGCTATACTGTTTTGATTTTGTAGCTTTGTAGTAATTTGAAGTAGGGAGTGTGATAACTCTGGCCTTGTTTTTTTTTTTCCTCAGGATCTGTTTGGCTATTTGTTTTTTTTGTGTGTTTTCATAGAAATATGATGATTTTTTTGTTCCACTTATTTGAAAATTGCCATTGGGATTTTGATGAAATTGCATTTAAGAGGATACTTTTTTATAAGGTAGTACTTTGTCAATGTTTGTTCTCAAATTATTTATCGCTGATATCAATTAAAGCATAAGAAAAAAATAAGTAAGGCAACAGACTGGGGAAAATAGAACAGTTTTCCATCATTTCCATAGTTCCATTCTTACAAGGTAATTATTTTTAACTACCAAGATCTTTGTCATTTAAGATCCTGGATTAAGGAACAAAGTTCTGGCATCAGTGGCCAAGGAAATAGCCAGTAAAGTCCAGGGAATTGAGGAATGCACAGTACATATTGGATTCCTTCACAGACCCAGCCCACATGCCTCTCATCCCCTAATAGGATCACTAATCGAATTTGGGGACATTTTTCTTCCCTTTAATAGCCAAGGAATTTAGGTAATCCCCTTGCAAGTTACTGAGACAGCTCTTACTACTGGTAAGAGCCGAAACACTTAAATTAGCTACTTGTTGCTCCCATCATCCTTCCACTCTTACTACATTAAAAAAAGCAAGTATAAAAACTTGGACTTGAGAAAAAAACATAAATATGTTCATATTACCCTTTACTTTATATTGCTTGTTTCACTGTTATGGACTGATTCCTAAATCTGAGAGAGGATCATGTTTACATGGCAAAAATAAATAATGGATGGAAATATTTGATATAGATATTTAGAATTGATATATAAAAACAAGTACACAAAGATCATAATGCTTATATGAAAACATGGAATTATATCCTGCTAATATATTTGGATAAAAGACAATTTTAGGAAAACTGCCAAACTTAAATTCTTCAACTTGTAAGCAGTTTGTTTCAACCAACACAAAATGAAATAATATTTCAAACAAGTATGAAATTTTATTGCTGGTCTTTTGAAAATAGATGCTGTATCTTGATGCTTAGACAATCTGACTAACTCGTGTCAAACTCACGAGAGTGTTAACATCTCCAACGAAAGAATTTTGTCCTCTGTATTTTGAATCTCCATTGTCTGAAAAAGTACCTTCCAAATAACAGATACATAATAAATAGTTGTTAAATAATATGAAATAATAAGGAATCACTGATTGAATTCATGAAATGCATGTTGACAAAATTGTGACTAACTGGATAAAAACCTGGCAAAATTATAACGCCTGTGTATTGAGAAAATAAAGGGTATCATTCATTTCTAAAGGCTGCATTTAACATCCCAGGGGACTATATTGTCTATTTATAAGACCTGGGACCCTTCAGATCAAAAGAGTCCAAAAATACAAAGGAAACAATATGAGTTCCATAACTATACACTAAAAAGGAAATTCAATATACTAAAAAGGGAATTCAATAGAGTGTTTACATGGTGTGATTTTTTTTTAAGATTTCATAAACTATTAACTTTTTATCCAGTCCATCCAGAGCATACAAATACTAATGCTTGCTGTTTTTAACATCTTGTATTTATCATCTGTACCCCTTGTAGCCACTCCACAAGGGACATAGTGCTATTTTCACTCTATAGATGAGGAGGAAAAGGGTATCAAAGGGCTTAAGTTACCAGGCTTGGGTCCACAACTGGGAAGTTAGAGAATCTTTCCAACACAGGTTCACCTGACCACAAGCTCCCAAAGCCCATGCTCTTTGTAGGACATTTTGCTTCATGTCAAAAAACACAAGTTTTCATGTAAGGATACTTGAGTTTGAATCTGAGTTGTGCAATTTAGTAGCTTTCTGACTTCACACATTCTATTTGAAAATTATGAGCTTCAGCGTCCTCATATAGGAAGTCTAAATAATATGATCTACTTCAACTTGTTTCCATAAGGACTGAAAACAATATTAACACAATTGCCTACTACATATTAATTGATGCGCAATTTTATTGATCTTTGAAGTTTGTGGCTCTGGTAGGACCTTGAAAATGCGCAATGCAATATGTACAACAGGTATGTACAACAGCCCCTGTTAACTGCATTTTACTCTCCCACACAGAATAAATTTCACAAAACACCTCTTATATTGTAGGAATTTAGATGTCAGTTATCCGTATTTGTAAAGAGTTTGAGGTCTTTTCTCAGTGTTTGCTTAAAGTTATAACATCACAAGTTACAAAAAACTGCTATCATGGACCATCAGCAATAAACACAACTTTCCTGTCAACAATTTAGCTTCCTAGTCAAATGGAGCTGTTAGAATAATGCCGGAGAAAGAAAGCAGATTATTTCCTTGCAGTGAAGACTATGCATATCTCCTTTTACCTTTCTTAACTGCTTGAGTTGATTATACCTTACATGAATCTGAAAGCATTGAAATTGGCAGGTTCATAGCTATTGAATAGGACTACTGATTTAAATATAGTTTCACTTTAAAAGAAATTGAACACAAGTCCATTTTCTACTGTTTATTTACTCTCAACCACAGACCTATTAATGGCATGCATAAAGTATCTGAACCAACTTTTATTTTATATTTAACATTCCTAAACTGTAAGATAAATACAAGAAGCACTGTAATTAATTTTATATCTTTAGGAAGATTTATTACCCTTGAATCAAATTGATAAATTACAGCTGTATTATTTTACTCAGATGAATTACATCTGTTCTGGGGATCTCTAAATACTCATGGGTTTAAATAACTTTTGGGATGTATTTGTTACTGAACTGACTACACTATTGAAATGCAATGTAGTATAGCTCAGTATTCTCTCTATATAGTTGTTATGGGCAAGAGTACTCCTATCATAAGAAATACTGTGGATAGTAAGAGGTGGATGTTTATTTGACAATGTTCCTGAGAGATAAATATTCAAACTGAATCTCTGATGTATAAAGGTCCAGCAGCATCTTTAGGAAAATGACCACCTGTATGGTGTTTGCTAGAACCTTGAAAAATGGAGACTTAAACTAATTTACATCACCTTTAAAAAAGCAGTGAAGAGCCTTATTTATTATTACTATGGTTCCATCATAGTAATAGTGTTTCAATCATGTGCTTATGTATGCATGTGTGTGCACGCATACTTGTGCACTTACAATTGTGTGCCCAACCCCTGCTTTTCTTTAGATACAGGGTTCTGCATCCTTATTGCTCTCTGTAAGAACTGTTTCTACTTTGCATCTCAAGTCATTATTTTCCCCATCCCTTCTGTACACTCACCTTAGAACTGCTCCCATTATCTGGATCATTTAATAAAAACCATCTAAACTAAGCCCACTGCCTTTCAGTAGAACTCTATCTGCCTTTCATTATTTTCTAGCATGTTGCCACTGGAATCCTTGATTTGTTTCATGTTCAGTGTTATCTTTCCTTGTAGTTCACCTCCTCACTGAAACTATACTTTTGCCTAATAATATAACAAGTATCACTGTCCTTTCTCACCGAAAGCCACTCCCCAAAGAAATGGTCCTACCTCTCATCTACCAGTTTTACCTATGGTATTTAAATTTGTCTTCAGTTCTTGAATCTGATTACAGCACTATCTTGTAAAATAAAATATGTTCTGGGAATAATTTCTATATTTTTCCATAAATTCATCATCTAGATCTCATTATTGTTTATCATGATATTGTTATCTATGATAAATAATACCACCTGCAAAGAATAGGATGTATAAGAACTATCAGACCGTTATATCAGTGAAATTTTCCTATTGACCGATTGGAGGAATCATTAACAAGATTAAAGTCTTAGTATATTAGAGTTAGTTGAAAAGAAGAAATTTAATATTTGTTTAATGCTTCTGGGTGTCAATTATCATGCTAAATGCTTTGTATATGTTAGAAAGCAGAGTCAAGTGTTTGGACTGTAGAAGAAGACTGCCTAAGCTTTTCTACTTACTATCTTTGTAGCATTAAATGAGTGACCAATTCTCAATTTCCTCATTAATATTAAAAAGATAATGGTATGATTTACCCTATCAGTATGTTATGAGGATTAAATAAGATAACACACTGAGTCACTGCACATAGTATATGATGTGTAATTGTTAACTGTCATCTCACTTAATCTTTTCAATAATCCTAAGAAAAAGAAAATGGCACTCAGTAAAATTAAAGACCTTGAAAAAAGAATAACAGCTAGCAAACAATGAAGCAGAACATTAATATTGCTTTTTCTGTTTTCAAAGCCTATGTTCTTTCCACTATAATCTTCTACCCAATATAAACATCACCTCCACAGTAGATTTGAGAGATGGTGATACACATCTTGTTTCAATACTTTGAAGTATTATATGAATGATCTTGAAAATATGACCCTACGTTATAACTGTGGCATCAGCTCGAACCAGGATAGAAGTATCACCCAGTTCCAGTTTCTTCCCCCTTTCTCTAACAATCAATTCCTAGTTTTCTACTTGGGTCCTTCTGAACTTCCATATGCACCAGTCTCCTGAACACGGTGATGATTATAATAAGCATCAGCAATGATTGTATGGAGGAAAAAAGAATCTAGACAGTCGGGGTATTTCTGATCTGTACAGATGTTACCTGTAATCACTATGAGAAGCCCGTTGTCAGGTGCTCAGCCTAACTGTTTACCACTCGTCTCTTTGGGTCTATGTATTTTTGTTTCTCTGTACTGTGTTTCTGTTCTTTTCTCAAATACAAAGAGAATAGGTTCTGTACTATTGCAGGTAATGTTGTTATGTACTATTGCAGGTAAATCAGTGACACAATGTCCACCTGAAATGTTCCACAGCTAATCACTGGACCTACAAGTGACTGCCTTCCTTGATCCCATCTAGTACAAGATTCCTTCTCCTACATCCCACTGACAGATTAAACCTGTGGCAAGATGCTTATCTAGACCTGATTTCCTGCTCTTTGGATGCCTAATGATCACTTGATTCTCTTCTGCTTTGTGATAAATGAAAAACATCAGCTTTAAAATTGGGCAGAACTTGATTCAAACAGCTTTCTATAAGTTTTGAACATGGGTAAGTCACATATGATGCTCCTAAGATTATGAAGATTGCATGATACAAGATGTGAAGTATCTACTATGTGCCTAGAGTGTAGTGTACACCTTTAGTAATGTCTGACATTATTGAAGATAAGGAGGACTGACTCTGGGTGGTGAACACACAATGTGATACCGTGTTTCCCTGAAAATAAGACCTAGCAGGAACATCAGCTCTAATGCGTCTTTTGGAGCAAAAATTAATATAAGACCCAGTCTTATTTTACTATAGTATAAGACCAGGTATAATATAATATAATATAATATAATATAATATAATATAATATAATATAATATAATATAATATAATATAATATAAATTACCGGGTCTTATATTAATTTTTGCTCCAAAAGACGCATTAGAGCTGATTGTCTGACTAGGTCTTATTTTCAGGGAAAATTTTGCAAATCTTCCACATTCTTTATTTTTTTTCCTTACAGACAGTTGTGCATTTTAATGGAAGAAAAAGCCAGAGATTTCAAAGTCACAAAGAGTAGATGCCTTAGAGATGGATATCAGTATTGTATCACAATGCTGGTTTATATAACTATATGTATGAGTAGGGCAAGAGGACAAACATTTGAATTCTAACTGGATTTTTATACATTGATTGATCTAAAAGAAGCATTTTAAGCTATTTGCATTATCTGTCATTCTAATGCCAATTCCAACAAGAAAGGTGGACTGGGAATAATCATGTGGCATAGCAAGGTGAAGGACAGGCTTAAGAGATGGACCTGCATATTTATCAGTGACAAGAGAGAGTAGCATTAAAACTAATTTTCATAGGTCATATTACAATGTTTATTCCTATTGCAAGACTGATATTCCAGAGTTCTATGATCCCCACTTAATACATATTCATAGCTATTGCCCTAAGACTTAAAACTCACATAAAAGCACACAGTTCCTGTCATAATAATATATATACACAAATAATGGATAGTGTAGTTGGGTAAATTTATTGCCTGTATAAGTTTGCTGCGGCTAACATACATAACAAAGGACTGTACTATTCTAACTCTGCTGTTTTTATAGGCCTGGTGCTCCTTGCTGAGAACAATGTTTTGAGCAAATAAGCAAGCCAGTAGCCTCCAACAATTGCCAGTAACCCAAAAAACTTTTAACTCCTAAGTATGCAACTTAGCTATTAGGTGAGGCAACATGGATCCAGTAAACATTTCATTTAATATTAAAACTATTTTTAGCAATTGATATAACAGAATTGTAGAATAGAGGAAGTTTTAAGTTCAAAAGTTTGAGGTCAAAAACACTGATCTTTTGAAATTATGTTTTTTACATTACATAAACTCTTCCCCAGAATTTCCTATTGTGTGGGGGTACCTAGATCAAGTGTTGCTTTACCCTACTTAGTTATAGTTCATTTGCATGAGATTTTAAATTTATTTTTCCCCCACTATCATACCATTTATATATGGACAGGGCTGGGATAACCAGAAATGGTACCTGATCAGTACAATCTCCACTGAACTTTCTGTTCTCTTTGCTGGAACTTCAGCTGTGTTCTTGGTTCACCTCACTATTGAAGTAAAAGTGTGTAAATATTGTACTTTCCCCTTAAATATCTCCCTTGAATTGAGTATGTTAACAAGTTATATTTCTATCAATTAAATCTATTTCTATTTTCCAACAAAATACTGAGGATGCCAAAAAATGTATACACATATTAAGAAAGAAAAATAATTAAAATTATAATACGCAATATATACCTACAACAAAAGATGAATACAATTCATGTTTGATGTCTGAAATTATAAGATGTGCTCAAAGTGGTTACCATCAACATCCAACCACTTCTGATTACAGTGAAATACTGCTTGAGCAACATTGACCAAAGTGTTCACTTGTATACAAAGTCTGACAATAAAGTTTGTGAACAGGTTGCAACGATGTTGCTAATATTTTTGCATATCAGAGGGATTACTCATTGTGAATTTGTACTAACTGGACAAACAGTTAACCAAGTTTACTATTTGGAAGTGCTGAAATGCTGCATGAAAATGTTAAACAACCTGAACTTTTCGCCAGCAATTCATGGCTCTTACATCACAACAATGCCCCAGTTCATATTGCACTGTCTGTAAGGGAGATTTTAGCCAGTAAACAAATCACTGTATTGGAATACTATCCCTACTCACCTGATCTGGCCCCCAATGACTTCTTTCTTTACCTGAATGTAAAGGAAATATTGAAAGGAAGACATTTTGATGACATTCAAGACATCAAGGGTAATATGACGACAGCTCTGATGGGCATTCCAGAAAAAGAGTTCCAAAATGGCTTTGAAGCATGGACTAAGCGCTGGCATCAATACATACCTTTCCAAGGGGAGTACTTCGAAGGTGACCATAGTGATATTCAGCAATGAGCTATGTAACAATTTTTCTAAGATGAGTTCGTGAATATAATTGTCAGACTTTGCACATTTTTTTTTTGGCTCCCCCAGTATATCTCTTTTCTGAGTAATATTACTCAATAAAGAAAATAATCACAATAGAAACTAGAGATGAATATACAAAATAAGACCCTCAAATGTATTATACGTAATATAACATATATTCCTACAAGAATCTGTCTTTATTTCATAGAAATTCTCTGTTTACATCTCTTCATTTAGCTATATGATTTTTATCTATTATTAGACTCTGGAGAACTCGTACTTCATCTGATAAATTTGGAATCTCCATGTTTTAGTGATTATATATGTGTACAGGTATATATATATATATATATATATATATATATATATATATATATATATATATATATAAAGATATATATAAATTATATCCAAAACATTTATTCATATGTGAAATGGCTATGCATTTTACAGATATAAGCTAGTCTGTCTGTAATGTGATAAGATGAAAAAGGCATAGGACATACTTCCTATCATTGGGCAAGTAAAAGTTAAATGTAGCAGTGAGATGTTTACATATAAATGTAAACATATATGTAAACCTATACAGCCTTGCCAAATGCTGGCCCAGAGAGAAAGGAGGACAGCAGTTCAGAGAGGAAGCCAGCACCATACTGGGGAGATCGAAAAGAGTTTCAGGGAGAAGATGGGACAAATTAGCCTCAGAGTAGGATGAGATTTAAGGAAAGAGATGTTTTAGATTAGTTGTTTCGTGAAGTTTGCTTTGCCAAAGAGTTAATGTATAGTAGATTTGAGTAGGTTGTGGTGGAAATTCCTGTAGAATACTTTGAATATCAGGTGAATTTAGATTCTTTTCTTATCAGCAAGGGACATATCTGAGTAAAGTTTAGAAAAAGGCATTTTGAGGACCTTTTCTATTATTAATATGCAGAAGGTACTCGAAGGGCAACAAAACTATTGACAAGAGGTGATAACAGTCAGGTAGAAAGAAAAGGAGGAATACACAAGAGAGCCAGAAGGAAAGCAAACATAAAATTTGCTAGTTAGGGAAAAGGAAAAAGTAAGAGATAACTGTTTTTGAGGTTTTAAAGTAGAAAATACAAGAATTAATAAGTTCTACTTGCAACATGTTGGATAAAGATCAAAACTAGGATGTAGATTTGGGAATAAATCATATGTAGACAGAAATTAAAAAAAATATATTTATTAAACATCTATCAAGTGCACTGGAGATAAAATGCAAAATGAGATAGATATGATCTGTGCTATTTAGAAAGGGAGAGAAACGCTCAAAAAATGAATAAAAAGTATTTGAGAAAATATATAGTGAGACGGGCACTAGGACAATTGCCCTGGTAGTAAGCACAAAAGCCATCAAGATATAAAAGTTCAGTGTCAAAGAAAACTAAGTGAAGGATTTCTTGGTGAACAACTGGATAAAACAAACAAACTAACAAAAAAAAAACAAAAAAAAACAAAACAAAACAAACCTTTAAGCTACTTGAAAACATGTCATCCAAGGTTGTTTTTGTGTTTGCTAACAGTAGAATTTTTCATATGTAGAGCTGGAAACAGAAAGGAGAATTAAAATTCCTTATGACAGAGTATAACTTATTCCCAAATGAAACAAAGTCTTTGTCATTGGATTCATTTCAATGGTATCTATTTTCTCCCACATTTAAAGAGGCAGCAAAAGTGGAATAAAACAAGACACAAAAAATGTTTTGACTTTCTACAACTAAGTGATGTACCATTTTTATCCATTTTTCCAATGAAATAGAGAACTATACTTGAAATCAGGTAGGTGTTTCGATACTGGTAGAGAACTCTGTCTATGAGAAAGTTTGAAAATTTTGGTGTCTGCTTATTTTGCTCTTGAGCTGAACATAGATTTGCAGAAGGCTAGCTGAGGACTGCACAGCAAGGTACCCCAATCCTCCTGGATTGACCACACAGCCTGGGGGTGGAGAGACAATTTGCCTTGGGAAACTGGGTAGACTCAGAGTGGCTAGTGGGCTAAGGAGCCCACCTGTGCTCAGGCAACGTATGAAGGTGGTAAAACTCATTATTGGTGTTCCCCTTGTCCATCGCAATTTATACCTAATTAACATTAAGTACAATGATGACTATGCAAATCATTAAATATTCTGCATTAATTTTGCAGTAAGTAGTATTAGCTCACAATATTCAATTTCAAGAGGGCACATAAACGTTTTATGAAGATCTCATTTAGCTCACATAGGAAGTCATCCATTAATACTTTTAAAATTTAGAGAAATTATTTTTTTCTTATCAATTATTAAAAGTCAAACTTAAGTCCTGCCATCATCAGAAAGTTTTTACCCTAATTTTAAAGTAGTATGAATGACCCTTATTGCATTTTCTTATTATATATTTTATTGATTTGTAAATGTTTTGTAAATGTCATTTTCCCATATGAATTTTAAGCTTTGACAGAGTTTCTGCATAAGAAATCAAATACCACACAACTAAATATGTTGCAAATATTCAACAAATTCTTGTCTGATTTAGGTATTAAAGATGACCCTCCAAGGATTCTGAGAAACATTTGCACACAAACTTGGGCTGCATGCAAGTACTGGTATTTAGTGGAGAAGGACGGGGGAGTTTAGTATGAGATTAAAAATGCTTTATATATAATTAGGATAACTCATCTGTCTGTACTTCAAAATATATGATGCAATAACATCTGCATCCTTTAGTACAAAATACTGCATTTGGAAATAGTACCAACATAATCTCAAATTGAAACTTTACTTAATAAACAACTGGCATCTTTAAAGCATGTTTGGTTTTTGTTTTAAGATCTTACAGATATACTATGTAAAGTAATAGAAAAATCAATAACAGGCTAAAATCAATTTCTTACATGGGTGAAATCAATTGTTAAAAACCTGTCAGTAAATGGCTCTCCTCTAACCTTACTTGTCAATATCCAGCTTATGAAAACTGGAGGCACTTAAAAAAAAATTAACTCAGTAAAATGATTAAAGAGGGTTATTACGGTTATTTGAAAAATATCCAATTCTCTCAATGCCTACAGAATGTAGATATATTTTTACATTTAAAAAAGTCTCAGAATTACCAATTGAGATTTAAAGATACTTATTTTAGGCACAGTCTACATTATGCTTCTTTGAAAATAATTAACCACCTACCTGTAGCATTTCAGAAATATTTCCAGAGAAGTGCAACTGACTCATAATTTTAATTTTCTTAAATGTTACCTCTCAAAACTTAATCATATCCAATTTCCCTAGTCTTGATTGATTAATAAAGTGCACAATTAAAGAAATATATATCACAGGCACAGTTTTGAGTTTTATAGCATTTTAGAAATTGACATATATTTATCATGAATGAAATGAAATATATCATTGATTGTCACTAAAATTGATGTTTTTGTGTATATTAAAATATGAATTGTTCTTTACTGTGAAAGTTGTAAAGTTCTACAATAATACTAGCTATTCTTGATCAGATATAACATGATAATATAAAGTGTCACCTAGACATGTCCTTTCCTGCTCCCCTAGGTTATCAACTGTCCCTTTCCATTTGAGTGCTAAATGAAAAGTGCTATGCTTTTAGCTCACACCTAAGAAAAAATGCAATATAGTTTGGATTCTAAATTTAAAAGAAGCACTTTTCCAAAGCATACTCTTTCCTAATCATCCACTAAAGTATTAAAAATAAAAAAGGTTTCACACACACACACACACACACACACACACACTATGAAACGGACCTGACATACCGTCCAGATTTGCAGGGATGTCTGGAAGTAAGACTGGTATCACGTTCCCTATACAGATTCTTGCAACCAACAGCATCTCCAGACACATCCTAATGTCTCAGAATTGTGGGTGAATACCAGACAGGATGGCAGATTGCTATAGCAATGAGAAAAACATCAAAGAGACCTTCCTGTTCCTAAAGAGTTCAGGCATACCAGGAAGGAGTCATGGCCAAAAACTCAGAGAACTAAGGGAAGATGCCAGGTCTTTCGCTGGGTTGCCTCTCCCCTGCCCTCACCCCAAGAAGTCCTCCAAAAGGGAAAAATTTCCAACAAAGGAAGCAAGCATATTAGCCATTGAAGGTCTGGGGAAAAGGTGGTCATTTCTCCATAGAATTCATTGATCAGGAGGCTATAGAGGGGGTGACCAGCTGGATACTTGAGAAACACTTAAGGTGCCACAGAGAAGATCCAGGATTAGATGTTGCCAAAGTTGCAAATCCAAAGCACCAGAAAATAAGCAGTTGGATAAAACCAGTACCAGAAAACAGACTGAGGGAGAACCCTGGCAGTTTTTAATTGATTACCAGTAGGTTACTGAGCACGAACTAATCAAATAACCTCTGGTATTCTCCAGAGTCCTAAACATAAACAGAGACTCTACTTCTTATAAGCTGCCCTTACTACCATCCTTTTGGGTGTGCTTGAGTCTTTTGGAAATCTAAAATCAGCAACAGGAACTGAGAAAGATAAGAAATAGTTGAGTTTTGCAAATTTCTATTCTACATGAGATTACTCAAACCTGAAGTGATTGAAAGTATTACTGGGGTGGATGAATTTAACTGATTGGGTTAGAATCAATCACATGCTATATGGTAAGACTCAGGCTTCAGGGCCACGAACAGTTCATGGAACTCAAGTTTTATATTTGCTTATATCTGACAGTAGATGCTCAAATATACTTGTTACTTAAATGAATCATACTATATATATATATATAGAAGCATTTTAAAATATATCCTCCATAACAATAGAATAGTCTTCTATAATAGATTGGAAACCATTTCTTAACTATAATTCATTATGCAAGATATGTTATTGTGTATATTATCTGAAAAATGAGATACATAAAGAAAACTTCTCCCAAAAACTAAGTACTATCTATTTTTCCTGCTAATTATTGGCTAAAGAAAACTTCTCATGTATAATGGCATTAATAATAGACCGCAGCACGCAATCATTTTTTCCATTATATTAGCTTTATACACATGGCTATTTCAAACCAATATAATTTGATTATCATGATTTGTCCATTTATAAAATTTTGAATCTTTATATTTAGTGAACATCTTTAGTTTTATAGTGTGGCAAACAGAAGTCCTTTTTATATCGATGAATTGATGCTTCCCCAACAAAGAAAAGCAATTTATGTTTTGCAAATTAATGGATAAAAATCAGCAAACTTTTAGTACTCCATCAGAGAAATTCCAAATAGAGAATTGGCTGTCCACTAATGCAAAAAATCCAATTGAAATGAGTCTTTCCTTCCCCTTGCATGTTTGTTTAATGCCTATCTCCATGGTTCCTAAGTATACTTATAAGATGCTGTGTTAATTTAAATTCTGAAACAATACAAGGAAACCTTTTTTTTTTTTTTTTTTTGCTTTAAGATAATTTGCTTCAGACTTCTTTAGAATTATGCCTATTGAAGTTTATAAATTTTTCCAAAATCCATGGTGGTTATGGGATGTTAAACAATCTTGGTTGTATGAATGTATATTAAGTGAAATACTCATACAAGAGGTCAATCTTCTTAGTTTGCTGTGATCTTTCATTGCATCAATGAGAACAAAAATCTGTGTGTCTTTCTGAGTTTCCAGGAGAATCTCCTTAATCTTACTAACCGTAAGATAGTCCATGATTAAATTCTGTTTTTTGAGTAGGATTCCAGATTACTTGAACCAATGATATCCTAATTCTCTTTTAGTATGTATAAGGTAACATCTCTCAACCAGAAGTGGGTGATCTCTGGAAAATTTAGGAAAGTCCTAAAATGGCTCCAAATATTAAATAAAGGACTCTGGCATAATTCATTAACAGCTTACTTGACCTATTCTGCCAAAGCTCTAATTTTAATTGTAACGTCTGTGTCCTGGATAGAATTTTCACTAAGGCAAACCCTAATGATTATCTAGGTCATTTAGATCAGTGTTTCTTAAACTTTAAGATTTCTGACTAAGGATCTTGTTAAAATGTGTATTCTAGGTCAGTAGATTGGGGGTAAGATTCTGCATTTCTAACAAGCACCCAGGTAATACTGATAGGGCTAGGCCAGGACCCATACTTTGAGAAGCAAGGTTTTAAAAGGCTTAAGACTTTTTTCAGGGATGCAATGCACCATTCTAAAGTTCAATATTTACTGATTTTACTGATAAAAACCACACTGACATCTGCAATGTGTACAGCGTATGTATAGTATGTATACAGCGTAGTATGTATTTGGAAGAATAAAAAGGAATTCACTGATGCTTTAGAAATTGACGTTCATAGCATCATGGATACAACCTCTGTGTTACTAGTTATTCTTTATTTAGAAGATTTTGGAGAAAAACATTGGTACTTCATGCATTTATTATTTACTTTATAGGTTAACATTTGTTCCTGAGTCCTGCTGTATATTCAATTTTGCTCTTCTATAGATTGCTTTTCAAAGTTCACTATATCTATTATTTTCACTAATGTTTTAAGTTAATATATGTCAAAAAGAGATGCGTTTGAGAGGTTTATTTTCGTATTGAATTTACTTATTTTAAAACAAAGAATGAGTCATATATGTGAAGAAATCATTGATACTATGGAAATTTCTACAGATATTTCCACTTAATATTAATTTAGTGCCCTGTGACTTGATGAGAATGGTAATGGAAAAATGGAAAAAGTACACATTATCACTTATGTGTCTTATCAAAAATTAATTGGAAAGCGAGGATAACCACACCAGAGTCTTCTTGAATCAGATGAAAGTACCACCTTTTACACTGTTGTGCTGAGATTAAATGTTGCCACTTATTGGGTTGTACTGATCTAAAGTGGTACCATTAACAGCAGTGTGGCAAGCCATTGTTAACCACCTACAGCTTTTTGCTGGGCAAAACTGAAGCTACCTATTGCGCTGTAACTAAAGCACTTCTTTTCACAGTGGCATTCCAAGTTAAGAGTTCATATTGTCAGAACAGGCCAAGGCGAACCTAATACCCCACTACATCCCATTATATGGTGGGCAGATTACAAGAGTTAACCGTTACCTGCTCCTGAAGTGCAGTGCCCTTCTTAACAGTACACAGATGAAGAACAACTGCATGATATGAACTGAGCTTACATAAGGATCTGAACACAGAGAAACAGACCAAGGCTCCCTTCTGAATACAAGCTTTGTCCAGACATCAGCAACATCCCCTAGACAGGCAGAGTGTTAAAGCCTCACTTGTCTGTATTATCTGCAGCTTTTCACACTACTGCACTTAATGAAAAAAGCTACCAACCAAAGCGCTCTAGTCAGGAAAGCTGTTCCCAGTCAAAGGCACATAGCAAATAAAATAAACACTACCTTCTACAGTGCTGGAAGAGTGAACACGGCTAAGTCATGTAAGCTTGAAACTAAAATATTTCTTAACAATAAAGTAAAATTGTCTGCTGAATCCAATGAAAAATATGCTATGACACCGGACATTCTTTGCATAAAAGATAAAGACTATTCTAGGTGGGTCAATAATCAGGCCTCGGTAGTAATTACAATCATCAGATACTTGTGTAGGAAATTTGAGTTAAAGTGTACCAATATTCGAGAGATAAATCTTCTTAGTCACTCCATAATCGTTGCATATAAAAGAGAGGATGTGAGGATTCCAGTCCTTAAGCTCATCTTGTTATTACCCTGGAATGGGAAAGATTCTGGAAAGCAATCAAAAGTAGGGGTGGATATAATCCAAATAATGGGGATCTGACAGAAGATGTATATTCTGCTCCAGATCCTCTGCAAACATAGATAAGGGAGAAGCACACATAAGGTTAAAAACAATAGCACACGAACAGCTTTTAGATGGTGGGATTTTGTTGATAGGGAGAACAAAGCAACCTAAAAACATGCTAAAACATTAACTTTGTTTTGTGCATATCTAAAAAAGTCTTCTCTATTGTTAAATCTGCTGCATATAGAATTAATTAGCTCCTGCAACTACAGATATACAACTTTGTTTCTATAATGAAGATAGTAGAGATAACAGACAGAAATAGTATTCTGTTATTTCATGCTTTTGTGGCCACATGATGATATGTATTTTTAATAAAGGCAGATAAAAAGGTTGAAATTGCCCTTATGGGAGTCCCAAGTGTGTGGCAGAATCACTTTAAAAAAATTACTAAAAACGGACAGTCCGTCATACTAGCGACAGGGGTTTACATTCAATTTTTATGTCTTATGTACCTTGTTGGCCTGTAACATAAAGCTGTGTTTTGATTATATATCCTTTCAATATTGCAGCAATCAAGGAGTATTACAAGAGAAAAGAAAAAAACCTTATTCTCTTAATCCATAAATATCTAAAATATGCACGTGAACTTCAGGGTTATAATGGAAGAAAAAACATTCTAGACTGATACAAGAAAATCTAGGGCCAGACATCAGAGAGATATTTAAATTAGTCGTAAAAGCTAGTCTTGGTAGGAAAAAAAATTTTTTTTACTCATTCTTTCTTTAAACTTACTTACTGAATGCGTATGCTGTCATATTCTTAGTGTTGTCATCCCTATCACCCTTGATTCCCTTTTATCTCCCAAACTGCACATGCAAACCATTGGGACATGTTGTTGGCTGTAATTTTAAAATAGATCCAGAAACTATCACCACCTCCTCTGTTACCACACTCGTCTAAACCACCATCATTTCTTCCCTGGACTACTCCATTAGCTTCCTTACAATCCCCCATTTACCTCTTAGAGTTCCCTTTAAAAGACAGTTTGTGTTCTTTCTTTGACAAAATTGTGCAATGGCACCATATTTCAATCAGAGTAAAACCTGAAGTCTTTACAGAGGCTAAATGCCCTACACAGTCACGTTTGGACACACTCCTTGCTTTCTCTTCTTGTGTTTTAGCTGGCCAGGTCAGATGAGCAAGATTCTTGGGGATGGGGGAAGTTAATCTCTTCTTTTCATTAATCTCGGAGGTCATCCATGATTGCCTTAATTCTGTATTCAGCACTATTTTTTCATTTATTTTTGTTGCTATTATTGACAGCTTTTGAAACCACACTTTATGTAACTGGTTCTTTTGTACTTTTCTTGACTTACATACGCATTGCTTTTCTCCCATCCAAATACTAACCAGGCCAGACCCTGCTTAGCTTCCGAGATCAGAGGAGATCGGGCGCGTTCAGGGTGGTATGGCCGTAGACGGCATTACTTTTCTTTTTTTCACTTTTTCCCCCCACTTCCTTCCCTGTTTCCTCTCCCATTGAAATACAGACATGTATGCCTTTGCTCATGATATTTCCCTTCACATAGATGATCTTCTCTCCTCAATACCTCAAATTTATCTTTCAAGGACTGGTTATACTCGTAGACCCACTGCTCCAATGAATCTCTCTAATGGCTTTACTATAAAATCCCATCCTTGATCATTTACTGGTATATGGTATGTGGATTCTCTAAATGATGGCTTATCTTCCATTATTCATGCTTATTGTCCTGCTCATTAACTTCCCCCATTATCACAAATATTCTAAGATTATTATGAGGTCAGGAAGCTTGTTTTATATTTCTAAAAACGTTGTGTCCAATTGATCCTATCCCAATGCTGGAGGCATGGTATTGGTCTCATATATACTTGACTGAAAAGTAATAATGATTAACTTTTAAGTTAATATTAACATGAACATGTCTATGTTCAAATTAATTTTACTTAAATATATTTTCTTCAACTATTTTAAAAATGTAATTATTAATATGTATATTAACTAATATGTGAGAAATTCATTATCGACAACATATTGCCACAATCACCTCTGATTCACTTTCTATTAAAACACTTATTCAAGACAATACAACTGTTTTAATATTCTAAATTTACATGTGATTTATTTTACATCCTTCTTCTAAAGAAGTATTTTTTCTGATTTTGGTGGTATAGAATGCTCAATGCATGAATACTGAATGATCAGGCTAGAACTTACTGAATGCTAAGTAGAAATTAATGAAAAAAATTAAATATGCACATTTGACATATTTCCATATTATTGCACTTCTGCAGCTTATTCATGGTGATTTCCTCTGAAATTGCAAAATCACAGGTGGTATGACTATTTTTGTCTGGATTATTGTGCTCTGTTCTTCATGCAGACAGTGTTTATAAAGCATTTCCCTATACAAAAAAGGATACTCATTTTAAAGCTGCCCCTTCAAAGCCATTCCCTTAGATTAAAACACTGTTTATGTTTGCTCTACCACTGCTCTAGTTTCACCGACATGTTCCACATTCTGTCAATACCATTTTCTACTCTGCAATACTGGCCCCAACAAGCAGACTACCTATCAAGATACAAATAACATCGCCTTTTTAATTTCCAAAAAAAGAGACGTCAAACCTAAGGATACTTGAGGAAAAACTATAATTACTTTATATCATTAATTATTTTTTCCTAACAGCAACTTTGACAATTATACATTCCAAGGAAGTCTAATCACATTGCAGAAACTTGTCCCAGTGACTTAGCTCCTAATACAGGCAGAAATACCACTACCATATTGGTCTGTACTGAGACCTGCTTCTATGTGTCATATTGATGTAGTTTTTACCATCCTAGATTTTCCAAATTTTTGAAGATGAACAGAGGTCAGCCGTTAGCCAGTTTGTCAACTGCTGGGTGTTTATAGGTTTTCCAGATTAAGATTTTTCCTTTCATTTTAATATCTTAAATAAAATGGCTTGTAGAGCTATCCCTGAAAGAGTGAAAAGTTCAAATTCTCTTACCTCTACAACCTGCTCTCTGCAATGTCACTGAGAGCTCACTGGGAGTTTAATGTCTCTTTATTACGTCTTATTTCCAAAGTTCTAGTTCCTCCAAATTCCTAATTCCACCTATGAACATTTTCATTTTCCTTTTCATCATCCCAAACTTACATAAACATGGAACAAGTGCTTTTGCCTTGATTTCTGCAAAATACCATTTACCTAAACTGACTGCATATGGTATAGTATCTTAAGTTATTGATTTGGGGCTGACTGGGGAAGGGATAATAGTCTTGGTACTCTTGCACTGGCCACAGATCCCCTCACATTCTTGTCCTCTTGTTCTGTTGCCCCTTTCTGCTTCTTCCTTCTCTAAGTCCACTACTAGACTTTTTTTTTTTTTTTTTTTTGGTAATGCCTCCCTCTATTAAGCAGAATCATTCAGCTCTTTCAGTCTCTCAGCTTGGCCCATTTTGAACAAGCTTTAGGTAAACCCTTTTGAAATGCACAATAATCCATTAAAGTGTTTTACTAACAAATTGAATTTATTTTATTGACAGAATTCTGCTATTAGTTTTCAAACCCATCATTTTTTAAATTCCTTCCATAGTTTTCTTTTAGCAGAATCTTTTCATTCCCTGCAAATAGTTTTTAATTTGAGAACGTGCACCCTCTCTCCCCACCACACATATACATTTCAAATTCTCTGAGTGGTATTTCCAAAGAAATGAAGCATGTCGTCTAATAGAACTACACATATGATTACCCAGACGGATTACAGAGAGAGTGGCTCCTGACTGGTGTCAAATGGCATCAAATTGTGGGTTTTGCTCCCAGGTATGCTGTAACTGAATATGGCTGCTGTTCTTTCCAGGGCACTAGTTCGTTATACCCCATTCAATGTGCTATTGAATTTCTGTCTCCTTTATGGGAGGCATTGTTTCATTCAGGCAGGTCCCGTTCTACACTACTCTGTTTAGTTCCTCAGAATGTGTATTTTCTTCCAAAAGCATTAGCAAATGAAGGTGTGTTTCCGAGATCTATTCTGCATGGAAATCCTGTGTAGTATAGACTAGACTCCTTCTACAACTGCTTCACTCCATAGTATTAGAGACACATCAGAAGAATAGTCCATACTGCAAAGCCTCTAAATTCTAAGCCACTATTTCTTAGCAGCAATGTAAACTTCTTGTTTATGATATCACCTCAACCTTAATATATGGCACGAACTTCATAAATTGTTAATTTGAACTCTAGTTGAATTTTACTTACCTAGAAAAAATTGATTAATGAGACTTTCGCAAATACTAGACTATTGATTCTCTACCTAAGTGATAAAAATGTATATTATTCCTGGACAGAGTTACATGTCTAGTACTTTACGGTTTCCCTGAATTTGAAGATTACACTTTATTTTTAAGTCTTTAAAATCTTATGCTTTGTTAATCAGATTTCTTACACAAGTGGCTCTTCCCCCAAAACTTTAAAGAAAGTCAGTCAACATGTAGGTAATCATTACTGTCAACCACATACATTTTGTGAACATATATGTAGAAACATCTACTATGTAATGGAGATTCAAATAAGATACAGGGTACAGTCTCTGCCATCCTGGAGCTTATATTAAAGTAGTCATAATAAGAATGCACATAACTGACATTCCAGGCATGTGCTAATCACTTGATAATCACTCACTAAATCTATATGAAATAATGAGGCAAAGACTGTGGACATTCATGCTGGAGAACATGATATAAAGAATAGTACCACAATGAAAATGGATTTGGCATTATAAAAGAGAAAACGAATCAACTGCTTTCATTGGAACAGTTTTTATTTAGAGAAAGAATAAAATACATACTCAGAGTGGTTACTAGGGCCCTTGGCCAATACGTTGAGAAGTTTAAGATTTAGTATCTCACTAAGTTAACACTCATGATTATGTGATATATGATTGAATTTAAGGGTTGATGATGATATAGACGATGCTGGCTTTGAGAGGATTAATCAGATTTCAGGATGAGGTGAAAGAGCAAAGGAAAGGACTGATGACACACTAACCAGATAGAAATTAGCAGATTGGATGTGAGGCCATTTGTGACTGGACTGACTTAAGTAAGTGAAGAGAAAGGATGGGATACATGGTATGAGATGTTATAACAGAAGAAATTAACTAACTTGATATCTGGCTGAATTCAGAGGAAGGAAGATGGAGAGAAGGGAAATGATAAATAATTTATTTTAAAACCACATCTTGTCTTTTCCATTGTCATTCACCTGCTTCTCCTTGGAAATCTTAAATTATAATAACTTACTTAATATAATATCAGTGGTTCATATGAGATAAATTCCAAATTCTTTATCGTGGATTACAAGGTTCTTCAGATATGATCTCCATGATCGTATACACGATTCTTCTTTATCATTTACTCCTCCCATTTCAATGAACAGGCACATTTGAGAGTCTACAATGCATTCCACTCTGTAGTAGAATACACGTTCTTGGATTTTTTTGCTTTTAAGACTCATTTACAATTTGAAAACTTATTGAGGTTCTCAAAGAATGATTTTTAAATGAGATATACTATCTATAGTTTTCCATATTATAAATAAAAAAATAGAAATTAAAAAATTAATTTATTTCAAATATACCATATATTTTTCCCCCAAAGAGATAACAGAGCTGAATCATTTAAACATTTCACTTTAAAGATAATACAGCAGGTCCTTGAATAATGTTGTTTTGTTCAATGTTGTTATAATGTTGATGAGATGTCATAGAAACTTAACTCTTGTTTATATTAATTAGCCTATGGCAAAACTGGTTTCATTATCTGTCATTTTGCCCCCGTTTCAAGAACCTTTTAATGATGTTCAGGGAGGACTTATTGTAGTAAATATAGAACTTAGCTTGAAGAACTCGGTATAGAACACTTGAGTTAGAAATCATTTCGTTCTTACTAATGCCTCAAAATTGATAAATAATTCTCTGATCTATTTCAAAAGATTAATTTTGGATATTATTTACAGCGAATAATAAACAAACATAATAGAAATCTTTGGGAATTTATCCATCACTACATAAGTTTTCAAAAATGCAGAATCATCTTTAAATATTTTATAAGCAACAATTGAAGAATTGTCTAAACCTTGTTTTGAATATATGACTATGATAATTATCATGTGATATCTTCAAAGACTATGTTAAACACTCTATTATGTTCTATGTTATTTATCACTCTAAGAATATATTTTTCTACATTCACTCTCAAAAAAAAAATATCTGCCATTCATGCTTTTTCATTAAATGAAAATCATAAAATTCAACAGACATATGAAAAAAATACTCAACCTCACTAATCATTAGAGAAATGCAAATAAAAACCACAAAGAGATACCATCTCATTCCAGTCAAAATAGCTATCATCAATAAATCAACAAACAACAAGTGCTGGCAAGGATGTGGAGAAAAGGGAACACTTGTGCACTGTTGGTGGGATTGCAGCTGGTGCAGCACTGTGGAAATCAGTAAGGAGGTATCTCAAAAAACTGGAAATGGAACTACCTTATGACCCAGCAATTCCACTCTTAGATATCTATTCAAAGAAATCCAACACACTAATTCAAAAAAATTTATGCACCCCTGTTCTTATTGCAGCACTATTCACAATAGCCAAGACGTGGAAACAACCGAAATGCCCATTAATAGATGACTGGATTCAGAAACTGTGGTATGTTTATACAATGAAGTATTACTCAGCTATAAAAAAGAATGAAATGTTACAATTTGCAATGATATGGATGGACCTAGAGAACATTATGATAGGTGAAATAAGTCAGTTGGAGAAAGACAAATACCATATGATCTCACTTATATGTAGAATCGAAAGAACTGAAGACATGAACAAAGTAAACAAATAGTTTCACAGATATAGAGGAAAAACTGATGGTTGCTGGATAAGAGAGGGTTGGGATGAAGAAGAAGGGGAGGGGATGAGAAAGCACAAATTGGTAACTACAATATTGCCACAGGGATATAAAAGACAGTTTGGGGAATATAATCAATAATATTGTAAAGTATTCGTAGGGTGTCAATGGGCAAATGTCTTATTAGGGAGACCACTTCATGGATGGTGTAGATGTCTGATTACTGCACTGTGCACTGTACACCTGAAGCTGAAGCTGACTAATATTGTATGCCAACTATAATTTTATATATGTGTGTGTGTGTGTGTGTGTGTGTGTGTGTGTGTGTGTGTGTGTGTGTAGTGATGGGATATGGAGTATAGCATAGGGAATAGAGTCAACAGAATTGTAACAGATATGTACGATGTCAGGGGAGCAGTAAATTGGGGGAGGGGGTTGTCACTTTGCAGGGAGTGATGAAAAAAGAAAAAAAAGAAACAGGGATTCATTTCTATGCCTATTCTTCCAAGATTGTTCTAGAATGTTCTGTTCCTTCACTCTCTGTGTTACAGACACCTGAGTTACTGTAGCTTAGCAATCATTTAGAGATGGCATGAGAGGCAAGTCTTTTATTCCTGCAGATACATGCAATTGCCACAGGGAGTTCCTTTGAAGCATCCTCTCTTGGCTTAAGAGAAGTATCTTCTTTCTCCTTAGTAATGGGAAGAGAAAACTCAGTCCACTTCCATTAACTTTATATAGTCTGATGACTTCTCTTAACTCTCTTTAAATTTCTAATTCTTTAGGCTGGACCATATTTGACATTTTTTAGTAAATAAAACATGGCTATGCCTAGCATCATTCTGTCAAATATTGGAACACTTAATGTCTACTGTTTTCAACTTTGAAGCTTTAGTAAAAGTTCTGAGATGATCGGAAGACAATATTAGAACATGGAAGAGGATTTAAAATAGTGTAGCCTAAGCCACTGTGTAACAGTGAAAGAAATTATGATGTGTTCAAAGACACACAATTTGTGGCAAAGTTGAAGTTAGTACACAGCCCTCCTAATTCTAAGGTATTTTTCTCCAAATGTGCTATTTGGCTCTCTGAAAGTAATAATTTATTAAGAAACTATATTTAAGGTTCTGACTAAGCAGAATAGCTTCACAGAATGAAATCACCTGAGTTAATGGAAAGATAATTTTATAATTGGGTCTATTTTATTTAAAAAAATAAATCTCCTTGGAAAGAGTCGAAAAAAAGATTAAGTACTTACCAATTTGTGCTCCATAATGAAAAAAGGAAAAAAAAAATTCTGTGTATTAATTTTTCCCCAATTTGTTGCATTTTATTTGACAATAACAACTATTTATTTCTTAAATTCACTATTCCATCTTATTTTGCCATTTTTAATTTCAAACTAATCTCCTTTTTTGGTCTTTATTTTTATTACTGGCTGTACTTTTCTCTCACATGTTGGCTCAAGACAGCAGACAGAAACATCTTTTATTCCCTCCTCTTTTCCTCCTCTTTTGGCCCTCACATCCAATAAGTATCAATTCTACTAGATGTATCCATATATTGTTTCTGACCTTTAGCCTATTTTTTTTAAATTTTCATTTCTTCTACCTATAACTATTCACCATTCTGTTGTTTGGTAATCCTCTATTATTTAACATCCTCTATTATTAAAACTATGATACAAGTAAAATTTTAAACTTGTAACTATTCCTCAAATTCCAACTAACAGAATCATAGATCTAAGGATTAGGAGAAAATCCCACTTATATCATCTATCATCATAATGAGCAAAGCCCTTTGATGCTAAAATTATTTTTACATAATGATCATTTAGCTCATGCTTGAACTTTCCTTATAGAGAACTGACAGACTCTTGAGACAGACTAGAATTTACCACTGAGCAACTCTGGCTGCTTAGAATGATCTTTTTTAGACAAATTAATTCTACCTCTTACTTTGACTGGTTTGTCCGTTTAGATCTTTGAGAATAAATCTAAGCTTCTAATATATTACAAACTTTTAGCTACTTAGAAATAGCAATTGTATGTAGCATTATCCTTCGGAAATTCGGTGTTTTGAAACAAAATTCTGCCTATTTGCCATAAGACAATTCTTTTCTTGCTATGGGAAATCATAGGATGATGTATCTCATTAAGAGATTGGGATACTGAATTATATATGATATGCATGATTTTTAAGAAAAACATATTTTTCAAAGTCTTTATATGTTCTTTTATGCCATGAACAATTATAGTTGCTTGTTATTAGACAATATACAAAGATCAACTTTCAATGTCCCAAATAAAGAAAACAATTTGCCATTGAAAGTCATTGCTGTTAATCTAGACTTAAAGGAGGCAGGACAAATCACTGTACAAAGGATGACCAGCATACATACAAAAACAAACAAACAAACAAACAAACATAAACAAAACAAAAAACCCTAAACACATTTTTGTGTGCCCCCAAGACATTTATATATTGGAGTTCTGAGCATTTTACTCGTTGGCTTACACAAAAGCAACAATTATTTAATTTAAGGAAGACCTTACAAGAAAAAGAAAACCTCTCCTAAATGTTTGGTCAAAAACTCTCTTAAACATTAGCTGATTCCTTGATTTAGTCCTCATTTTTTTTTTAGTTCCTTCTATCATTTCAATTATAATATTAGTTTCTAGTTTTTCCTCATCATTTTGCTTTTCCTCCACTGAATACATTCTTATTCATCTATGTTTCCATGATATAATTGAGCCTGGCAGTGAACATAATACAACAGTCATCTCTAGCATGCTAGATGCGAAGTGGATCTAACCTCTCTCTTTTTCTAGACATTGTCCATACAGCTGAAAATCATGTTAGCTCTTTTTTGGTAAGCACATACAGTACTACTGCTGACTCATAATGAAATCGATAAATAGCTGTTGGATACCTGCAAGTCCAAATTGTTGCTGTGTTTTCTATCCCCAACTTCTGCAACAGCAACCTACCTATTCTTCCTTGCTTACATTCTTGCCCAAGCCCTCCACTACATTTTCCACAAAGCATCTAACATGATCTTTTAACACGTTTTTTTTTTTTTTTTTTTGCTAAAAATGTGATCTGCTTAAAATGTGATCTGGTCTATGTCTACCTATTTATTTCACCCCTTATCACTCTTCTTGTCATATATCCCCTTCATTGAAACAGATTCTTCTCTCTTAATCTATATAGTTTCTTCTTCAAATATAGTAAGTCTGTTCCCTGTTGAGGGCTTTGACACTTGCCTTTCTCTGCTGCTGAAACACTTTCTCCAAGAGACTAATGTGGCTTAATTTCCACATTAATCAGGTTTTTTGTTAGAGATCTACTCCGAGTGACATTTCCTGATCGTTCTATGTAAAGTAAGACCTTCGTAGCTGATCAAATACCATACACGTCACTTACTATCCCTTTATTTAATATCATTTTGGAAATTATTCCTATCAGACTGTTTTATTGCGTTTCTTACAAGTTGTCTATCATCTCTCCTAAAATGTGAATTTCTCTAGGATGCAGATTGTGTCTGCCTTGTTCATTGCCATATCCTTAGTTACTAGAGCATTATATAGCAGGCAGTTAATTAATATTTGTTAAATTAACAGATAGATGAATGAATTGGACTAAAAAATACTTAGAATTTATTAAGCCATTGGACCTGGGAATAAGAACATTTTTAAAAATTTCTCTTATATCTGTATTTTGTATTCACAATATACAACACCTTTTATAAATTATGTATGTCATTATCACTTGGAAATTTTTAGCTGTCTCTATGATTTATTTTTTAGAAGATAGACTGAACCATAAATGAAACAAGTGTTGAATCTTGAGTTCTACTTAATCCCATTTTTTTTAAAAAAGTCAATTCCTTCAGGGATTAAGATGGAATAAATATGGATCCAGAGGACAAGTTGAAATAGTTCTTTCTCAGTTTAGTCTTCAACCAAAAATAGCTCTAAGCCAGCAAAGGCATGGTCAGATAGTTCATCTCTGAATGATCACAGAGGAGCAAGTAGAGAGGTACATAAGCCAGGTGTCCTCTTGGAGACCTTTAGAATGTTTTGAAGCAAAATCTTCCAGACCTAGGTTCTGAGTGGAAATAGGTGATATGAGGCCTGAGGAACCTGATCAAAGGTACTGACTGACAATTCAAAGATTTTTACCGTTCTATTTTTTCTTTGCTTCCTGATTTCATTGCCTTTCTTCTTCTTCTCTCTGTCTTTCTCATTCTTCCTTTTCAAAAACAATGTTTACTGGCTATTTTCATAGTCCCCTGAACTAACCTAGGATAACTGCTACTTCTTTAACTCAGGATTTCAGGAACCTAAGACTTAGGTTAGTTCCTGGTATTGAAACACATCAGAATGATCAGGTTAGAGAATCCAAAATTATTCACCCTTTTTGGATGTTTTCTGACCAGAAATTGTAATAACCAGAAACATGGTTACACTTTTCTTTACAGAAGAAAAGAATCAAACAATTAATTGTTGCCTTTCATTTATTTAAAAAATAGGCACCCATACTTATAGAAAGTATTACGCTGGGTCTTGTGTATGAAACATCAGATAGAACAGCCACTGTCTCTCTTTCTATAGAACAAATGGCTTTGTATTTTCTAATTTAAGCATATAAAAACCATAGCTGCAAAACATGCAAGTACTAGAAAGGAAAAGGTCATCACTTAAAACTATATTCCTCCTTGATATGGACTGTTGGATGGTTACACCATACTTTAAATTCATGCTGAGATCAAGTTCATGCTGCAAGCAAAGCCACCATCATTAACACATCATGAGAAATAACTAAGTTCTCTAACAAATTACAGTAAGAATTAGAAGAAAAGCGTTTTTTAAAAATGCTAGAAAAGGTACATATTGTGGTTGATACTGCATCAAATAAATATCACAAGATATAGAAGTTGAGAAAGTTTCAAGAAATATGTAGTTAGCTTGATTGATGGTTAGCCAAATAAGACTTTCCCAAAGAGCTAAAATAAACAGAAGACAATATATAGAGCTTAACTCAATTTTCATTCTCACAACTAATTATATATAGTTTATTTTATAAATGATATATATTCAGTATTTGGGGCCTGAAAAACCTATAAAGTTGTTTAATGTCAAGGTGAGCAGAAATTTTCCTCTGCATTTCTTCTACATCTTACTCATGTTCAGCTTGCTTGGGTGCTAGGTGAAACTATCTGTCTCTCTACTCTATATGCAGAATAGACTTGCGTTTGAAGCAATGAGATATAGAAAAGTAGCTGTTTTCTTGCTGACAAGTCACTCAAATTACTACATAAGGGCTCCCCAGAAGTTCATGATAAGCTATAAAACAATCTTCACCATAAATTGGCATATTTTACAGTAATATTACTGTGATAGAAATCTATCTGTACTTAAACAATAATATTGGAAAGCATTGGTACACAAGTTCTAGTAGACACTGGATCCAATATAAATTATTTGAGAATTATTTTATAATAACAAAGAGAACAAATGCACATGATTAATTTTCTATCAGCAAAGATTTACCATTGTTGAAAATAATAATGCCAGTAAGAATCAGTCCAGTTTAAGAAGCAAGAGATAAATTTTACAGTACTTTCTAAATTATAAAATACTTATATATTATGCTATATATAATATTATGATATAATATTGCTTATTCCTTACCTAATACTTTAGTGGAAAATATTTGTATTTTTTTATGTAAGAGAAATAACAGTTAGCTAAACTAATAAGTTAATTCTTTTTTTTTTTTTTTTTTATTTAATTTTATTGGGGTGACAATTGTTAGTAAATTTACATAGATTTCAGGTGTACAATTCTGTATTACATCGTCTATAAATCCCATTGTGTGTTCACCACCCAGAGTCAGTTCTCCTTCCATCACCATATATTTGATCCCCTTTACCCTCATCACCCACCCCCCACCCCCTTACCCTCTGGTAACCACTAAATTATTGTCTGTGTCTATGAGTTTTTGTTTCTCATTTGTTTGTCTTGTTCTTTTTGGTTTATATACCACATATCAGTGAAATCATAGGGTTCTCTGCTTTTTCTGTCTGACTTGTTTCACTTAGCATTATTCTCTCGAGATCCATCCATGTTGTCACAAATGTTCCTATATCATCTTTCCTTAACGCCGAATAGTATTCCATTGTGTATATGTACCACAACTTCTTTATCCATTCATCTATCGAAGGACATTTTGGTTGTTTCCATGTCTTGGCCACCGTAAACAAAGCTGCAATGAACATTGGCGTACACGTGTCTCTATAGAGAAATGCTTTTATATTTTTGGGGTAGATACCCAGGAGAGCGATTGCTGGGTCATATGGTAATTCTATTCGTAATTTCTTGAGGAACCTCCACACTGCCTTCCATAGCGGCTGCACCAGTCTGCATTCCCACCAACAGTGTATGAGAGTTCCTTTTTCTCCAAAGCCTCTCCAACACTTGTTACTATTTGTTTTGTTGATGAAAGCCATTCTGACTGGGGTGAGGTGATATCTCATTGTGGTTTTCATTTGCATTTCTCTGATGATTAGCGATGTTGAGCATTTTTTCATATGTCTATTTGCCATTTGTATATCCTCTTTGGAGAAATGTCTCTTCAGGTCCTCTGTCCATTTTTCAATTGGGTTGTTTGTTTTTTTGTTGTTGAGTTTCATGAGTTCCTTGTATATTTTGGATATTAGCCCCTTATCAGAGGAACTGTTTGCGAAAATCTTCTCCCATTCAGTTGGTTGCCTCATTATTTTGTCAATAGTTTCTTTTGCTGTGCAGAAGCTTTTCAATTTCATATAATCCCATTTGTTTATTTTAGTTTTTACTTCCATTGCCTTTGGAGTCAAATTCATAAAATGCTCTTTGAACCCAAGATCCATAAGTTTAGTACCTATGTTTTCTTCAATGCATTTTATTGTGTCAGGTCTTATGCTTAAGTCTTTGATCCATTTTGAATTAATTTTGGTACATGGTGACAGATAGCAGTCCAGTTTCATTCTTTTGCACGTGGCTATCCAATTCTGCCAGCACCATTTATTGAAGAGGCTGTCTTTCCTCCATCGTATGTTTTTAGCTTCTTTGTCAAAAATTATCTGTCCATATTTATATGGTTTTATTTCTGGGTTCTCAATTCTATTCCATTGGTCTATGTGTCTGTTTTTCCGCCAATACCAAGCTGTTTTGATTATTGTAGCCCTGTAGTACAAGGAAAAATCAGGGAGTGTGATACCTCCAGTATTGTTCTTTTTTTTTAATATTGCTTTGGCTATTCGGGGTCTTTTGTGGTTCCAAACAAATCTGATGATTTTTTGTTCTATTTCTTTAAAAAATGCCATTGGGATTTTAATGGGGATTGCATTAAATCTGTATATGGCTTTGGGTAATATGGCCATTTTAACTATGTTGGTTCTTCCAATCCATGAGCACGGAATGTCTTTCCATTTCTTTGTGTCTTCTTCAATTTCTTTCAAAAATGTCTTATAGTTTTCAGCATATAAATCCTTCACATCCTTGGTTAAGTTTATTCCTAGGTATTTTATTCTTTTTGCTGCAATTGCAAAAGGAATTGTTTTTTCTATCTCTTTTTCTGAGATTTCATTGTTGGTATATAGGAAAGCAATGGACTTTTGTACGTTGATTTTGTAGCCAGCAACTTTACTATATTCATTGATTGTTTCTAATAGCTTTTTGGTGGAGTCTTTAGGGTTTTCTATGTATAGCATCATGTCATCTGCAAAGAGTGACAATTTAACTTCTTCATTCCCAATTTGGATGCCTTTTATTTCTTTCTCTTGCCTGATAGCTCTGGCGAGGACTTCCAACACTATGTTGAAAAGCAGAGGTGATAGGGGACAACCTTGTCGTGTTCCTGAACGTAGAGCAAAGGGCTTCAGCTTTTCACCATTAATTATGAGGTTAGCTGAGGGCTTGTCGTATATGGCCTTTATTATGTTGAGGTATTTTCCTTCTATACCAATTTTAGTAAGTGTTTTAATCATAAATGGATGTTGTATCTTATCAAATGCTTTTTCTGCATCAATTGATAGAATCATATGATTTTTGTCCTTTATTTTGTTTATGTGATGTATCACATTGATGGATTTGCGAATGTTGAACCATCCTTGTGCCCCGGGGATGAACCCCACTTGGTCGTGATGAATAATCTTTTTAATGCATTGTTGTATTCGATTTGCTAGAATTTTGTTTAGGATTTTAGCATCTGTATTCATCAGAGATATAGGTCTGTAGTTTTCTTTTTTTGTGTTGTCCTTACCAGGTTTTGGTATCAGGGTAATGTTGGCCTCATAAAATGAGTTAGGGAGTACTGACTCTTCTTCAATTTTTTGGAAGAGTTTGAGCAGGATTGGTATTAGATCCTCTTTGAAGGTTTGGTAGAATTCACTGGTGAAGCCATCTGGTCCAGGACTTTTGATTTTGGGAAGGTTTTTGATGACTGATTCAATTTCCTTACTGGTGATCGGCCTGTTAAGATTTTCCAGTTCTTCATGATTCAGCCTTGGAAGGCTATATGTTTCTAAGAACTTGTCCATTTCTTCTAAGTTATTAAATTTGGTGGCATATAGTCCTTCATAGTATTCTTGGATAATCCTTTGTATTTCTGTGGTGTCCGTGATAACTTCCCCTTTTTCATTTCTGATTTTGTTAATGAGTGTCTTCTCTCTTTTTATCTTAGTGAGTCTAGCCAAGGGTTTGTCGATTTTGTTAATCTTTTCAAAGAACCAGCTTTTTGTCACATTAATTTTTTCTATTGTCTTTTTGTTCTCTATTTCATTTAGTTCTGCTCTGATTTTTGTTATTTCCTTTCTTCTGCTGACCTTGGGTTTCGCTTGTTCTTCTTTTTCTAGTTTTTTAAGGTGTAACATGAGGTTATTTATTTGGGATTTTTCTTGTTTCTTGAGATAGGCCTGTAATGATATAAATTTCCCTCTTAATACTGCTTTCGCGGCATCCCAAAAATTTTGGTAGGATGTATTTTCATTGTCATTTGTTTCTATGTATCTTTTGAGCTCTCCTCTAATTTCTTCTTTGACCCAGTCGTTCTTTAAAAGTATGTTGTTTAATCTCCATGTATTTGTGTTTTTTCCTGCTTTCTTTTTGCAGTTGATATCCAATTTCAAAGCTTTGTGATCAGAGAATATGCTTGGTATGATTTCAATCTTCTTAAATTTGCTGAGGCTGATTTTGTGTCCCAATATATGGTCTATCCTTGAGAATGTTCCATGTACACTAGAAAAGAATGTATAGTCTGATGTTTTAGGATGAAGTGCTCTATATATGTCAATTATGTCCAATTCATCTAATGTGTCATTTAGGGCTGCGATTTCGTTATTTATCTTCTGTTTGGATGATCTATCCATAGCTGTCAATGATGTATTTAAGTCCCCTAATATAATTGTGTTTTGGTCAATTTCTCCCTTTAGTTCTGTTAGTAGTTGCTTGGTGTATTTTGGTGCTCCCTGATTGGGGGCATAAATATTGATGACTGTTATGTCTTCTTGTTGTATAGTCCCCTTTACCATTATGAAATGTCCATCTTTGTCTCTTGTTATCTTTTTCACCCTGAAGTCTGTTTCATCGGAAATCATTATGGCTACACCTGATTTTTTCTGGGTACCATTTGCTTGAAGTGTCAATTTCCACCCTTTCACTTTGAGTCTATGCTTGTCCTTGTAGCTGAGATGTGTCTCTTGTAGGCAGCATATGGTTGGGTTTAGTTTTTTGATTCAATCTGCTACTCTGTGTCTCTTTATTGGTGAGTTCAGTCCATTTACATTTAGGGTGATTATTGATATGTGAGGATTTCCTGTCATTCTGTCTTTAGTTTTCTGGTAAGGCTGTGTCTCCATTGTTTCTTTGCCTTTTTGTTGTTGTCTGTTATTTCTGTGTGGTAGTATTCTATGATGTTTCCCTCTGTTTCTTCTTTTATTACAGTATATATTTCAGATTTGGATGTTTTTTGAGTGGTTACCCTTGAGTTTATGTAAAAGAAAGTTTGATATTTATAGAGTATTCCAGTTTCTTCAGTCCGCTTACTTTCTCTATTCCCATATTCCAGTTCAGGCCTTTACGCTCCCCCTTTTTATGTTTTGGTTGCCACAAGTTGTCCCTGTTGATGGTGGTCTAATAGCCTCCTTTAGTATTTCTTGTAGTGCAGGTCGTGTATTAGAAAATTCCCTCAGCTTCTGGATGTCTGGAAAGGTCTTTATTCCTCCTTCATATCTAAAGGAGATCTTTGCTGGATATATTATTCTTGGCTCATGATTTCTCTCTTTCAATAGTTTGAATATTTGGTTCCATTCCCTCCTAGCTTGTAGAGTTTCTGCTGAAAAATCTGATGATAATCTAATGGGCTTTCCTTTGTAAGTTACCGTCTTCTTTTCCCTGGCTGCCTTGAGGATTCTTTCTTTATCATTGATTTTAGACAGCTTCAATACAATGTGCCTTGGTGAAGGCCTGTTGGGATTGAGGTAATTAGGTGTTCTATTTGCTTCTTGGATTCGAGGATCCAGTTCTGTCCACAAGTTTGGGAAGTTCTCATCGACGATTTGTTTGAATATATTCTCTGTTCCCTTCCCTCTTTCTTCTCCTTCTGGTATGCCCATTATTCTTATATTGCTCTTTCTGATGGAGTCAGAAAGTTCTTGTAGAGTTCTTTCATTTCTTTTAAGTCTCAAGTCTCTTTCTTCTTCCCTCTGTGTAAATTCCAGGTTCCTATCTTCGATGTCACTGATTCTTTCCTCCATCTGGTCAACTCTACTACCTAAGCTGGATATTTTATTGTTAATTTCTTCTATTGAGTTCTTAATCTCCAGAAATTCTATTTGGTTCTTTTTCAAGATTTCAATCTCTTTTGTAAAATGCTCATGGTGTTCTTTGATTGTGTTTCTGAGTTCATTAAACTGCCTTTCTGTGTTTTCTTGCATCTCGTTCAGTTTTTTCAGAATTGCGATCTTGAATTCTCTGTCATTTAAATCACAAAGGTCCATATCTCTAAGTTCCTTTTCTGGAGACTTTTCACTTTCTTTTTGAGCTATCTTGTTGCCTTGGTTATTCATGGCAATCACTGATTTACTATTTCTCTTCCTAGACATCTACAGGAGTGTCTTCTGCAACAGGTTGATAGGTATGCGAAGAGCTTTTGGAGTTCCAAAGCTCTTTCTGCACCAGATTCAGAGCCCGTTTGTTTCAGCAGTTCTGTTTACTCCTGCAGGGATCCGCCCAGATAGGTGGTGCCAGGGGCGGGGTGAGTTGTGAGAGGTGGCCCAGAGCAATGGAGGCGACCACCACCACAGCCAGTCCTGCTTCCACAGCTCCCTCCCCTTTGCCGGAACTAGTTGAGCTGCGAATCTGTGTCTGCGGTACACAGTTCTCAGAGCAGCAAATATTCTGTCCTTTGATCCGACACTGCTACTTTATCACTTCTAGCACCGGGCAGGTGGGGGCGGGGCGAGCTCTGGGAGGGTAGGGAGGGGGCGGCTAGTCTCCGTGCCTAAGGCTTCCGTTCTCCGCTCGGCAGTGAGGGCTTAAACCACCGATTTCAGCCCTCTTCCCTCAGTCTTTGCTCCGAGGTCTGCCGTGAGCGAGCGTTGGGTTCAGCGGTTTTGTATGCTGCCCCCTCAGCCCTGTGGGCCGTAAGCGGAGCCCTAGCAGTCCGAGTCCTTCCCTCTCCCGCAGCAGCTGCGGAAGATCCGGGCGCAGCGGGCTCCGAGCACTGAGCTAGGTCTGTTTCCTGCGCCCGCGAGGCTCCATCTCCGCACTTCTCCTCTCCCTCCTCCCCCGCTCGCGCGATTCGCCCACCTGGAGGTTAATTCAGTAGTGGACCTCTTCGTCTTGCCTGACTGCTGTGCAAGGAGTCCTTTGTGGAGTTATTGTTGTCCGATTCGTTGTAAATTCGAGGGGAGCGTTACAGAGGCTCACCTCACGCCGCCATTTTTTTTTCTTCTAAGTTAATTCTTTTTTTAATCTTCAAAACACTGAGAAAACATATTTGCTCTCATTTTTTTAGGATTCTGAATCTGCCTCTTTAGTTGACGGTTTCTATCACTCCAGAAATTGCTGACAATTGTAGATACCTTTAAATATTTTATTTGCCTTTAAGGTAAAAATAAAACAAAACTCACTAAATTCAAGTGACCCTCCCCTGCTGACAAGGAAAAAAATTAAATTGTCTTCTGATTAATTACATGTCTAATTCCACCAGTGCACAGATGATAAGAGTCAGCTTGGTTTCCTGCACTGAGGTAAGCTCCATTATCATCATGACTTCCTAGGGACCAATACTATGTGCACAGACATAATTTTAAAATGATTACGCAGGAGCCATAATCTATTTCTCTTTTTCCACTGCAGCAGGCCAGTCAGGCTTAATATTATCAGGCACCTGTTTTTCTTTAACATTTCTGTTTTCATTTTTCTCTTAAAGTTCTTAGGCTGCACTAGCTGACAGTGACAAAGTTCTGTGCTATTTACCACACTGCCACCAAGAAGAAGAAGAGTATTTGTATAAGCTTATCAATGACAGACATTCTCTGTTCAATAGTATATCATCCTCTTGGCAGAAGGAACAAACTGTCACCTTTCCAATAAAATGAATTTAACCCAAAGGGGGAAAATTGGGTCAATGTAGAAGGAAAATATGCTTTCTGTGGTTCTTGTTGTTTTTCAAGCAATACAGCTTATATCAGAAGCATCTGAAAGTAATTCAGGATAAAGTAACTAGATGAATGTCTTTAGGAAGGAGGTCAGCATAGCTCTGAGAAACTGAATTTCTTCTCATCACCTTCGTGTTGTCTGGTATGTTGAAAGCATTTCTATAGGAAGTGTCTTCTCATTATTCTTCCACTAGTTACCATCTATTTGACGTGGGACACGTGATAGAACCTTCCTGAGTCTCATCTCTATTGAGAACGAACACTATTTTACTTGCCCAAGTACAAGATATTGAGCCACAAAATTTCCAAATTACTTTTAATTCAAAGATTTATAAATTTACCTAAGACAATATTCCTGTTTTTCAGTTTAAAAGAGATATAAATGTATCTAATTTTTAAAAAAAATCAAATTAAATATTATTCTTAAGTTTATAACTTTGGTAGAAATACATTTGGGGTGTTAAAATATATGTTGGTACTGGGGATACAAATAAAATGCTTTCTAAAAAAATCTTCAACTAAATGAATCTAATAATACCTGCATTCTAGTCTATTCTAATAATAAATAGTATCAATTAATATTTATATATGACTTATTTCACATGCACTTTTTCCCCTAATCTCAGTGTCATATCTGGCTGTTTTATGACATTTCACAGAAAGTAACCAATTAGTAATAAATACTGTTGTAATATATTTCTCCAATTTTTAAGTATTTAAAAATAAACAAGAATTATTAAGTCTCATTATAGAAAGAGTATACTAATTAAAATATTTGGTGATGGAAGGAGAACTAACTCTTGGTGGTGAACACACAATGGGATTTATAGAAGATGTAATACAGAATTGCACACCTGAAATCTATGTAATTTCACTAACAATTGTCACCCCAATTAAAAAAAATCTCATTGGATAGGATTCTCTGTATAACAGAGCAGGGTAATTAAACCCCTCAGGTTTGTTGTTTGTTTAAAAATGGAGATCGAATGAAAAGCAATGTACAAAGAGCCAAAGAATGTGAGTAAAGTTGCTTATAAATTCAAAGAAGATAAATCCTGAACCATAACATCGCCTCCTAATCACTATCTCTACACATATTTGGGGGGAAAAAACACACGGATCTTCAAAGAAAGAGTTTTAAAGAAAACAATAATGTGGACTTTGGTACAGTAGAGGTTGAAATGGTGATCCTTTTTGTCACATATAAATACAGAACTAGATTCCTCCCCCAAATGGTTTCACACATTCTATAATGAGAAGCTTAGATTTTATTGATGTTAATTATCTCATTGATAAAAACAATTATACTGATATTAAAGCTTTTTTAAGCTCAGCTAATGATATTAAATCCCAGTGCTCTTACAGTCACTGTATCTGAAATAAACCTAGAGAATATTCCATCTTGTTTATTATTAACTAAAACAGATTGTTATTATTTGCATGTAGAACATTTGTATATATAAAATGTAGTAGAGCTAAAAACAAATGCCACTGCGGACCACTTCCTTTCTGAAAATGTTCTGTTATCACTAGTTCCTAGAGTCTCCCCAAACTTATAACTCACATTTCATTCTTTCCAAGCTATGCTTTCTCTTGCCCTTTAAAAGCACACACTTCTCAGAATTACTTCCTTGCCTTATGACTTATTATTATATACATAATCCTTCGGTGGTTATTTTCTTTCCCAGAGCTTCAAATTCATCTATACAATAATGAACCCCAAATTTATTATTATTTTGGCTCAGTTATCTACTTTGAACTTCAGACATTTTCACCTGAATCTGTTACAGATATGTGAAACTTAATATGTGCACTATTGAGCTCAGTATTTCCCCACTCTACTTCTACACCTACTTTATTCAGTATCCAAATAAATGGCAATATCATCTACCCCTATAAGTAAAATGAAACAACGTCCTTTAATGCAAAATTTTAAATCATTTGCCAAATCCTATATACTTTATTGCCAAAATGCATTTGAAACTTTCATCTCTTGTTAGTGCCCTCAGTACTGTCTTATTTTAGGTCCTAATCATATTTTCTCCTAATTATTTTTTAATTTGTATACAATAAGGTTTACTCTGTGTTCTAAAGTTAAATTGGTTTTGGTAAATGCACATTGTCACATTCACCATTACAGTGTCATACAGAATTGTTTCACCTCCCTAAAAAATGTGTTATTCTTCATTCACACATTCAATCATCCTCTGATCCCAACCAATGGCGATCACTGATTTGCAAAGTCTCTAGTTTTTCCCTCCCCAAAAGATAATATAAATGGAATCATACAATTTGCAGTCTGTTCAGACTGACTATTTTCATTTAATGATATGCATATATGATTCATCCATGTGTTTGCATGGTGTGACTGTTCATTTCTATTTATCACTGAAAAGCATTGCATTATGTGGAATTTCTATAGTTTGTTTATTCATTCCCTTATCGGAGGGCATCTTGCTTGTTTCCAGTGTTTGGTGATTATTAATAAAACTCCTATAAACATTTAGATGCAGATGTTTTGTGTAAGCACAAGTTTTAAAATCAGTGAGGTACATGCCTAGGAGTCCAATTGCCTGAGTAGATGGTGAGTGGTCGTACCATTTGCCTTCCCACAAGCAATGAATGACATTCCTGTTTTCTGAGTCCTCACCAGTAATTGGCATCGTTTTTACTTTTTTGTTTTTCTGGATCTTAGCCATTTTGATATGTGTAGTCTCACTGTTGTTTTAATTATAGGTCCATTTTTAATATGAGGTCATACATTCCTGTAAAAGCTGTCATCCTTTTATTACTCTCAACGGCCAGTTTTTAAACATATGGCTGTGTTTCCTAGTTAAACACACCAAACATATTCCATCAATTAAAAAAATGAATAAAACAAACGGGGAATGCAGCCTGGGTCTTCTCTTATTTCTTTAATCAGTTTTGCTAGTTCAAATAGCAGCAGCAACATAAAATGTACTCATAACCTATAGTTTAATTACCCTTATTTTCTGTAATCATTATCAAGTCAGGGTGCCAAATAGCTCCTATAATGTAATACCCATAGACGAAGGCAATAACCAGAGAAAACTATAGAATAACATACTAAATAATGAAATAATGAAGTAAATATTCAATGTATTACCAAGTAACAAGAACGTAACAAGGGCTGTACCTTCAAAATAATGTTAAAATGAGGATGTAACAGTGAAAGATTTTTAATATAATTATCCTTGATAACTGCTTCTTTCAAGTATTGAATCAATTCTAAACAGATATCTAGAGCAGCGAATAAATTAATCAATTAAAAATATCATATGTGCTTCAGATTAAATGCAGATTGTTAAAAACCAAATCTCATGTAAAAATTACAAATACCCTTTTTTTTCCAGCTTTGTCTATAACATTTGAGCAGCAACTTACCTCCAAAATCAGCTTTATTGTTCCTATATTCCAACGTTGCATTTTACTCTATGGAAAGAGCAGCACCTTCATTCCCTTATGAGCTGGAAATCTAACAATCATGGACCCCACTTCAAATTGAGTATTTTCATCTTCCCACAACCACAGTATAACACCTCTTTTGCAATGACTGTTTATTTGGGAGAATAATGTTGGGCCAGAATAAGAAAATAAAACTTTAAAGGGATATTACAGAATACCATTCTCTCTTCACCTAACATTGTCAGATTAATAAATAAAAGCAAAAACATTACCTAACTTTAAATTTTACATAAAATATTGCATAGAGCATACTGGAACAAACCAATCATTTGTTGTTTATTTGAAATTCTAACTTAACTGGGTACTTTTTATTTCATCTTACAAGCTTATCTCCACTCCCTTCAGTTAGTTTCTGAGTTCAAGATGAGAATGACATTGAGAAGGTAAAAGAAAAATAGACTAAATGAGCAGGGAAGATGGTAGTACTGCATAGAAAGAAGCTAAGATTGGATAAACTATTTGAAGACTCTCTTTTTTAACTAACCATAATTTCGATGGACTAGGGTTTTCACTTAACTTTTAATGTTTTTGAAACTATTCACTTTTTCACATTTTCACAGTTGTCTTTATCAATATTTTATAGAGATCTCATCCTACCTTTTATGTCTCTTAAACCTGTTATTTTTTCCTGTAAACAATGATGATCACATATAATAATAATACATCAATAACTGTTTGTTTTGCAGTTAATTACTAGTATTTCAACAAGGAAGAAGCTTTGATGTATCTTTTAAAAAGCATTTAGATACATGTGAATGTTAGAGTTATTGCACTTAAACGTGTAACATGCATTCACATGACTGACTTACTAGATTTTTCTCTGTATATAAAGCTATTCCTTTGAATTTCAAACAAAGTTTTTGAGCACAATCTAAATTGAGATTTCTATTTTTGGTTTTAAAGAGGACTCATCCATCATACATAGTAGAAGTTACACTGGAAGCACTAAATAACAGAATATATAGCCACCGAGTTAAATCTAATCAAGCTGAAATATTACTTGTATAAGCACTACAATTTAAATTCTACACATTCTTAAATTAAAACAAAAAAAGTTTATGGCATATTAATTTTTAGCATTCTGATGGTATTACTCCAAAAACATAAATTACTTTTGTAGAATAAAAGATCTCATTTTAGATCCAAGATATAGAACAATAAAGTTGATTAAAACAAAGTTAAAGATGAGACAATCAAAACAAATACACTGTTAGAGATGCCTTTAACTGACTTTGTGAGTGTAATAAAGATAGCATGGTTCTGTTTTTACATGGTGAAATTTAGGATTGTAATGAGACTTTTTAAATAATTACCTGTTATGAAATATATATATATATACCGGGAGTGCCAAAAAAATGTATACAAGTGGACACTTTGGTTACTGTTACTCAAACAGTAGTAGTTCGCCATAATCAGAAGTGTCTGGATGCTGATGGTAACCACTTTGAGCATGTCTTGTAATGGGAGAAGTCAAACGTGACTTGTATTCATCTTTTGTTATTGGCATATATGGAGTATTACAATTTTAATAGTGTTTCTTTCTTAAAATGTGTATACAATTATTTGGTACCATATATAGATGATAGATAGATAGATAGATAGATAGATAGATAGATAGATAGATAGATATCCAAATATTCTGAAGGCTAACAATGGTTTATATTATAAATAAAAGTCAATGAGGTGGAGTGGATACTCATTTCACTAACATTTATATAGTATTTTTCTAAGCACTTTAGTATATTGAATTGTATATCACTTTTTGAAATGCTAACAAAGGTTTAAGGATTGTTTTTCTTTTGTTGAAATTTATGAATACTGATATAAATTTAAAAGAATATCTGAGGGTATTTTGTAATGAAGACTTTTGTATGTTTTTGCTATTTGATACGTAAGGAAGAATTTTTTACCTGAAAGACACCCAGCGATTGACAGAAACAGAATTACTTTCCAAGAGGAAGCCATCCTTCTTCACTAAGATTTCCTGTCTCAGCGTGTTTAGCAGCTCTAACGTTTCTTCATTAAAGAATGCCCTGTTGAGATAAATAACACTTTTCAAAAAACAGAGGAAATAAATGGAAAAGCAAACACAAGCCAATTTTTAAAAATCTCATAATGAAATGATAAATGACTTTTAGTGCAAAGGTCAGATTGATATATACTTTGATATTGACAACAATAATACAATTTCCATTAGAATTAATTTAATGTGCAACAAAAAAAAATTCAGAGAAGTGATAAACTTTGCCTATCACATTTATTTATATTGAATGTTCCTTAACAGATAATAAAAACATCAGGTTCTAACGGGGATGATTTTTCCTCACGGGGAATGTATAAGAGCTATATTTATTACATCAGACAAATTATAGAACTAGAAAAATAGGGTACAGGAACCAGTTACACTAATATATACTCCTCTGCTCTAGAACATAACTAATGATCAGTTAGCCAAGCGACTTTACATATTGTGCCTATAGCTCATCTAAACCTCCACAGGGAATTTTTCTCATTTAAGTATTAATGTCGAATGCTTTTGTTTATAACTCCTGTGATTATCTGCATTATGTTGTGATTCCCTCCTTGGTGAGCTATTTCTCTCAGCATCTTTTGCTGCCTGGAAGCTAAGGGAAATAATCATTTTCATGAATATTTAACTTTATTTATTTATTTTTTTGTCTAATGCCATTTTTATAACAATAATCAGTATAACACATTAATGTCCTTTGGTTGCTTTATTTGTCTTGAAAGATACAATAAGCATAAAAATACATAAAATTATCATATGGAACTTCCTGCAAGAACTTGACAAATGTGCATTAAAAATTCCTATAACAGATAAGTAACTTCTGAGTTTTTAGGTGTCAGTGTCCTTCTTGGTGACCTTCTTGGCATTCTTCTTGGCAAAAAGTGATTAAATTGAGAAATAATTGTGCAGTATATTTATAATTTTTTAAAAAACATTTTTTTAAATTATAATAGATTTTTGGCAACTGATTCCTCCTTATAGACTTGGAGGTTCAGGCTATCTCTAATTTTAGAAAACATCTTAAATAGATAGCCAAGCATTTTTATTCCAGCTTGGTCATAATTTAGTATATTCAAACCAAAGAGGGAAATCTCTTGTAAGCGTGATTCTTCTACCTGAATAATGGTAGTTCCACTTTTTTTATAGATTTAAATCTAAGCCTTGGTAAACTATTTTAATTACATGGTTATGATAAAAATGGAAAATAAATTTAATAAGAGTTAACAATGGTTGATTCATAGCCACCCCTTCAACAAAGTATTTCTCATCACTTTTTTTCTAAGTTAATATCAGAAATACAATTTGAAGGACAAAAAAATGACTTTATGGTTAATTTTTACAATTTAAAACATTTTTATTATTTATATACTGCTTTTTAACCAGAAAGGAATAGAAGAAAATCAGCACTTCACACATAACAATTAGAGAGACTTAAATTTGCTAGAACTACAACTATGATTCATGAGAGCTGCATATCTGAATTAGTGGATTTTCAATCCACAGTGAAATTGGCCTTCAGAACATGAGTTCTGAGAAGTTAACATAGTGTTGCTTAACTTATTTTGATGAGCTTCTGCCTTAGTCCACGTTCCCAAAGCTCTATTTCCCTCTCTATTTACAATATTCTCTGTTGTCTTAAATGTTCTTTATCAACAATGCAAATATTTTCAGCACCCTTATATGTTGTACCCTGAGAATGTCAAAGAAAAAATGCACATGTTCCATTTCTTTAAAAATGCCATTGGGATTTTGACGGGGATTGCATTAAATCTGTATATTGCTTTGGGTAATACGGCATTTTAACTATGCTGATTCCATCCAATCCATGAGCAAAGAATGTCTTTCCATTTCAATGTGTCTTCTTCAATGTCTTTAAAAAATGTCTTATAGTTTTCAGCATATAGGTCTTTCACATCACAGAAAAACAGACACATACACCAATGGAATAGAATTGAGAACTCAGAAATAAACCCACATAAATATGGACAGATAATTTTTGACAAAGAAGCCAAAAACATGCAATGGAGAAAAGACAGCCTCTTCAATAAATGGTGCTGGGAGAATTGCAAAGCTATGTGCAAACGAATGAAACTGGACTGCTGTCACCATGAACTAAACTTAATTCAAAATAAATGAAAGACCTAAGTATAGACCTGAAACAATAAACAGCATAGAAGAAAACATAGGTACTAAACTTACGGACCTTGGGTTCAAAGAACATTTTATGAATTTGACTCCAAAGACAATGGAAGTAAATCTAAAATATACGAATGGGACTATATGAAACTTAAAAGCTTCTGCACAGCAAAAGAAACCATCGACAAAATAAAGAGGCAATCAACTGAATGGGAGAAGATTTTTGCAAACAGTGCCTCCGATGAGGGGCTAATATCCAAAATATACAAGGAACTCATGAAACTCAACAACAAAAGAACAATCTAATTAAAAAATGGGCAGAGGACCTGAAAAGACATTTCTCTAAAGAGGACTTACAAATGGCAAATAGACATATGAAAAAATGCTCAACATCACTAATCATCAGAGAAATGCAAATAAAAACCACAATGAGATATCACCTCACGCCAGTTAGAATGGCTTTCATTAACAAGACTAATAGTAATAAGTTTTGGAGAGGCTGTGGAGAAAAAGGAACCCTCATACACTGTTGGTGGGAATGCAGATTGGTGCAGCCGCTATGGAAGGCAGTGTGGAGGTTCCTCAAAAAATTAAGAATGGAATTACCATATGACCCAGCAATCCCTCTCCTGGATATCTACCTAAAAAATCTGAAAACATTTATCCATAAAGATGTTTGTGCTCCAATGTTCATTGCAGCTTTATTTACAGTGGCCAAGACATGGAAACAACCAAAGTGTCTTTCGATAGATGAATGGATAAAGAACTTCTGGTATATATACAATGGAATACTATTCAGCAGTAAGAAAAGATAAAATAGTACCATTTGTGATAACATGGATGGATCTTGAGGTTATAATGCTAAGTGAAATAAGTCAGACAGAAAATGTAGAAAACCATATGATTTCACTGATATGTGGAATATAAAACTGGAAACAACAAAAGAACAAGACAAACAAATGAAGGAACAAAAACTCATAGACATAGAAAATAGTTTAGGGGTTACCAGAGGGGAAGGGGGAGGGGAGCTCTAGAAGAGGGTAAACGGGATCTACTATATGGTGATGAAAAGAGAACTGACTCTGGGTGGTGAACACAGTGTAAGATACAGATAATGTATTACAGAATTGTTCACCTGAAATGTATGTAACTTTACTAACAATTGTCACCCCCAAAAACTTTAATTTAAAAAAAAATACACGTTGCACACACACACACACACACACATATACACACACACAGACGTTAACACAGGATATGAGCCAAATAAGCAGGACAGTGTAAGTGTAATACAGATATAGAACTATCAAAAGGGGTATCTAGATGTAAGAATGGCAGGCATTAGGAATGGTACAGAATGATTGTTAGTGAAATTTCAAGAAGACATTGAGCTTAGACAAATACCTTACTTCTGAATGGGACAGTGCAGGGATCACAATGAACACATAAATAAATAAGTCAATATAAGAGACTGATCAAACTATGGAAAAATTAACCCATAGTGAAGGACAGTGAGTGGCTTGAGGATAAAAGGAGCTAATTTATGGGAGGCATTTCTGACAAGATCACATTTAGGTGCAGTATTTATGTTATCAACATGCCATTATGAAATAATCTTTATATATGTATTTTGCCACATTTTAAAAATTGTCAAATAAAAATAGTACAGTAAAATGTGTTCCTAAAATAATCAAATTTTATTTTAAAATCTCCACAAACACAAAGAAGTGTACGTGTGTCTGTGAGTGTTTGTTGTTGTTGTTTTTTTTTTTTTTTTTTTTTTTTGTGTGTGTGTGTGTGTGTGTGTGTGTGTGAGTTTGTGTGTGTGAATGGGTGTATCTGTGTGTGTTTCATTTTCAAGCATCATTGATTGGGGCTTAAACACAAAACATAATACTTTTTCAAAAGCTCTTCTTTTTAAGATATCTAAATTAGAAAATTAGACTCTTCCTTTTCACTGTCCTTCCTTTGCATTCCCTCTCTCAAAGTAACGTAAAAGGTAAATGAAATACTATTCTTTAGGTTCTGAAATATGTAAGCTTTTATATGCCTCTACTGAAAACACAATTATTCCATTACTTTAATAAAATCCATGTATTAAAGTAATAAAATAATATAACTAATCATACATATACTAAGTTCCTACTACATGCCAGGTTAAATTACAATCAGTTAATAAATGTTACTAAAGCATATCAAGATGCATGAGTTAATGGAGACTGACCGTTGCACATTAAACTGCTGTTCATCAAGAGATTGAAAAGCCATAAATACTAATTTGGAAACCACTAAGCAGATACAGTTTTATAAAACTCACATTTTTAAAAGAGCTTATTTCAGTGTTTAGACTAAATACCTATTATCACCTGTGATATTCAAAGAAAAATATACAAAATGACATCATATTACTTTGCATTTTCCCCATAATTATTAAAAATAATTTCAAATAAAGTAAAATAAGTAGATCAGTGCTTTAGTATTAAGCCATATATTCTAAATGATAAATGCATTGTGATGTTGGTTTCACAGACAGGTACTTAAAAATATCATATCTTTACTGGAGTCTGAAATAGAATTGCAAAACATGCTACATCAAATATATCAAGTGATAGTATGCTGCCACTTAAATACAAGTTAGTTTTTTTTCTTTTCTTAAAGATATAGATAGGAAACCTGTTAAAGACATGTATATGTAAGTGTGTGACGAGAGAGAGAGAGAGAGAGAGAGAGAGAGAGAGAGAGAGAGAGAGAGAGAGAGAGAGAGAGAGAGATTGAAAGAGAAACATTTCTATTATTGCCTGGTGATCTTTCTCCAGTTCTCTGGAAATAATTTCCTATAGTTTGGCTCCATATAGGCTATTCACACAGCAGTTAGAATTATAGTTTAAAACATAAATCAGACTACATTATTTTCCTGATTCAGTAGTTTATTTTTTTAGATAAAATCCAAATTCCTTATATAGTTTATAAGACCATATACAGAGGGTACCAAAAAACTGTAGACACATTTTAAGATAACATTTCTTAAAATGAGTATACATTTCTTTCTTTTTTTTTTTTTTTTTGGCACCCATGGTATATAATCTAACTCTGATTTCATCTTCTAGCATTCTATATTCCAGTCCCACTACATGGACTTTCTTGTTGCTCATCAAACATGCAAAGCAATCATTATCTCTTCGTTTACTTTGCCTGAACCTCTCCACCATCAGTTTTTACCAGACTGTGTAGCTTTACATGATTGACGATTCTGCTCCTCAAGACTTTCTTTTTGTTCCTCTTTTTTAATTAGTTTCAGGTGTACAAGCCTTTCTTGATCACTCTCCTTAAAATAGCAAGCTCCCCCCACTGTTCCTGTCAACCCTGTCCCTGGTTTTTATTACATTGTCCCTGCCTTATTTCTTGTCTTAGCAATTATTAGTGCTTGAGGGTAAGCAATTTTTTTTTTTTACTTTTTAATTATCTTTTTCTACTACTGGGATATAATATCCATGATTTTTGTCCTTTCCATCTTTGTAGACCCAGCATCTAGACCAGAACCTGCCTGTTTTTAATTAATATTTTTGAATAAAAATTATTAAATAAAGTGATGCCTCTTGTAAGTAAATTACTTGGCACAAAGCAATACAAGAAAAAAAATACTGTCTCTTAAATTTCTATAATTCTAGCAACAGCTACCATTTATGAAAGTCTATGTGACAGGCATTGTGTTATGCATTTTACTATACAACTTCTGTTAATTAACTTCACATATCTTATTTATGAAAATAAATTGCCCAGATCACACAGCAAGCGAAAGCGAGAACTAAGGTAAGAATAAAGTAGACATTTAAGCTACATTATCTCTTCCAGAAGAACTTCACAGCAATCTCTACAAAAGTCTCTAGAGATTGGAAAAAAAAATGGCGGTGTGAGGTGAGCCTCTGTAACGCTCCCCTGGAATTTACAACGAATCGGACAACAATAACTCCACAAAGGACTCCTTCCACAGCAGACAGGCAAGACGAAGAGGCCGACTACTGAATTCACCTCCAGGTGGGTGAATCGCGCGAGCGGGGGAGGAGGGAGAGGAGAAGTGCGGAGACGGAGCCGTGCGGGCGCAGGACACAGACCTAGCTCAGTGCTCGAAGCCTGCTGCTCCCGGATCTTCCGCAGCTGCGGGAGAGGGAAGGACTCAGACTGCTAGGGCTCCGCTTACGGCCCACAGGGCTGAGGGGGCAGCATACAAAACCGCTGAACACAACGCTCGCTCACGGCAGACCTCGGAGCAAAGACTGAGGGAAGAGGGCTGAAATCGGTGGTTTAAGCCCTCAATGCCGAGCGGAGAACGGAAGCCTTAGGCACGGAGACTAGCTGCCCCCTCCCTACCCTCCCAGAGCTCGCCCCGCCCCCACGTGCCCGGTGCTAGAAGCGATAAAGTAGCAGTGTCGGATCAAAGGACAGAATATTTGCTGCTCTGAGAACTGTGGACCGCATACACAGATTCGCAGCTCAACTAGTTCCGGCAAAGGGGAGGGAGCTGTGGAAGCAGGACTGGCTGTGGTGGTGGTCGCTGCCATTGCTCTGGGCCACCTCTCACAACTCACCCCGTCCCTGGCCCGACCTATCTGGGCGGATCCCTGCAGGAGTAAACAGAACTGCTGAAACATACGGGCTCTGAATCTGGTGCAGAAAGAGCTTTGGAACTCCAAAAGCTCTCCGCACCCCCACAGGGACGTGACGCCCTATGACCCAGGTGAACTGTTAACAGAGGAGAGGCCCGTCTCTCAGGGAATCCCCCCATTGTGTGAGAAGCTGGAAAACTGCAGAGAAAATATAGCACTACTGTGTCAGAGAGACCTCTTCCTATCAACCTGTTGAATAAGCCACTCCTGTAGATGTCTAGGAAGAGAAATAATAAATCAGTAATTGCCATGAATAACCAAGGCAACAAGACAGCTCAAAAAGAAAATGAAAAGTCTCCAGAAAAGGAACTTAGAGATATGGAAATATGTGACTTAAATGATAGAGAATTCAAGATTGCAGTTCTGAAAAACCTCAAAGAGATGCAAGAAAACACAGAAAGGCAATTTAATGAACTCAGAAACGCAATCAAAGAACAACATGAGCATTTTACAAAAGAGATTTAAATTAAAAAAAAAAATGCAATTTCTGGAGATTAAGAACTCAATAGAAGAAATTAAGAATGAAATAACCAGCTTAGGTAGTAGAGTTGACCAGATGGAAGAAAGAATCAGTGACATCTAAGATAGAAACCTGGAAATTACACAGATGGAAGAAGAAAGAGACTTGAGACTTAAAAAAAACGAAAGAACTCTACAAGAACTTTCTGACTCCATCAGAAAGAGCAATATAAGAATAATGGGCATACCAGAAGGAGAAGAAAGAGAGAAGGGAACAGAGAATATACTCAAAGAAATTGTCAATGAGAACTTCCCAAATTTGTGGACAGAACTGGATCCTCGAATCCAAGAAGCAAATAGAACACCTAATTACCTCAATCCCAACAGGCCTTCTCCAAGACACATTGTATTCAAGCTGTCTAAAATTAACTCCAAAGAAAGAATCCTCAAGGCAGCCAGGGAAAAGAAGACGGTAACTTACAAAGGAAAGCCCATTAGATTATCATCCGATTTTTCAGCAGAAACTCTACAAGCCAGGAGGGAATGGAACCAAATATTCAAACTATTGAAAGAGAGAAATCATGAGCCAAGAATAATATATCCAGCGAAGATATCCTTTAGATATGAAGGAGGAATAAAGACCTTTCCAGACATCCAGAAGCTGAGGGAATTTTCTAATACACGACCTGCACCACAAGAAATACTAAAGGAGGCTATTAGACCACCATCAACAGGGACAATTTGTGGCAACCGAAACATAAAAAGGGGGAGCGTAAAGGCCTGAACCGGAATATGGGAATGGAGAAAGTAAGCGTGCTGAAGAAAATGGAATACTCTAAATATCAAACTTACTTTTACATAATCTTAAGGGTAACCACTCAAAAAAAATCCAGAACTGAAATATATACTGTAATAAAAGAAGAAACAAAGGGAAACATCATAGAATACCACCACACAGAAATAATAGACAACAACAAAAAGGCAAAGAAACAATGGAGACACAGCCTTACCAGAAAACTAAAGATAGAATGACAGGAAATCCTCACGTATCAATAATCACCCTAAATGTAAATGGACTGAACTCACCAATAAAAAGGCACAGAGTAGCAGATTGGATCAAAAAACTAAACCCAACCATATGCTGTCTCCAAGAGACACATCTCAGCTACAAGGACAAGCATAGACTCAAAGTGAAAGGGTGGAAATTGGCACTCCAAGCAAATGGTACCCAGAGAAAATCAGGTGTAGCCATAATGATATCAGATGAAACAGACTTCAGGGTGAAAAAGATAACAAGCGACAAAGATGGACATTTCATAATGGTAAAGGGGACTATACAACAAGAAGACATAACAGTCATCAATATTTATGCCCCCAATCAGGGAGCACCAAAATACACCAAGCAACTACTAACAGAACTAAAGGGAGAAATTGACCAAAACACAATTATACTAGGGGACTTAAATACATCATTGACAGCTATGGATAGATCATCCAAACAGAAAATAAATAACGAAATTGCAGCCCTAAATGACACATTAAATGAAATGGACATCATTGACATATATAGAGCACTTCATCCTAAAACATCAGATTATACATTCTTTTCGAGTGTACATGGAACATTCTCAAGGATAGACCATATATTGGGACATAAAAGCAGCCTCAGCAAATTTAAGAAGATTGAAATCATACCAAGCATATTCTCTGATCACAAGGCTTTGAAATTGGATATCAACTGCGAAAAGAAAGCAAAAAGAAACACAAATACATGGAGATTAAACAACATACTTTTAAAGAACGACTGGGTCAAAGAAGAAATTAGAGGCGAGATCAAAAGATATATAGAAACAAATGACAATGAAAATACATCCTACCAAAATTTTTGGGATGCGGCGAAAGCAGTTATAAAAGGGAAATTTATATCATTACAGGCCTATCTCAAGAAACAAGAAAAATCCCAAATAAACAACCTCATGTTACACCTCAAAGAACTAGAAAAAGAAGAACAAGTGAAACCCAAAGTCAGCAGAAGAAAGGAAATAACAAAAATCAGACCAGAGCTAAATGAAATAGAGAACAAAAAGACAATAGAAAAAATTAATGTGACAAAGAGCTGGTTCTTTGAAAAAATTAATAAAATCGACAAACCCTTGGCTAGACTCACTAAGATAAAAAGAGAGAAGACACTAATTAACAAAATCAGAAATGAGAAAGGGGAAGTTATCACGGACACCACAGAAATACAAAGGATCATCCAAGAATACTATGAAGGACTATATGCCACCAAATTTAATAACCTAGAAGAAATGGACAAGTTCTTAGAAACATATAGCCTTCCAAGGCTGAACCATGAAGAACTGGAAAACCTAAATAGACCGATCACCAGTAAAGACATTGAATCAGTCATCCAAAACCTTCCCAAAAGCAAAAGTCCGGGACCAGATGGCTTCACTAGTGAATTCTACCAAACCTTCAAACAGGATCTAATACCAATCCTGCTCAAACTCTTCCAAAAAATTGAAGAAGAGACAGTACTCCCTAACTCATTTTATGAGGCCAACATTACCCTGATACCAAAACCTGGTAAGGACAACACAAAAAAAGAAAACTACAGACCTATATCTCTGATGAATACTGATGCAAAAATCCTAAACAAAATTTTAGCAAATCGAATACAACAATGCATTAAAAAGATTATTCATCATGACCAAGTGGGGTTCATCCCCGGGGCACAAGGATGGTTCAACATCCGCAAATCCATCAATGTGATACATCACATAAACAAAATAAAGGACAAAAATCATATGATTATATCAATTGATGCAGAAAAAGCATTTGACAAGATACAACATCCATTTATGATTAAAACACTTAATAAAATAGGTATAGAAGGAAAATACCTCAACATAATAAAGGCCATCTATGACAAGCCCTCAGCTAATCTCATAATTAATGGTGAAAAACTGAAGCCCTTTGCTTTACGTTCAGGAACAAGACAGGGCTGTCCCCTATCCCCTCTGCTTTTCAACATAGTGTTGGAAGTCCTTGCCAGAGCCATCAGGCAAGAGAAAGAAATAAAAGGCATCCAAATTGGGAATGAAGAAGTTAAAATATCACTCTTTGCAGATGATATGATGCTATATATAGAAAACCCTAAAGACTCCACCAAAAAGCTGTTAGAAACAATCAATGAATACAGTAAAGTTGCTGGCTACAAAATCAACGTACAAAAGTCCATTGCATTCCTATATACTAAAAATGAAATCTCAGAAAAAGAAATACAAAAAACAATTCCCTTTGCAATTGCAGCAAAAAGAATAAAATACCTAGGAATAAACTTAACCAAGGATGTGAAGGATTTATATGCTGAAAACTATAAGACATTTTTGAAAGAAATTGAAGAAGACACAAAGAAATGGAAAGACATTCCGTGCTCATGGCTTGGAAGAATCAACATAGTTAAAATGGCCATATTACCCAAAGCAATATACAGATTTAATGCAATCCCCATCAAAATCCCAATGGCATTTTTTAAAGAAATAGAACAAAAAATCATCAGATTTGTTTGGAACCACAAAAGACCCCTAATAGCCAAAGCAATCTTAAGAAAAAAGAACAGTGCTGGAGGTATCACACTGCCTGACTTTAGCTTGTACTACAGGGCTACAATAATCAAAACAGCATGGTATTGGCGGAAAAACAGACATGTAGACCAATGGAATAGAATTGAGAACCCAGAAATAAAACCACATAAATATGGACAGATAATTTTTGACAAAGAAGCTAAAAACATACAATGGAGGAATGACAGCCTCTTCAATAAATGGTGCTGGCAGAATTGGATAGCCACGTGCAAAAGAATGAAACTGGACTGCTATCTGTCACCATGTACCAAAATTAATTCAAAATGGATCAAAGACTTAAGCATAAGACCTGACACAATAAACTGCATAGAAGAAAACATAGGTACTAAACTTATGGACCTTGGGTTCAAAGAGCATTTTATGAATTTGACTCCAAAGGCAATGGAAGTAAAAGATAAAATAAACAAATGGGACTATATGAAACTTAAAAGTTTCTGCACAGCAAAAGAAACCATCGACAAAATAAAGAGGCTACCGACTGAATGGGAGAAGATTTTTGCAAACAGTGCCTCCGATAAGGGTCTAATATCCAAAATATACAAGGAACTCTTGAAACTCAACAACAAAAAAACGAACAACCCAATTGAAAAATGGGCAGAGGACCTAAAGAGACTTTTCTCTAAAGAGGACTTACAAATGGCAAATAGACATATGAAAAAATGCTCAACATCACTAATCATCAGAGAAATGCAAATAAAAACCACAATGAGATATCACCTCACCCCAGTCAGAATGGCTATCATCAACAAGACAAATAGCAACAAGTGTTGGAGAGGCTGTGGAGAAAAAGGAACCCTCATACACTGTTGGTGGGAATGCAGACTGGTGCAGCCGCTATGGAAGGCAGTGTGGAGGTTCCTCAAGAAATTACGAATAGAATTACCATATGACCCAGCAATCGCTCTCCTGGGTATCTACCCCAAAAATATAAAAGCATTTCTCTATAGAGACACGTGTACTCCAATGTTCATTGCAGCTTTGTTTACGGTGGCCAAGACACGGAAACAACCAAAATGTCCTTCGATAGATGAATGGATAAAGAAGTTGTGGTACATATACACAATGGAATACTATTCAGCGTTAAGGAAAGATGATATAGGAACATTTCTGACAACATGGATGGATCTTGAGAATATAATGCTAAGCGAAATAAGTCAGACAGAAAAAGCAGAGAACCATATGATTTCACTGATATGTGGTATATAAACCAAAAAGAAGACAAACAAATGAGAAACAAGAACTCATAGACACAGACATAGTTTAGTGCTTACCAGAGGGTAAGGGGGGTGGGGGGAGGGAGATGAGGGTAAGGGGGATCAAATATATGGTGATGGAAGGAGAACTGACTCTGGGTGGTGAACACACAATGGGATTTATTGATGATGTAATACGGAATTGTACACCTGAAATTATGTAATTTCATTAACAATTGTCACCCCAATAAATAAATTTAAAAACAAACAAACAAACAAAACAAAACAACAACAACAACAAAAAAATGCCTTTATAAGGAATTGTATTCTAGAGGTCCTTGAAGTTTTCTACCTCGATTCACCTGGACCACACAACAGATTATAAAATGCAAAAAAGAAAAAAGCATGTCTGCTCGTTATGTTTTTTTTTTTTAATTTATTAGTTTCAGGTGTACAAGACAAGGTACTACTTAGACGTTTATCATTTATATCCCTCACCCCGCATCCACTATCCCTCCGACCTCACACCGAGCCATCACATTATATATATAAAATTATAGTTGGCATTCATTAATGTTTAGCTTCTGGTGTACAATGCCATGATCAGGCTCGTTATGTTTGCTATCACATATCCTCTGAGGACCACGCAGCAGTGTCAGGAGGTAGATTGACACTTCTCACTTTCAGACGTAACCAGAGTGAGTTTTGATATAAATCACAAGAAAATAAATTACATTTTTGTGTCTGCAACAAAGAACCATGGGTTTGGGAAGACTAAAGTCATAGTGTTTATATATTTTGGAGGTGTTCTTTAGTATGGTTTTCTACAGTGTGTAGTTCAGCATTGTTCTGGTCTAGTTTTCTCATCTTTTTAAATCAAAGAACTTCTTTTGACATTAACAGAACCTGCCCTGTGGAAAAGTGTATAGCAAAGATATAAGAAAAGAGTAGCACTCATCTTTTCAGACGTCAAGTCAACTTTGTAATTTTATTTAAAACACAAGGGTAGAAAAAATAAGGCTCAAGATTCTTTAATACTACATAGCGAATGCAACAGAGAAAGGAACCAGAGAAAAAAATGCAACGACTCTAGAAATCTGGTATCAGAAATGTTCCATGTTCCCCATTACCTGGTTATTGACATAAGGAAAGGGTGGGGACAGAAGAGTGGCTCACTGTGCCTGATGCCAGCCTCCATGTAAATTATGACAGGATTTGTGTTGCGCTGAGATCCTGATTACTGATCCATGGCCAGGTGACAGAAGATTTCTCTTTCTGGTAATATGGGAACTAGACACCATGACAAATATTTTTTCTTAAAATAATGAAAATTGCATTATAAAATATTTTTAAATGCCTCAAAAAATTAATTCAGAAGAAAAAAAAAGCTTATTAAAGACCAAAACTAGATAAAAGCAGTAAATGGAAAAATGAAGATAATTTTCACTATTAGACCACTTAAAAGGCCCTAACAAGACTGACACACATTCTTTTATTTGTTTATTGTTTTCTGCTAGAATTTCTCTTGCATTTTATAATCTATTGTTTTGTCTGTGTGCATTGTGGTAGAAAACTTCAAGGACATCTAGAATGAACTTCAGGTTGGTATTTACGGTTGATCTGTGTGTATGGTACCAAAAACAAAGCTTAGGGCCCATGTGAGGTAGGTGTTGAAATTAAAAAATCCATATATCTAGGATGTCAAAGGGCTCCAAAATCATAGTTAGAATGAAATAGAAATACTTACCCAGAGAGACTACTCTACCCTATCCAGAGAATAATAAAAGAAAAAATTCAGTCTTAAACCATGAATGGAAAGAAAAATGAAAATCTCATAGTAAAAACCTCATAGTCAATATTCACAATATATACAGAAAAAAAATTATTATGAGTGAGTCAATGGAAATAGTAAAAGTCAAAAATCAGACATGCCAGGACTTCAGATATTTGATGTTTCAGACATAGCTTAAAAAACAAATGTATATAGTCTGATTTAATCATAAAGGAATTAGATTATGAAAAGTAAGAGCAGAGATGAAGAAACTACCTAGAATGCAGCCCAGAAACGCAAATGGATAGAAAATATGAAAGGAAGGTAAACAGAATGGAGGACATAGTAAGAATATCTTATATATCTAATCAGACTTCCAGAAAGATAAAAAGAATGGGATAAAGTGATACATAAACAGATAGATGATTGCTAGAATTGATGAAATTTAACAATTTTGAGATTCAAGAAGACCTGAAACACCTAAGAAGATTGAACACCTAAGCAAATCATATTGAAAATGTTAAACACCAACGATATAAAAACAGCCAGACAGAAACAGAGGCATTAATTATAAAGGCAGGAAAATCAGACTCTCAGTTGACCTAATGATAGGAGTGATGGAATCCAAAAAGATAGAATAATGTTCTGGTAAGAAATAACTGTCAATCTATAATTCTAAACCCAGCGAAAAATTAAAGGACAAGAGTTAAACGGAGCTCTTTCCACTCAATCAAAATACTGAGAGTTCAATTATATCTTAATAAACCTGGAAAAAAATTGAGTTTGTCAAATGTAAGACTTTGATAAAAATAATACATGACATTCATCAGATATAAGGAAAAATAATTGTACTGGGAAGCTCTGAAACAAATAAAGGGAGCATAACAGAAACTAATTTATATTTTTACTATATGTCAGTGTTCTAAGTGCTTTATCTTTGGGAACTCATTAACACATAGAAATCTTCAGAGAAATCGATTATTCTCATGTTAAAGATGAGATATCTGAGGTATAAAGAGGTTTTAAGTAAATTTTCTAACATTGCACAGCAATTTAGTAATGAAGAGAAATTATGTATTTAAAAGTATTTTACACAGAATTTCGTACATACACACATTTTCACATATCTTATAAAACGGAAACCGAAATTGCTTAGTATAACATTAGAGGGTTTACACAGTTTGATTCAAATTACACATTGTGTCACATCTTCCACTAGGCCACCTCAAACATCTTAGATCCCAGATAACTGAAATAATTTTTCATTTGCAAACGTAATTTGGGTCAGATATCTTTCAAGAAATACTCATTCTCACATCCCTCAGCATATAAGTCCTCATTTCAAAATATCTAGTTGTGGAAAAAATAAAATAAATTATTAAGTTGCTTAAAGGCAAGTGGAAAACTCTTATTTTAAGAATGGATTTGGAGTATCCAGGCTGCAGATAGATGGCCAGCAGGACTGGATACTAACGCCCAGGAGGGAGAAGTAGGAAATCAAGTGTGCAAGTCACAAGGGTCTAGAGCTCAAAGAATTCATAGGACTGAAAAAGAAGTTTGAATTTTATTGTAAATATTGTCATAATAAAAATACACTATTCTTATCACCTAACTCAATTTCTAAAGTTCTCAGATACTTTCCAATAATTTGCCATATAGTGTACACAGGAAAAAATGGCACTCCCTTTTTAAAGACTGGACAAACAAATGTGAAAAAGTGATGGGACTTACCTAATGCCTTACATAATTCAATGTCAGCGTCAGGATTTGCACTCCTGTTTTCTCATTCCTGGTCTAGAGAGCTACTTTATATTTGCAAGTTGCCATTTCAATTTTCTACTGATGAGAAAAATGTATTCTAAATTCAGAGTTTTGGCTAACTTAAGACAACACATTTCTAAATGTTTCAGGAGAGGTTCTGAAAATGAGTGGAATGACTTATGACTCACAGCCTGTTTTTGTTTGTTTGTTTGTTGTTTGTTTGCATTAAGAATTTGCATTTCTCAGTGATGGAGAAAATGTGTGGATAATTAAAAAGGAGAACTAGCTATTGTATTCTGGAAAACGAACCAGTGAGACCTATGTGTCCAGGATTCCATATGAGCAACTAAGCTAATTAAATTATGGGTAACGAGTTTTAAATGTATAATTTCAGTTATATATTCTCTTCATTACCAAACAGTGGGAGATTAGTAGAGATTTTATATATGTGTGTATTTGTGTGTGTGTGTGTGTGTGTGTGTGTGTGTGTGTGTATTTTCTGATGAATTAAAATTGTTCTCTAGGAGAGGTTCAATGGCTTGACAGATAGAACAATGCAAGAACATACTGAGGAAACCCAAAGAATACTGAGTCCTAAAATTTCCCATAACAACTTGATATGAATAAGATTTTAGAATCATGGTCTCTAGCAAGAGAGATGGACCCCTATTTATCCTGGTATTTAATTTTCTTTTAATTTACTTAAATATGGAAATAAAAATATTTTGAAGACAGTTAAAATAACAATTGTGCTCACTTAATCTTAGTTAAATTGGCTTTCAATGATTTGCTTAAAATTTAACCCATCTGTCCTCAGAAAACTGGCATTTTAAATCATCTTCATCTGACATTAGATACCACAGGGTTAAACTGTATTTAAAGAATGTCTTGTTATAGGCACATGGTTAAACTGGAAATTGTAGATAAATCCAAGGCAATGTTTGAAACAGCAAATAGCAATCCTCTCAGGAATCATATACATCTTTGTTCTTTATTTCCATATTAAAATATTTTATCTGAAATATTTATATTTGTTAAACATAAGGAAAATAGGGCTGATAAAAGACAAAACAAAATAAAACACACACAAAAAAAACAATCCAAGCAAACACAAAAACTTGGGAATATATCCCACATAACTATATACTATTGTTATAAACCATTAGGCAGCTCCCCTGGTGGAATTTTACGAGCAATATGAAAAGAATCTGTAATTGTAGTCTTCTATGTCATTGACAAAGAGTTTTTAAAGGAATCTCAATGAATGAAAAAGGCTACAGGAATGAGCAAGGTATCTTTTGATACCTCACTCTTTAATCCAGATGACTACTATTGATTTTTTCACACAGTAACTATAGAGAAGCAATGTGATCGAGTTGATAGAGACTAGTAAAGAAAGGAAAAAATCCTAAATTCGGGACAAGGCCAATTCCTTTGTAAACAGCCTCTCTCTGCCTCAGCTTCTTCAGTAGGTATCATGAACGGTGGCACCAGCCCTTCTGCACCTTCAGCAGCGTTACCTCATTTTGTTAAGTCCTTGAAGCCTCACACATAAAATGTCTAAAAACCCAAAATGAACATTATATTTCCCCTCATTGTTTCTTTACTTCAGTTAAATATCTCAGAAAATTATTAATGTTTAGATTTTGTTTCAGAATCAAGCATTCAATACAGTTCACAGAACTGCAAATATAGGTGAATTATGAAAGATAAGATGTACCTCAATTAATTATACTCCTCAACACCAAATAACCCAAGTGAGAATTTTTACAAGTGCTTAGAACTTGTCAGGACTATGAGCTTAATGGCCCATTTAGGACAGCACTCTGTTAGGGATCCCAAGGGCCCAACATAAGTTCAGTTTCGGACAAATGAATAAAATTGGCTCATCATAATCTGGTAACTGAGAGAATTGTAAAGTGTAAAATTATGTCATGTAACAATAACTTTTTCACAGCATTAGTTAGTATTTAAGACATTTATAGGAACCCTGGGCTATTCCGCATCCTTAAAATGCAGTAAATCAAGATCTTTTTCACATTCAAGTTTGATAATAATTTACATCTTTTTATACATTCCGACTGGCCAACAAAATACCACTTGATTGTTTAAGGAAGATATTCTTAAATTGATTTTTCATACATGCGAAGTCAAGAAATTTATGGAAGGGATATATTAAGCTGATTGCTTTATTTCATAACCTAAAGTAAGTAGCACATCATATATTACAATTGATTTTTCTACACTATTTTGAAATAACTACAGATTCAGAGGTAGTAGTTGCAAAAAAGAAAAAAGAAAGGAAAGTAAAGGAAGGTCCTATGCAAGTTTCACCTCTTCTCCTAATGTGAGCATGTTACATAACTAAAGGACAGTATGAAAAACATGAACTTGGTATTGATACAACTGTGGAGTGTATTCAGATTGCATTATTTTACATGCATTCGTGTGTGTGTGTGTGTGTGTTTGTGTGTGTGTGTATCTGTGGTTCTGTGCCTGTAGTTCTATGCAATTTTATCACAAGTGCAGCGTCATGCCATTACTACCCTCATAAAGATGCAGAGCTATTGCATGACCACAAGGCTGCCTCCTGCTACCCTTACATCCTCCTCTGCCATTCCTCTCCCTCTGAAGACTAATCCCTGGAAACCACTACTGTCACACACCCCATGTTTTGGTCAACAGGGAACCACATATACAATTGTGTTTCTGTAAGACTATAAAGGAGCTGAAAATTTCCTATCTCTTGTTGGCATGTTATTAGCTATTCTAATGCCACAGGGCAATGTATTACTCACGTGTCTGTGGTGATGCTGGTGTAAACAAACCTACTGTACTGCCAGTTGTATAAAAGTATAGGACATACAGTTATTTACTCTACATAATAGTTGATAATGATAATGAACAACTCTGTTACTGGTTTATGTATGTACTAACCTATACTTTTTATCATTATTTTAGAGTGTACTCTTTCTACTTATATAAAAAAAAAAATTGCTGCAGAACGGTATGCAGTGTAACCCTGGCAGCAGTCTGTTACTTCTCAGGTTACCACATCTCTTGATTGCGTCATTTTCTCCTGTGCTTGATTTCATCTTGTGTTGTTTTGTACAACAATCTGCTGTATAGGCTTGCAACCTGGGAGAAATAGGTTGTACCATATCGCCTAGGTGTGTAGTGAGCTATAACCTCTAGGTTTCTTTAAGTATACTCTATGATATTCTCACAATGATGAAATCACCTAAAAACACATTTCTCAGAACATTAACAAGGACATGGCTGTATTCTGTTTTCCACCTCTATAATTACATTATTTCAAGAATGTTATATAAATGCAGTCACGGAGCAGGTAACCATGTGAGATTGGCTTATCACTCAGCATACTTCCCTTCAGGTTCATCTAAGGTTGCATGTACATAATTCTTCTCATTGCTGAGTTGTAATCCATGATATGGAGTTATCATAATTTATTTAACTATTTACTCATCAAAGAACATTTGGGTTGTTTCCAGGTTTTGAGTACTGTAAGTAAAACTACTATCAATATTTTTGTACACGTTTTTAAATGAGCATAGCTTTTACTCTGGGATTAATGTGTAAGAGCACAACTGCTGGCTGATCTGATAAATCCATTTTAAGATAGGAAAACAAAACTACCGAAATAATTTTCTGGAATGATCATTTTCTTTTATATTCTCTCCAGAAATGCTGAGTGATCCATATGTCTACATCCTTACCAACTGTGGTGTTGTTGTTTTTATTTTAGCTATTCTGATTAGTGTGTAGAGATATCTCATTGTGGTTTTAATTTGCATTTCTTTAATGGGTAATGACGTCAGATAACTTTGTATATGCTTATTTTCCATCTGTATATCCTTTTCCATAAAATGTTCTTGTATGTCTTTTACTCATTTTCTAATTGGTGGTTGAAATATTTACTGTTGAGTTTTGAAAGCCCTTTTCATGTGCTAGATACAGGTCTTTTATCAGATACATGGTTTGCAAATATTTCTCCCAATCTGTAACTTGTCTTTACAGTGTCTCTTACAGACCAAAGTCATGTTGATGAGGTTCAATTTATCTTTTTTTTTTTTTTTTCTTTTTTTGAATTGTGATTTTGGTGTGAAGTCTAAGGACTCCTTATGTAGTTCTAATTCCCAAAGAATTTCCAATTACTCCAGCACTATTTAATGGAAATATTATGCTTCCTCATTGAATTGCTTTTGCATCTTTGTCAAAAATTAGTTGGGTATATTTTTGTGGGTCTATTTCTATATTCTGGTTTTTAGTTCCATTGATCTTCTTGTCTATCATTCTGCCAATATGAAAAATGGTATTTATCACTGTAGTTATATATTAAGCCTTACTATTGAGAAGAGTAATTATTCTCACTGTATTATTTTTCAAAGTTGTTTTTTGCTATTCTAGCTCCTGTGACTTTTCATATAAATTTGGAGCAAGCTTGACTATGTCTACAGGAAAACTTTGCAGGGATTGTAATAGGCATTATGATATATTTTTATACATTGTTCAATTCAACTTAATATTTTATTGAGAATTTTGGCATTTTTATAAAAGACATTGGTTTTGGTCTTTTTTGTTTTAATTTTTTGTCTGATTTTGTATCGAGATAATACTGACCTCATATAAGCTCAGAAGTTTTCCCTCATTTTCTATTTTCTGGAAAAGATTGTGTAAAGTGGGTGTAAATTATTTAAATGTTTGGTAAAACTTCATAGTGCAACAATCTTGACCCGGAGATTTTTTTGAGGGATATTTTTAATTACAAATTCAATGTCTTTAATAGCTATAAGATTATTCCAATTATCTCTTCCATCTTGGTTGTGCTTTGGTAGTTTTTGTTTTTGGAGAAATTGGTCAATTTTTCTTATCGTGTAACTTATAAATGTAAAGTTTGTGGTATTCTTTTATTAATATTTAATTGCTGCTGGATCTATTGTGATATCTCATATTTTGCTCCTTACATTAGTGATTTGTGCTGTCCTCTTTTTATCTTTGTCAGTGTTGCTGTAGGTTTATTGATTTAATTGAATTAATTTATTTAGAAATCAACTTTTTCTTTTATTGATGTATTTCTATTGTTTCTGTTTTCAGTTTTATTGATTTATTTTCTTATTTTTATTATCTCTTTCCTTCTGTTTAAGTGCAACTTTCTCTTATTTTTCTAGCTTCTTGACATAGGGACTTAGACTATTTTCTGAGATTTTTCTCTTTTCTAACATAAGTATTTATTGCCATAAATTTCCCTCTTAGTACTGAATTTATGTACTTTTTATTTCCTTCTTTTACACATGGATTATTATGTGTGTTGATCAATGTCCAAGTGTTTCAAGATTTTGCTGCTCTCTGTCTGTATTGATTTCTAGTTTGATTCCATTATCATCAGATAAGATTATCTGAAATATTTAATTTTTTTAAATTGGGGGAAGTTTGTTTTTATGACCCATGATATTTTCTGTCCTGATGAATGTTTTATGGGTCATTGCAAAGAATATATATTCTGCTGTTGTTGGTTGAAGTGTTGTAAAATTGTCAATTATGTTGTGTTATAACATGTGATCATATTGTTCAACTCCTATCTCTGCTGAGACTGAATTGTTGAAATCTCCAACTATAACTGTGAATTAGTCTTTTTCTCCTTTGTTTGTATTAATGTTTCATGTACTTTGAGACTCTTTTGTTTGTTGCAACCATATTTAAGATCAGTATGTGTAATTGGTCAGACATATATTTCCCACATACTCCCCAGATTTTCATTAATTTCTCATTGAACATCTGAACATTTATCATATACCAGGTTCTATGCTGGGCAGCGTTGATTTAATAGGGAGCAAGATGAACCACAGCGTCTGTGTCACGGTTGCTTACAGTCATGAAGCTTTACTTGTCCTTTCCTAGCTTACTATGCGTCCTCTTTGCCCATGCTCCTTCCCATGACTAAACTTCCATTAGATCTCCTTAGACTGGTGATTGATGATTTATTTTCTACATTTCAAGTTTTGTATCCTTTAAAATTTTTTTCCTTGACCTCCACATTAATCTAACACCTTGCTGTGCTTTTGTAATACTTTGTATATATCACAGTTCTCACCTATAACAGCCTAGCAACTATGAGTTTCTCTCCTGATCTAAACTTATGAACACCTTGGAGGTATAAGCCATATCTTATCTATATTCGCTTTCCAGGCACCCAGCAAAGTGCTTGGAAGAGTTTAGAAAGTTTTCAATACTTTCGCTAAAGTGACTATACCATGGGAGGCATCTGTGATATTATGGAAAGAACATGAGATTTTTGAAAGAACAGGCATCAGTTTTAAACCTTAGTTAGTGGTGTGATATTGTTCAAAACATGTAACCACTCTGACACTTAGTTTCCTTTTATATAAATGAAAGATATGTCATAAGCGGTCCCATAATAATATTTACATCTTAACTCACAACATAAAATTGTTTTATTTTGCAATGAACTAAAACAATATAAAACTTAATTTCAAATTTAACAGTTTAGAATGCATGATCGTTTACACTAGTCCTGGTATGTAGTTCAAGTTATCTATGAAAAAAACTATCATATGTCATAATGCTCTTTTATTGCAGATACTATGGCACTGGACAAATCATAAGACATTTTTTACCTTTCAAGTGGCATTATAATACCCTACCTCATAAGGTTGTTGACAGAATTAAATATAATTATGAAAGCAACAGTGTTTTGAAAGGAAAGCATATATGAGAAATGTCGTTATTATATTCAGAAATTGGGGTTAAAATTAAAAAAGGAGAATGATCCCTAGCTGAGGTTTAAAGAAAAGCGGAGAGTGATTCCGGCTGTACACCACATCCTGACATCCTATCAGTTAAGTTTGCTGCCTGGCACCTGTGCCCCAGTATGTGTGGCCTTCCCCACGGCCCACAAGACACCTTTAAAAGTATTCTTTCGGGTGAATCGGGGTTTACCTACTCAAGGAAGGAGACTCCCCGAACATCATGCTTCTGAAAGTAAACTACATCACTTCCTGGACATTAGGAACATATAGACACATGAAAATATTCCCTTTAATAATTATGTTTGAAACTATAAATATCTGAAGTCAAATTAATTGTATTCTGAAGCTGTGTACTTTTAGAACAAGATTATTTGTTCTTAGAAACAGGGGGTACAACAAGATAAGCAAACAGTTAACTTTGCAATGTGACTGTAAAGCTCAAGAGCTGTTGCTGGAGACTGACGGCAGCACTCACTGTTCTAAAATAGTTACGATGGTTTAACTGCTGGTAAGTTTATTCTTAGCCATTTTCTATTTGAATCACTCCAATAAATTTTAAAAACTGCCACACTGGATGATATTAATAGTGCAACAAATTGACTAGTATTATAGGAATATATCTATTATTTTTATGGGCATGTTTAACTGTACGTGTTTTCTAAGTTTCTAATTAAAACCGGCAATAAAAATGACGTCTTTGTATTTAAGGCTGCGTTTTTAGACTTAAACCTACCACATAATTAGCAGTAATATACAGATATGTCAGAAAGATATAATGCTAAGACATTAAAGTGGATTGGAAATCCTATTAGTAGTCCTATTATTAATACAGGCCCTTGTCAGTGGGAAAAATATAAATAAATAAACTACTATACGTGGAATATGTGCTGCTTTAGTTTCTTTCACAAATTTCCTGATGTTATAGACTAAGTGTCAAAGAGATCAGGGCATAAACGGTAGCATGATCCCAAAGGGAAAAGTACATCACTTCTACTCTATTTAATATTACATTGAACACTGCACATTTTAAGTACTGTCTCAAGAATTTACTACAGCTTCAAAGTGTAAGAGGTAAAAATCCACATATTACTGCAGACTGGTGTGACAATTCACCAAATAATGACCTCTAACTGTTTTCACTCAGTATTAGGCAGCCACCAATTAGAGGACTGAGTTCTGAAAGTCTCTAAGGGCAGTTCCACACTTCACATTTTCAGTGGCAAATTATATTTGACATTTAATTTAAAACCCAAGACACCATAACATGAAATCTTCTAGGCCATTAATGATAAAGCATTAAGGTATCCGCTCACTTCCTGTTGCCTGAGGCTACCTCCGGTATTTCCCAGAGTGCTGTCTCATTACTGCAGCATCATGTCCGTGGGGTAATGTATTCCTAACAGACGTGTATAATTTAGATATTGGGTATGCTTCTTAGATGCTCAGTCACACAACTCTTATAGCTACTTGTCAATAGAAAACCTAGGACAACATGAGCCCCATAGGCAATGAGCTATTAATTGAATGTTTTTGTCATTGCAGTGGTCGTAGTGATTATGTTTTATGCTTAAAGACAATAAAAAAGCATAGACAATTTAAAAAATAATAGAAGAGTGCTTGATCATAAGAACATCCAGCTTTGTTGTAATTGTCATATTTTATGTCCACTCGGAGCCCAATTACTTTCGGAATCCTTCTTCAGTGAATCTAGTTATTTCTGGTTTTGAAATAGCTGAAACAATAAGATTTGAAGCTGGATAGATGTGGCTTCAATATTTATTACATTATCTACGAATTGTAAATCCCTTCAGGATTTGATTTAACCTCTTTAAGACCGTTTCTTTTCTTGGGTGATTAAACATACATATAATTCTTTGAATCTTTTTTGAAAATCCTGTATTAATAAAACCATGTCAAGTTAGAGATGGGAATCTAGGATCACACCTTCCGAAGCATCACAGGGTAGCATTGAAGAGCTCATGCTGTGGGGTTGGACCGCCAAGGTTTGGATTTCAACTCCACTCTTTTCTGGTAACTAAACCCTGGATAACTTACTTAAAATCTCTAAGTCTGATGCTGGGGTAGCCACTAGCTACATGTAGCTACTGAGTTTTTGATATGTGGTTAGTACATATTGAAATATTCTATCAGGGTATAATACAGATTAGATTTCAAAGACCATATGAAAAAATTTCAGTAATATGTTTTTATATTAATTATATGTTGAAATAATTATATTTAGGATTATCGATACTGAATTGTATTATGTTTAATTACCATTAATTTCACTTGCTTCTTTTACTTTAAAAAATGTGACTACTAGAACATTTAAAATTACACACCTGGCTTGCTTTTTTAGTTCACTTTATATTTCTATTGAACAGTGATTCTTTAAGTCTTATTTTTCTCATTCGTAAAATAGAACTTATAATAATATCATCTCCAAAGAATTTATGGGTATTAGTGATATCATATATAAAAAGCAATTATTCCAATGCTTAGAACTCAGTAACTATTAGTAACATATCCTGTAGTTTTTCTCTTCCATGTGGGAGGGAGAAAAATTTTCCTAAACTATGAGGTTCTTCTTGTTGCATTTTTCTCATTCATATCCTTAGAAGAGGAAGCACAAGGTTGTACTGGTTATCTGCAGATTTTCCAAGTTATAAATTTAATATTTTATTTACTTTATTTATTCTCCAGTTTGTCTTTCTTTATTTTTAAGATTCCTGAGAGCAGAGAATGCAACTTATGCATCTTCACATCTCCAAGACAGAGAACTGTATTTTCAGCTGTTATGGGATAAGTTATATTTACAAATTTATTGTTACAGATTTTAAAATTTGTAAATATTTGCTGAAAGGAACGTTGATATTTAAGACTAATCATAACTGGTTATCAATTCCAGTAAAAAGAGTTGTTTGTTATTTGAAGGCTAATAGTGCATTGTATCTATTCAAATAATGCCCCCAAAATACAGAGAATAAATCAATAAATCCCATCATTGCAGATTAGTGCAGCCACTATGGAAAACAGTATGGAGGTATCTCAGGAATCTGAAAATGGAACTACCCTATGATCCAGTAATTCCACTCCTAGGCATCTACCCGGAGAAATCCAAAACTCCAATTCAAAAATCTGTATGCACTCCTATGTTTATTGCAGCACTTTACACAATAGCCAAGATATGGAAACAACCGAAATGCCCATCGGTAGATGACTGGATTAAGAAGCTGTGGTACATTTATACAATGGAGTATTACGCAGCCATAAAGAAGAAAGAAATCTTATCATTTGCAGCAACATGGATGGATCTAGAGAACATTATGTTAAGTGAAATAAGTCAGAAAGAGAAAGACAAGTACCATATGATCTCACTTATATATGGAATCTAAAGAAAAGACTATGCGAATGAACTAATCAGAGACAGTTTTGGGGACGCGGAGAAAAAACCGAGAGTGGTTAGATGGGTGTGTGGGAGGGGGTTGGGGATAAGGGGAAAGGTGAAGGGATTTGGAGGCAGCTGGTGACCACAAGATGGCCTCGGGGTTTTTTTTTGTTTGTTTGTTTGTTTGTTTTTTTTGTTTTGTTTTGTTTTGTTTTTGTTTTTGAAAATTAATTTGGGGAAGGTATTCTATAATGTTGTGGAGATTTTGTTGGGTATCCGATGGGCATGCGTCCTGTTTGGGAGACCACCTCAGGGATGCTGTGGATACCTGATCATGGCATTGGACACCAGAGGCTGGACATTAATGAATGCCAACTATAATTTTATATATATAATGTGATGGTTCGGTGTGGGGTCGGAGGGATGGTGGATGGGGGGAGGGGGGTTCACAGTGTGAGGGATATGGATGATGAACGTCTAAGTATTACCTTGTTTTGTACACCTGAAACTAATAAATAAATAAATTTATGGAAAAAAAAATAAATCCCATCATTACCTGAATAAACACATTATTACCAGAATAAATGCCACTTTTAAATACTAAGCTTCTGAGGCTAAATGAAAGATGAGAATCACCCTAGTTAAATTCTTACCAATAAACTAGTACATTTAGATTCTCTCAATCTCTCACTCTCTCTGTCCCTCACATACACACTCACATATAGTAGTTACCCGTTCCCACAACCTGATCTATAACTTAGCTTAGAATGTGGCCAATATTATAATTTTTGAAAGATTCATTAACTGACACTACCAACACACAAGTATACAAAAACTGCCCTAACTAGAATTCACTTGAGTGATTTTTTTTTGTTTTACATTATGAAGAAAAAAAAAGGGGGAGAAATAAAAAGTTATCAAATAAGAAGCATGATATTAGTGAATTAAAAACAACTCTAAAATGCATACAATTCCTAGTGGGTTTAATTCTGTCTACCACATCTGGAAAGTTTTTATTTCAAAGGAAAAGTGAACATAATCTGGAGAGATTGGGCGTGAGGAGGAGGGAGTGAGAATAAGAGAGAGAGATTTTTGCAAAACATTTATTTCTCATTGCCTGTAAAATATATCAAATTTGCTTTCTATTTCATTTCTATTACAACTTTATAGTTCAGCCAACTTTACTTTTCACTAGATCAGTGGTTCTTAATCTAGCTGTACCTTAGAATCATCTGGGGAACTTTGGAGACATTCCTATTCCCGGGCCCGATGCCAGACCAAGTGAATCAGAATCTCTTTAGTGGAGCTCCCTGTGTGATTCTAATGCAATCTGAAGTAGATTTTAGCAACAACACTATATATAAGTTTTTCCTTCTATAGTGTCAAAATGAAGGAAATGGGATTAACATGTGGTTCAATATTAGCAGCTCAAATTCACAAAGTTAAGGCTGAACTTGAATTTTCCTACTCTGTTGCCTTTTCTCACCTTCCATATCCAACATAATTATAATTCCTACAAAGTTTTTCTCATGTTAGTCTGTGACTCCATTGCTGCAATAATAGCCTACACTTAGCTAGCTTTCTCTTTTGCCTGGACCACTAAAAGTTCCTAATATCTGATATTCCATTATTGCCACTTGTCTCCCTCCAGTTTGTTGTCCACACTACAGCCAGGATAAGATGTACAAAATTAAAATATGCTCACATCACCAAACTTATAAAATTATTTTAATGGCTTCTGCATTGGTGTAGACAATAGTCAATATTGTGGCCTGTGACGGTCTACTCCAACTACTTCCCAGGTCTCAACACTCTTTCTCTCATTCACTCCAAAACGCTAGACTTCTTTCAGGGTCTCTTAACATAGTTGGCTGCCTTTCAAAATATTACCTTTTGCACGTCTTACTTAAATTTGCAATGCTCTTATTTTTACTCATATCCTTGTATTGTAGTTGACTTATCATTACTCAGAAAAGACCTCCTAGGTCACCACAGATGGGAAAGATTACTCTATCACATGCTCATAGAACTGTACTCCTTCCCACAAGAATGGTAATCCCAATCTGGTATTAGACATTCATCAGTGTGATTACTATAATGATAGTCCAGTTATGTGATAATTTTGACAGTAATGTAAAACAATATATAATTAACATGTAAATATTCAAACATGTTCCTCATACTGTAAATAAACTAATACACATATACATGTACATGTGTGTAGTGGTTTCTAAACTACTATTTATAAGTGACAATTTGTAGCACAAATTGTTCATCAAATTATTCTAACCATGCCTAAATTATTTGCTGATTTTTAGAAAGCATGTTTGTGATCTTTTCTATAAACCAGCTGTCATGCACTAAGTAAAGCTCTTTCTATGTAATGTTTTGAAATCATATAAAACTCTTTTAATGGACATTTCACTAAAATGATAGTTATTAGGTGACAATATCAATACATAATTTCTCTACATATCAAAGATAATATGCATGGTACTAAATCCTCTAAGTGACTGCTGAATTGATAGCAAATACATTTAATTTGTATTTAGCCCATATTATACTAAATGAAATTTTAAAAAAAAATCTATCTATCATCTATCTATCTATCTATCTATCTATCTATCTATCTATCTATTCAATATCTATATCTGTCAGGGACTAAGTTAAAACACCACTTATTGGAACATCAGCCTGATCCTTTATGACGGATATGTGAGGTAGAGCAGTGTGGCAGTTAGTCTCATTTACACTTACAAATTTGTTTTCCTATTGGCCATGAAGGCAGGCATTTGATTTGTTTTTAATTTGTTGAATTAAAAGGTAGAAAGTAATTGAGACGGTGAAGATGCGGATGTCTCAGCATCCCCAGTTCTAATCTCCTCTAAATCAAACCCCAGGGAACTCTTTCAATGTGCACAGAGCCTGAAGTTCTGCCGAGATCCTCAGTCGCTCCCATTATCTCAAAGCTAATAATCTAAGGAAGCTGTAGTTTTCCTGCAATAAAAGGAGGGGTGTGAGTGCTGCCTGTCAATGGCTGCCCACAGATATTTGGGGCTACTTGAGCTCTGACTTTTGGCCGTTGGGGTTCCAGTGCCCTCACCAGTGACCGGGTTATCTTTTTTGCTGTGACCCTACTACACTGGCCTGGGTGTATGTAGATGGGTGGATCAGTGCTCGCTTTTAGGCTGACAGGCACCAGTCTGCAACTGTGATGACCCCCCTCCACCATTCCTTGGAGAAAGGCAGGAGACCAGGGAATAGGATGTCTATCTTCTTTTGCTTCCCTTAGATCTAATGACAGAGCCTAGGAGCTAGAATTCTGGGGGGACTGAGTAATATTTGCACGGATCATCCCAAATAGAAGTTGGTAAAACTGGAGTGAGGTACTAGAGAACCAGTTCTGTACCTGGTATTAATGCTGCTGGTAGGGGTGGAGGAGGCAGTACCCTGGGAAAAGCAACTATTTATCCAATTTACCAATTGGTATGTGAGTATCAACCAGTGTATCCTTATTGGTGGGTATCCCAGTTAAATATCAAACCTTATAATTATTCCTTTGATTCCAACTTCCTATCTGAGGGTAAGTTCCATGAGGTTCAGGTCCATGGCTAGTTTGGCTCCTCTTTTCTTGCACACAGCCTAGTTTAAAGCTATGTCACATAGCAGGCCTTCAATAAATATTATGTGAATCAATGAAAGAAAAATAATCATTGCCATAAAATGTGGCCTTTCCTTCTGGTTTCATGCTAAAGTGACAAAATAATGTTACCTGGTGAAATTAGACTGTCAGTAGCCTAAATTTTTTCATTCCAGACTGATTTCAAAATAATTATTAGAAATGATGAAAAATGTGCCTTTAATATTTATATTTTTCCAAAGGGTGGGGTCAGTATAACTATACAGGGGCAAGTGAAACTGAAGCTCATACAATTTTGGATCTTTCTTTGGAAAAAGAATATACAATTATAAATACAGAATTAGGTACAAAGTGAAAGTTTATGTAGTCAGAGAAAAATGCCACAACACATTGCAAATGCATGAAGACTGACAAATACCAACACCACAAAATCCAGAAAAATTACATAATGCTTTTGTGAAACATCTGATACTCCTCCAGTGATTTTTAAATATAGTTAAGTATTTTGTTTTTGTCTTTATATGAAATTCCAATTATGTAAATATTGACTATCTTTGTTTATGTGATTAACATTTTCTAATCCTATTTTACTTTGTTATTTGTATTTCCCTTTCAATTTCTATATTTCATGGTAATCATGGTGGTTTCCACATTGTTCTTGTTCTTTTTTATTGTTTTTAAATTTTTCTCCTATACTGAGTTCTATAAGTTCATTTTAATAAACTACTATTGCCTCACCATTTTTTCCCTGAGCTCTTGCTTTTCAAAACTTTTTGTATTCTTTCACAGATGCAATTGTTCTGTTACTAGTTCTAGGTTGTGGTGAAATGTTTGGTCTGAATTTTGTTTCATGGCATCATTATTCTAGCAGTTCATCTTTAGTATTTTTGCACTGATTCTTTTTTCAACTTCTTATATAATGCTCATCACAGATTGGGTTGAATTTCCTGGCGCAGTTATTTGGAGGAGTTTCCTCGAGGAGTGCATAGGTTGTTGCCATTTCCACAATCTGTACCCCTGGGCTGCTTGGCCACTCTGTGAATCTTTGTTGTTCCTTTTTCCAATGCAGCTTCTACTTGATCTCTACCTATGCTCCCTAAATCCTGAAGATCTTCTTTGATGCAAACTATGGGATTTTTGAACTTTGGGTATGTTTTATGCCATCATGAAAGTGTATTTTTACTGGCATTTCCTGGGCAATATGCTGTCATTCTGGTCAGAGCTTCTGTTGCACTTCAGTCCACATGGCTTTCGTGAGAGTCATACCTGCTCTTGACAGGCCAGTCTGTGAATGATATATGCCTTCCAATTTCAGTGAAAATGGAAAGTCCTGTTTTTTAATTTTTTGTTCCTATTTACTTTATTGCTTTTGTATGAAATGTAGAAAAAGAGTCTAGCTGTCTTGGGATTTTTACTCTATATTCTTTTGCATTTGTTACAACTGATCAAAACTTATTTTTGTATTTTACAGGCATGATATAATTGATTTTAAGACATCTGTTGCATAAAGGAGTTGGAAGGATATTTAAAATAGGGATAGTAGTCAGGTCCCTTGTGCACGTACCCTGGTACTTTCTTGAAAGGAATATAAGGTCAGTCAGAAGCCATCCCAGGAAACCCTAAGGGTCATGGGCATCGGCTCCACTGAATAAATGTCAGATAGATTATAATTCTTGGAGCAAAGCAATCATAAGTTAAAGTATAATCAATAGATAAACCAGCCAGCAGGAGAGGCATTTAGCTGGAAAGAAAACTATCAGCTATTTCAGACATACCAGCCTTCGCAGGGGAGACAGGTGGCTTTATTGTTAGTTAAAAGGGAAATGCACTTAAGAGACACTTGAAATGTTAATAGGTTTACAATGAGCTCATAGATACTTTGTGTTTTTCATGCACGTGCTTAATTACAAATGCACAACCTATTTGTTTAATTGGATCCAATTGTAGAAATGGTATGAAGGTTTTTCTCGGTGACTGAAACACCAGCCGAGTTTCATGACCTTGGAAACAGAAATTGAAGCAGCAGTGCGTTTCTCTCTATGTTGGCAGAATTTTACAGGATGTGGATTAATGCAACATCAAGTTCACTTTGGAATGGGAATGATGCAATCATGATGGATACATAGGTATCTTTTTTGAAGAAACAATAGCATACACAAATCTATACTTTACTATATATGATGCCATGCCTTATACATAGTCGGTGATAAATGAATGTTCATTGATTCGCCTAAAAAATTATCATTGTATCTCTAAGAATCAGTGATCATAACTTGAAAGAAATTTGCTGAAGTTTCTCACTTGTTGATGAGCTCTAATCTAAAGAAATATACCCTCAATCTATCCATGCATCATTTTTGCTGAAGCCACAAGCAATCCAGAAACCTCTGCATTCTTTTTGAGCTATTCTTGCATAAACCATTTCATCTTTTTGTAAAGCCAGTTCCGTACTTCTGTGCTTTCAAGTTTCAGTAAAAAGCATGATTTCTGAAATGAAGTCATCTAATGAATTAAATGAGGTATTTTGGTCAGTTCTAAGTATCAAAGAAGACCACACAGGGGATGGCAGGTGTTGGTCCCCATAGTCTTATATATATATATAAGCCAGTGGGAAGAGCTCTATTGTGAAGCATTTGAAAGGAAACCACACTATTATGTCTTTTCTTCTTTTACCACATTTCTTTATTTTATGTATTTTTGTTTCTTATTGTTAAATCAAGTTATTGGCATAACAGGACCCGAAATTATACTGAGTATTAGGAGACTGACAAGCTCTAATGTAGCCTTACAGTGCACTACTTAAAAAGCATCTGAAGGTATCTTTGTTTTACTTGCAAATCTAATGAGCTGAACTAAGTCTTCATCTCAAAAGAAAAATGTTATTTATATTAAAAATACAAAGAAAGAAAAAGTATAATGTCTTTAAAAAGTATTCTTGCTTTAATATAGTTAAGGTAAACTCTTTCTTTTTTTTTCATGCCAGTGGTTTTCTTCTGCCTTTCAGAGTAAACAAAGTTATAAATCACCCTCTTTCTACTATATACGGAAGATATTTCTTCAAAAACAAAACAAAACAAAAACAAAACAAACACAAGACAGAAAGAAAAAACAAGGAAAAAAAAAAGTTAGTCACTGTGTTTCTGATAAGAAATCCATGCTCAAATCTCTACTGACTTCATTTGTTCTTTTCCTGGATACAAAAACCATATTTTCCCTTTCACGCTCTTAAAGTGGGCCCATGACTCTACTGTAATAGGTCATGGCATTCCCTCAACCTTTTTTTTTTATCTCATAGCTCCTCTCTTACTTCTCCTGATGCCAACTCAGGAATAAACTCTGTCACCTCATGCAAGTTTATTCATCCTTAAATGGCCCCAGATCATCTTCATTTAAAGTGAATTCTGCTCCTTCAAAACTCCTATACTAATCTCAACCATGTATTGATGACATCAGTTGTCACCTTGTATAATTAATTACTTTTTCATGTATGCATTAAAAGCTCCTTGGGAATAATAGCTATTGTACTTAGCAGATACTTAAAAGATAATCAAAACTTCTAGAATATAGAGATAGATCCAAGATGGCTGAGTAGATAAATGCTATGCTTGCTTCTTCCTGTCACCACATTAAAAACACAACTAAATTATAGAACAATAAACCTAGATAACCATCTGAGGTCTAAGTGAACAAAAGTCCTACAAAGAAGAAGCCACGTTGTGACTGGAAGGAGGGACAAAGACGTAAATGGGCTGGCCTTACACCTGCATGTGGAGGTTGAGAATCAGGAGAGATATCTCAGCCATGGAGGTTTCCCCTGGAGGAGAGAGGGATCCCAGTCTCACTCTGAACTCCCCAGTTTGGAGTACCAGTGCTGGGAACCAGAGCCCTACAACGTCTGGCTGTGAAAAAGTGGAGATTACAGCCATCTGGGTGAGATAGAAGGCTATATGAAACCCAGGTGTCCACTTAAAGAGCAGGAACACAGACCAACTCACTCCCAGGCACTGACCCTGAGTTTCGGTGAAGGGACATTGGGTCGGAAGATGTCAGAGACATACAGGAAGGGACTGACTTGTGTGGCCGCAGGTCACAGACTGGAGGAAGAGTCTCCATTTTCTCTTTGTAGCATCCTCTTCCTGTGTAGCCTGCAGGTGGGTGCCATATTTCCTGTGTAAAGCCCACCCCCACATGGCCAACACTGAATGTGCACTGGCCTGGAACTCCATTTGCTCCACACTGGTGACTTGCTGGGATCCCATCCAAACCAACTCGGGCAATGCCAGAGGCATTTTTGAGCCAGCTGCCAGCCCCACCCATGCTGCACTTTTTCTTGGGGATCTGTGGGCCCCAGGCAGGTGGCGGCTGACCTATTTTTGTGAAGTAGCTCCAGGTACAGCACTGGCACCAAATCAGAATCTACATTGACCTGGTGAACACAACTCGTTCCATCCTGGTGACTCCCTGAGACTCTGCCTCACCCAACTTACATATTGCCCTAGGCTCTATGAGCGGCTAAGACATGTGGAAGCTGGCAGACTGCAGCAGGTCTCAGGATGCCTAGAGCTTTTTGCAGAGCTACCCCAGGCCCTGTACAGATAACAGCCATCCACACTTTGAAGAATGGATTTTCCCATGCATATCCAAGTACAGCACAGGCAGCACCAACCGTGGATCACTTTGTAGCTCCTATCAGATTGTCCACAGCAGGTCACAGGCAGTGGCTGACATTGGCCTGCACCGGAATCCCTCCTAAGAGGTGCCAGAACCAAGTTACCCAGGGGGTAGTTTCAGACTATAGCACAACACCACCAAATTAGCCCCACAAGTGGCATACACAAAGGGTAGTATCATCAGGCAACAGAGCCCCTGGGGTGAATCCCCTGGGGGGGCCTAAATGGGTTAAGCCCCCCACATAGCAGCCCATAAGCAGAGGATTTAGCCAAACCCCACAGCCAGTCAGCCTGAGGATCAGTCCCACCTACTGACATTCCCATAGCAATCAAAACTCAACACACAATCAAGGAGGGCACACACAATTCAGACAAAGAAATTGTCTGAATTGTGTGTGCTCCTCAAGCACTTGGCACAGGTCACCAGGGAGACTATCATTGGGCCTCTCAGGGCACCTACTACATCAGGCCACTTGGACAAAACTGGGAGGTATAGCAGATCTCCCTAATACATAGAAACAAACACAGAGAGGCAGCCAAAATCTGGAAACAAATAAATGTGCCCCAACAGAAAGGAGAACACTCCAGAAAAAGAACAAAATGAAATACATGCAAGCAACCTACTAGATACAGAGTTCAAGGTTATAAAGATGCTCAAGGAACTTAGTGAGAATTTCAACAAAGAGAGAGCAGTCATCAAAAAGGATATAGAAGCCATAAAAAGAACCAGTCAGAAGTGAAGAATAATGCATTAAAAGAAATCACCAGGAGACAAGAAGAAGCAGAAGATCAAATCAGTGATTTGGAAGACAAGGTAGCAGAAAATATCTAATCAGAACAGTAATAAATATGTAAATTAATTAATTAATTAATTAGTTAAAATATGAGTATAGTTTAAGGGACATCTGGGACAATATCAAGCTTACGAAAATATGTGTCATTGGGGTGCCACAAGAAGAGTAAAAGCAAGGGATTGAGAAATTATTTGAAGAAATAATGACTGAAAACTTCCCTAACCTGGTGAAGGAAATAGATACACACATCCAGGAAGCTCAGAGAATCACAAACAAGGTCAACTCAAATAGCCACACATTAAGACAAATTATAATTAAAATGGCAAATGTTAAAGACAAAGAAAGAATCCTAAAAACAGCAAGAGAAAGACAACTAGTTACCTACAAGGGAGCTCCCATTAAGATTGTTAGCTGAATTCTCAACTTTGCATAAATTTTGCAGGCCGGAAGGAATTAGCACAAAAGTATGCAAAGTGATAAAAATCAAGGAGCTACAACCAAGACTACTCTACCAAGCAAGGCTATCGTTTAAAACTGAAAAAAAAAAGACAAAAAGCTTCTCAGACTAAAAAAGCTAAAGGAATGCATCAGCACCAAGTATTATAAGAAATGTTAAAGGGATTTCTTGAAGATGAAGGAAAATAATAAAACATAAATATAAATGATAAAATTGTAATAAATATCAATAATTACTTTAAATGTAAATGGATTAAATGCTCCATCAAAAGATATAGTGTAGCTAAATGGATAAGAATATGACTCATATGTACATGCTATCTACAAGAGACCCAATTCAAACTGAAAGATACACACAAGTAAAGGGATGGAAAAAAATATTTCATGCAAATGGAATGAAAAAAAAAAAAGCTTGAGTAGTAATACTTCTATAAGACAAAATAGAATTTAAAACAAAGGCTATAATAAGATACAAAAAGGGACATTACATAATAAAGAGATCAATTAGACAAGACTATATAATCTTTGTAAACATTTATATGCTCAACATAGGAGCACCTAAATACATAAAGCAAATATTGACCAAAATACAGGGAGAGACAAACAGTAAGACAATCATAGTAGGGGACTTGAATACCCCATTGATCCCATAATGGATAGAACTTCCAGTAAAAAAAAAAAAAATTGAAAAAGGAAAGAGTGGCTTTATATGACACCCTAGACAAGATGGATTTAACTGAAATTTTTAGAGCATTTCACACCAAAACAACAGAATATACATTCCTTATAAGTGCACACACAATATTTTCCAAGATAGACCACATGTTAGGCAATAAAACAAGTCTCAGTAAAGTTAACAATATTGAAATCATATCAAGCATTTTTTCTGACCACAATGGTATGAAACTAAAAATCAATTACAAGATAAAAACCTGAAAACCACACAAACACATAGAGACTGAATAACATACTACTAAATAATGAATGGGTAAACAATTAAATGAAGAAGAAATCAAAACATACTTTGAATACCTTGAGACAAATGAAAATGAAAAAACAAACATCCAAAATCAATGTGACACAGCACAGTCTTAAGAGGAAAATTCTTATGAATACAGGCCTAGCCAAACAAACAAACAAACAAGCAAGCAAACAAACAAAAAAACAAGGAAAATAAGAAAAATCTCAAATAAACAATGTAACCTTACACTTAAAGGAACCAGAACAAAAAGAGTGAACAAAGCACTAAGTGAGTAGAAGGAAGGAAATAATATAGATAAGAGCAGTGATTGAAAAAAGAATAAAGAGACTAAACAAGCAATACAAAAGGTCAATGAAAGCAAGAGCTGGTCCTTTGAAAAGATACACAAAATTGATAAAACATTAACTAGACTCATCAAAAAAAAAAGAGAGAGGACCCAAATAAATACAATCAGATATGAAAGAGGAGAAGTGTCAACTGACACTGTAGAAATACAACAGATTATAAGAATATGTTATGAACAATTATATGCCAACAAATGGGACAATATGGGGAAAAAAAAACTTATAAACGCCTAGATACATACAGTTTTCCAGGACTGAATCAAGAAAAAAGAGAAAATCTGAAGAGAAACTGAATGATTACTAGTAATGGAATTGAATCAGTAATCAAAAAACTCCTAAAAACAACAGTCTTGGAACACATGGCTTCACAGGTCAATTTACCAAACAGTCAAAGAAAAATTAATACCTATCCTACTCAAAATAGACCAAAAAAGTTCAAGAAGAAGGGAAGCTACCTAGCTCATTTCATGGGGTCACCATTACCCTGATTCCAAAACCAGACAAATGCATTACCAAGAAAAAAGGAACATTATAGGCCGATATCCCTGATGAACATAGATGTAAAAATCCTCGACAAAATATTAGCAAACTGAATGCAGTAACACATTAAAAAGATCATACACAATGATCAAGTGGGATTTATTCCTGGCATGTACATTTGGTTCAATTTCTGCAAATTAATTAAATGATATACCACCTAAAGAAAATTAAAAATAAAAATCATATGATCATATTAATGTGATTCAGAAAAAGTGTTTGACAAAATCTGGGATCCATTTATGATAAAAACCCTCAGCAAAGTGGGAATAGAGGAAACATACCTCAACATAATAAAGGCCATACACGACAAACCCACAGTTTACATCTACTCAATGCAGAAATTCTAAAAGCATTCCCCTTAATACCAGCAACAAAAAATGAATGCCCACTTTCACCATTTTGATTCAACATAGCTTGGAAATCCTAGCCACAGCAATCAGACAAGAAAAATAAATAAAAGGTATCCAAATTGGAAAGAAATAAGTCAAACTGTCATTATATTTGCAGATGACATGATAATACATAGACAGAACCCAAAATATTCCAGCAAAATACTATTAAAACTGATATATATGAATTTAGTAAAGTAACAGGATACACAATAGTCAGAAAATGATTGCATTTTTGTACACCAATAATGAACTGTCAGAAAGAGAAATTAAGAAAACAATCCCATTTACAATTTCATTAGAAAATAATAAAATACCTAGGAATAAATTTAACCAAGGAAGTGAAAGACCTATACTCCAAAGGCCATATGACACTGAAGAAAGAAATTGAAGAAGATACAAATAATTGGAAGCATATACCATCATGCTCATGAATGGGAAAAATTAACATTTTTAACATAACCATACTACCTAAAACAATGTATAGATTCCACAAAATCCCTATCAAAATACCAATGGCATTTTTCACAAAACTAGAATAAGTAATCTTAAAATTTATATGGAAACTAAAAGACCCTGAATAGCCACAGCAATTTTTAAAAAGAAGAACAAAGTTGGAGGTATCACGCTATATCAAACTATACGACAAGGCTATAGTAAAAAAACAGTAAAAAGGCTATAGTAAAAAAAAAAAAAAAAAAAAAAAAAAAAAGTATAAAGACTATAGTGAAAAAACAGACTCACAGATCAATGGAACAGAATAGAGAGTCCAGAAATAAACACACATTTACATGGTCATTTAGTCTAGGAAAAAGGAAGACTATACAGTGAATAAAGAGAGTCTAAACAACAAACTGGAGTTGAGAAAACTGGACAGATACACGCAAAAAAAGAAACTGGACCACCTTCTTATGCTATATAGAAGAGTGAATTCAAAATGGATTAAAGACTTAAATGTGAATCTAGAAACCATAAAACTCCTACAAGAAAACATAGGCAGCAAACTCTCTTATATTGCTCTTAGTAATATTATTTTTCTGTTCTATCTCCTCAGGCAAGAGAAACAAAAAATAAACAAATGGGACTATATCAAACTAAAAAGTTTTTGCACAGGAAAGGAAACCAACAAAATGAAAACAAAAACAACCTACTGAATGGGAGAAAACATTTGCCTATGATATAAGTGATAAGTGGTTAATAGTCAAAATTTATAAAGAATTTATATAACTCAACACCAAAAAGCAATCCAAGTATAAAATAGGCCATGGACCTGAATAGACAATTATTCAAAAAGGTCATACACATGGACAATAGACAAATGAAAAGATGCTCAGTGTCACTATCATTAGAGAACTGCAGATTAAAACCTTAAAGGGATATCACCTCATACCTGTCGGAATGGCTATCATCAATAAATGAACAAACAATAAATGTTGGCGAGGATATGGAGAAAAGGGAAAACTTAGACACTATTGGTGAGATTGCAAATTGGTGCTGCCACTATGGACAGCGGTTTGGAGATGCCTCGAAAACCTAAAAATAGAACTATCCTATGACCCAGAAATTCCAATTCTGGGTAATTATCTGAAGAAATCAAAACACTAATTAGAAAAGATATATGCACCCCTATGTTCACTGAAGTACTATTTACAATAGCGATGATATGAAAGCAACCCAAATGGCCCATCAATAAATACATGACTGGATAAAGAAGAGGTGGTGCAATGGAATATTACTTAGCCAGAAAAATGAATGCAATCTTACCATTTGCGACAACATGGATAGACCTAGAGGGTATTATAATGCTAAATGAAGTAAGTTAGACTGAGAAAGCCAAATACCATATGATCTCACTTATATATGGAAATTAAGGAACAAAATAAATGAACAAACAAAACAGAAACAGACTCATACATACAGAGAACAAACTGATAGTTGCCAGAGGGGAGGTGGATTGGGAGCTGAGTGAAAAAAATGATGAAATTCATACAAACTGGTAGTTACAAAATAGTCATGGGACTATAACATACAGCACAGGGGATATAGTCAATAATGTTGCAACAACTATGGATAGTGCCAGATGGGTACTAATCAGGGAGATCATTATATGACTAAATTATTAAAAATGTCTAACCACTATGCTGTACACCTGAAACTAACGTAAAGTAATATTTAATGTCAAGTGCAATTGAAAAAAAAATTTTAAAAAGGAAAGAAAACAAAAAAAACAAAACAAAAAAAAATCCTTCTAAATGTAAAAGCTTTGGATTTTTTTTTCTTTTTAATTATACGTTGATCCACAAAGTCATATTTGGCCTTCATTTCCTGATTCATAAATTAGTGTTTTCAGGTGTTTATGTCTTTTCATCCTGCTGTAATTTTTATAACACCCTGCTAATAAATAGACAAGGCTGTCCTGTTGGGAAAAAAGCATAAGGCTCCCTTACATATCAACTTTTCTATGATAATGACAACAACATAGGAAAATATGACACATTGTACTCTATTGTACATATGAGGCATGATAAAAAATACAGTGCACGTTTAAATAAAAAAAAATATTACCATAAAAGACACATTGACATAATCCCCTTCAAAATATTTCCCCTAACTTTGAATACACGTATGCCTTTGTTCTTGTCACTTTCTGAAATAGTCCTGGAAGTCTTCTTTCATGAGTGTCTTTAATTGTACTGTTGTGGCTGTCTCAAACTCCTGAATTGATTCAAAACTTTTCCTTTCATGGTCATTTTGACTCTGGGGAAGAGCCGGAATTCACACGGTGCCAGATCCAGTGAATAATGTCGATGAGGACACACCATAATGTTTTTGACAGAAATTGCCGTACCAGAAGCGATGTGTGACATGGAGCATTGTGGTGATGGAGGATGAAGTAAAGACACTCAGGAAAGAGGGCTTCCTTCAGAAAGAGGCAAAAACAATGGGATAAGTGTGTTAGAAGTGAGGGAGAGTAGTTTAAGGGGATTAATGGCAATGAGTCTTTTATTGTAATGAACTTTTTTAATCATTCACCATATCTTTTGATCACACCACATAATTTCTATGAGGACTGAGGTATAGCAACTATTATTTCTTTCATGTTTGTCCTACACTCTAAATGAACCATGTAAGACTATTTATTTGGAAGTTTCACTTGTTATTACTGAGGTGTGATTAGAATGTTCTGAAAGCCACCTGATCATAGAAATTTAATGACTAAAATTAGGAAAAGACAATGGAAGCATTTTAATAATTCTATAGTTTGTTGTATTTTATGGGAAATATCTACAAGCATAAATATATCTAATTGATGCAGATATTTGTGCATATAATGATTTATCTGCACAAATACCACAGATTTAGTAGTCTCTCACTAATCAGTGGTGTTTAAGATTTAATTTTAATTTGACAAACTAAACAAAAACAATATGAAAAATATATCTACACAAAAATATAAACCAAAATTCCAAATAAGAAATAAGGATATTATTATAACATTAATTTAAAATGGTCATCTTATAGAATTAGAAAACAAAGTTCCATAATCAGAAGCTTTAAGAGCCTAGTCAGGGAACTTTATCCAAATAGGCACATGACAAACCAGGTTAAAGCATCCTCAAGCATGATCCAAACCAAAAGATGTAGCTGACCATTTTCTGTTTGTTGCTATGGCATGTAAGATCATAAATTGTTAAATGAGGAGATTTTGGAGAATTATTTTATTTAATGTTTTTAACATTGCCATTATTGAATTGGGGCACTGATTGCCGTATTTGCTTTAAGTTTTTTGAAGTTTCTTGTAATCTCTGTTCTAACAAAACACATCCTTCATCTTTGGCTCAGTAAGGCTGTAAAGCAAAGGAGTTATGGAAGAAGAAATTTGGACTATTCAGAGAACATAGGCCTTTTTGTAAACTAACGACTGCCTATCCTTGTCTAACTTCCTAACTAAAGTCTGGCAGGTAACAGCATGAATTCAACAAAAAACATTTAACATTTGTTGCGTTCATCTTACTCCACATCTATTCTGTTTTTGCTGAACTATGCTTCTTAGATATACGCTAAGTAGTGTGTTAAGCAGGAACTAGGGTGCAAAAATAAATATTCTGTTTTAAAGGCTCATAACTTACTACTACGTTGAAACACAATGTAATAAGAGTAAAAATACGAGTAAGCCAAAAGTACATGAGTAGTAATGTAGAAAGAGTATCATCAGCTGAATGTTGCAGCCTTTGAAAGATGAGAAAGACTAAAGGGCAAATAAATATCTTGGACTTCATTAGAATTTATTGTAGCAAAGAGAAGTCATTGAAAGGTCTTGAGTGGCATTGTAACTTAATCAGATTCATGTAGAAGGGTGATTCTTATAGCATTTAATTGATAAAGTAGAGGGGGCAGAAATTAGCTACAGGAGAGAAGTTAAGAGACTATTACATTAGTACTCAAGTTTTTAAATAATATCAATTTAAAAAGATACATGGCAGTTTTAACAATATGAATGTTCCTATAAAATTAGTAGCTGGAAATTGTGACTTAAAAAAACTCTATTTTCATTATTACTACATTAATCATATAATCCTTTGATTATAATAATGGAAGAAAACTCAATTTGAAAACATGGGTGATAGCATTATAGAATGTTAAATAATTCACTTACATTTTTCAAAACATGTACCTTTTTTAATGAATTTTTCTCGAGAATTTCCTTTGTCGCATAAAGATTTTTCTTTTCTTCAAAATCCCATCACAAAAATGGGAATAAAACTTTCCTAGAATGCCACTACTTATCCAAGTAGTGTACTACTAGTCCTTAGCATATTTGAAAGTAATATTTAATATTTTATTCACCACTCGTGTTATTAAAATAATCACTTAGTTTCTGATATTTCAAATCAGACTTAATTGCTTCAGATAATGATGAAAATTCAGTAACTTGGTAAAAATAATCCACTTTTAATATCTGCTAATTCCATAATGATAATAACTACAATTTAATAGAAGATGATGTTCTGAGCACAGACTTGCTCTACTCAAGAAGTTTCTATTAGATTTAATTCAAAAAAACGCTTTGTATAATTTCATGAAAGCTAATATGAGTTAGGCTGAGCACCATAACCAGAGACTGAAGTCCTATAATAACAGAGTTGCTCTGTTTAAAATAAAAAAAAAGTGACCACCTACAGTAGTAGGGCTTTCTACACATGTCTGCTGCACAGTAAACAATTCATTTGGTCATTTAAGCAGGCAAAATTCTTCCTCTATGTGGTGTCCATATCCTCTCCTTCTGCTGTTTCCAATTCTTAAGATAGAACAAGAAACAAATTTCTCCACTATATGTCAGTTTCCTTAATGGTAATTTTTCATGATGTGACCTGAGCCTCTCTAGCCCCAACAAAGACCCAGTCTCATCAAAGACTATTTTCTATTATTTCTCTTTATTATCCAAACTCTAAATACTCGTATCTGGAGTACCAGGAGGCTACTCACAGAGGAAATATACTACAAGGGTAAAGAGACAGCTAAATTTTCCACATGTTGACCACATTGCTTATTTTTCTTTCTAGTAATAGAAATTCATAGGGAAATTCATAGGGAAATTTTGGAATACATTTTGTTTGAAAGCTACTGTTAGATCCCAGGAAAGAAAAGCAAAATGAAAGAAGGAAGCAAAGCAACATCTTCACACTGTTTTCCTCAGTTATTCTAGTAAGGATTTCCCTATGTGTTTTGTGTAAACATTTTGATTGTTATAAAAAATGTAAGTTCACCTTAGCATCATTGGCAGTTGAGGGGTGTGGAAAAGGAATGAAGATGAGCGATAACAGCTTATTAAAAGCAATTATGTAGAAGAAATCAAACATATTTAGTGTTGTTAATTTCTTTTGCTGTGTTTAGACATTTCTAAGTTACTTAGAAATTTAAAGCACTGTCAGTTTACATGTATGATATTTTAACATCTGTATATAAATCAAAATGTAAGTATTCTTCAAGAGGACCCAACACGAATGTTTTAAATTTCAATTCACCAAATTCTTTTCTTGTTGTACTGAATTCTCATGTGCTATAAAAGCCAAGGTGAGCATAAAATAAATGCTACACAGAAACATTTAAATATTCGGGTCCAGTGAACTGGCACAAAAGGTTGCTGCAGAAATGCCAGGTAAGTAATTGAAAGCAGCTAAGGGAGTGTGAATGTGGGAAGAAAAATAAAGTAAATTATTTATTCACTACCAACTGGGATTCTGTAGGTTCTTTGGGGGTAAAACATTAAGTGCATGGTCTCTAACAGAGAAACATGCAGTCTTGTTAGGGTGAGAAGTAGAGTACATCAACTTTATTGACTGAACAAAGTGCAATTTGTCTTTTCATTTAAACTATATGATTGTGTTTCTAGACTAGCTTGAAAACTCATTGAAGGGGAAATTTATATTTTTATTTGGTTAACCAGTCAAAGTTTATCTACTCATGAATGAAATGCAGATTAAAATTTAGCTTTATCAATCAAAACCTGTTTTCAATAGATACAAAAAAGGAGGAGTATTACTGTGAATATATATTACAAACGTGCCCATAATGAGAAAGGAGAAAAATGATGAACTCAAATCATCTTTAACAAACATCTTTTTCTTTGTTTTTATGTTAAAAATTCAAATAATAAAAATATTATATAAAATATATACAAATGACAAAAATGAAGTAAAATCCTGCTATTCAGAGATTCAATACATTTTAGTGAATAGTCATTCATTTGTATATACATTGAACAAATACTTTTTGTTGTCATGTAGTAGACAGCTAAGGAACAAAAACACACACATACACCCCTACCCTCACAGATTATAAGGTACAGTGTAGTACAGAGGTGTTAATCCAATAATTACATTTTAAAAATAAAACTGGTTCTGTAACAAATTCTCATGAGAGCAGTATGATACTAAGAATAAGAGTATTGTATAAGAATATGTATATTATCAGGATTTGACGTATGAAGGAGATCAAGGAAGTGTTCTCAAAGGAAGTTAGCTTGAGCTGAGAATATGAGGATGCAGAGAGATTAGTTAAGCAAAACAGTAATGGGATGCAGACAATAACACCTACAATAATGAGAGGTGTCCAACAACAAAAGGCTAATGACCTGACCAGTGTTATTAAGCAGAGCCAAGTGTTAGATGAAGTTGGAAATAGAATACTGGTGGACCAAGTTATGGGATTCTGTTTTTATTCTCGGAGCTTTGGGACCTACTGAAAGTTCACTGATGGGATAGAGACATGCTTAAATTTGTATTTTAAGAAGCTCCCTCTAGATGTAACATGAAAAACAAATTGAAATGTGGCAGAATGAATGCATTTAAACCAGTTAATTATTAAGTTAGGACACTAGTTCACCAGTGTAGATAGAAAGTAATGGTAATTTGAAGTAGAGTATTGCAGTGGAGATGGACAAAATGGTATTTTTAGAGACATTGTATAGGACAAATTGTCAGAATTAGGAGAGAAATTAATTGTAGTCATTGCAGTTATATGTGTAATTTAGGCCTAACATACTCTAGGCCTAATTTAGGATCAAGGAATTTTGAAAGTATTTTAAAGATCTTATTGATGGGTCACCTCTAGTTGTTTTGGCTCTTAATGTCTCAGAAACTTAGCTTTTTATACATCTGGATTTACTGTTTTTCTGCTGATAAACATTTTGTACATGTACTTGCTCTTTTTTCCTGTTAACCACTACCTAGTCAGCTAAAATGGTGCTGGACCTGATATGATGGTGGACGAGATATTAATCCTCCTTCACTGTGAATGGCAACTATTGGTCACATTTAATCAGGTGGATCTATGTTATTGTTATTGATTCAGTTGTACATTCCTGACTCAACTTAAGCAACTCAGCTTTCATCTACTGGAAATTTGAAACCTGTAACATACACACACACACACACACACACACACACACACAAAAAAAAAAAAAAAAAAAAAAAAAAAAGATATGGACTATTAGAGCTGAGTCACATTAATTAAAACACACTAAAAGAAGGTCCATAATTTATAACTTTTGATACTCCCTATATTTGCTAATTTATTCCCTTCTAGGTTGTTAGTGACTATTCAACCTTTCCCTTCATTTAACATATTACTTTCTATATTCTCCAATAATAATTTTTTACAACAGAAATGATGTTGTCTGGTAGGTCCAAGAATGGTACTGGTTGCCAGAGTTGCATACAAAATATGGTGGAGATATCTAGTCAAGATGGCAGAGTAGGTATATGCTGTGCTTCCCTACTCTCACAACTGCATCAAAATTACAAAAAAACTACAGAACAATCATCATTGAGAATCACCTGACGTCTAGCTGAACAGCAGTCCTACAACTAAGGACATAAAGAAAAAGCCACCTCAAGAATGGAAGGAAAGGCAGAGATGCAGTAAGGGCTGGTCCCACACCTGCGTGTGACCATTAAAAACTGGGAGGGATATCTCAGTTTTGGAGGTTTCCCCCCAATCCCTGCAAAGAGCAAGGGGTCCCAGGCCCTCCTCAACCTTGAGTTCCAGTGCTGGGGAGAGAAGTCTCCATAACTTCTGGTTGTGAAAACTAGCTGAGATCGGGGCTGAGTGAGACAGAGGGCTGCTACACTCCCAGGTGCTCCTCTTAAAGGGCCCACACATGGACTTACCCACTGAAGTTCTCACTTCCTCTGAGTTCCAGTGCTGGGGCAGCAGCTCAAAAGGCTCCAGGGACATACAGGGTAAAACTGAGTTGTCTAGCTTCACCGTATGGGCTAGAGGGACAGCTTTCTCCTGGATGGAGGAGCTAGTGGAAGCACTAGTTTCTTTGCTGAGCTCTCCTGCTCCCTGCGTGCAGATGTATGTAGATGCATGCAGGTGCATATTTGAGTCTCCATCTAAGTAGCTATTACTTTTCATGTGTCCCGCCTGTTGTGCGGAGCGGCCTGCGGGGTCTCTGGTCCCGCTCCCCACATAAGAACTCAGGACATGGTGAGGCCAAAAAGGAACACCCACGGAGCCATAGATAGGGGAGCCACACCACTGTATTCTCACTGGCGGCTGGGTTAGAGACACAGGAAGCAGGAGGCACACTATCCGCAACCTGCCATCCACTTCTCTCTGCCAACCAACTTCACTTACTAGCTGCAATCCACCCGTCTGCAATCCGCAATCCACACTCTGCCGCTTGCTTGCTCAGCCACCATCTTATTGTTAGCCGCCATTTGCTGTTAGTGTAGCCACAGCAGTTATAGTAGTGGCCAATGGCTCACTGGTTACAGCTGACGACCAACTATCCACAGCTGATGGCCATCCAAACACAGTTGATGGCCATTCACCACCAGAGCCAGAACCTTTCCATGTGAGGGCGAGACCCTGCAAATTGCTCTCTGGGGCTCTGTCCCCACACCGCCCAAGCAATTCTCTGAGATCATGTTGCACGCAACATTAGGGCACCCCCAGAACTTATAGTGGCTTTTCCATACAGAGCACCTGATTTGGCTTATGCTGAAGACTTTTCTAAAATCTCTCAGAGGTTCATTAACACCCAAAGAAGAAGCACCTGGCTTCAATGTGTCCTGTACCTCTTATTGAGCAGCCCTAAGGCTGGCACTACAGCCGGCCTTGGTTCACAGCTTGGCCTCTCAAGGAACTTCCAAACACAGCATAGGCAGCAGCTATATGTGATCACTTTGTGGCTAATACCAGGTGGACACAGCCAGGACACAGGCTGCGGCACAACTTGGCCTTCAGTGGGTCTCCTCCCAGGAGATTATAGGGCTGGCGTGCCCAGCGGTCAGCTTGGGACCGAGCCAGAACATCACCTGCTTCCCTCTAAGGCCATCACATCCAAAAGGCAGACTGGGCAAGCACCACAGCCCTGTACAGTAAATCCTGCTCCATATCGTCAGCGCCTCCACCAGAACTCCTCACAGCCAATCCTCACAACAATGAGCCCAAGGGTCAATTCCTCTCGTTGATGTGAAAACAGCAAGCGAGGCTTAACTACAACAGGAGAGAACACACACCCACACAAGGGACACACCAGGAGTTCCCAACTCTGCTGACCAAGGAGACTGTGCCTCTGGGTCCCCCAGGACACTATTACATAATGTCACTCTACTACGACTGGGAGACATAGTTAGAACACAACAAAGATCCAGAAAAAGAACTAAAAAAAATATGGAGACATAAAAATGGAGATAGAAATATAAAAAGAACCAGTCGGAAATAAAAACTATAATGACTAAAATGAAGAATACATTAGAGGGAATCAACAGTAGATAGATGAGGCAGAGGACTGAATCGACAATTTAGAAGATAAGGCAGCAGAAAACACTCAAATAAAACAACTAAAAGAAAAAAAGAATCCAAAAAATAAGGATAGTTTAAAGGGGCCGCTAGGACAACATCAAGTGTCCAAATACCACTATTCACATAATAGGTGTACCTGAAGGAGAAGAGAGAAAACAAGGATTTGAAAACATATTTGAAGAAATGATGATGAAAAACTTCCTTAACCTGGCAAATGAAATGGATACTCAAGCCCAGGAAGCCAGAGTACCAAACCAGATGACTCCAAAAATGGCCACCCCAAGACACATCATAATTAAAATGCCAAAGGTTAAAGACAAAGAGAGAATCTTAAAAGTAGCAAGAGAAATGCAGTCAGTTATCTACAAGGGAGTTCCCATAAGACTGTCAGCAGAAACTTTTCAGGCCAGAAGAGATTCCCATGGAACATTCAAAGTGATGAAAGCATTCACCTACAACGAAGATTATTCTGCCCAGCAAAGCTATCATTTAGAATCAAAGGACAGATAAAAGAGTTTCCCAGACAAGAAAAAAGCTAAAGAATTTCATTGCCACCAAACCAGTATTACAAGGAATCGGAATCTTTTTGGGACTTCTTTAAGATGAAAAAAAAAAAAAGATCAAAAATAGAAATAATAAAATTGCAATAACTATGTCTCTATTAACAATCACTTTGAATGTGAATGGATTAAATGCTCCAATCAAAAGACATTGGCTGGCTAAATGGATAAGAAAACAAGAGCCTTACCTATGCTGACCACAGAAGACTCACTTCAGATCAAAAGACATACCCAGATTGAAAGTAAAGAGATGGAAAAAGATATTTCATGAAAATGAAAACGAACGAAAGATCTGTGGTAGCAATACTTACACTGACAAATTAGACTTTATAGCAAGGAAGACAAACAAGAGACAAAGAAGAATCTAGTAATCCCACTTCTGGGTATTTATCTGAAAAAATGCTACTTGGAGGGAACATGTTCATCCCTTTATTCATTGCAGTAATATTTACAATAGCCAAGATATGAATGCAACCTGGGTGTCCCTGAATGGATGAACGGATAAAGAGGAGGTGGTACATATATACAATGGAATAATACTTACTCATAAAAAAAAATAAAATCTTACCATGTGCCACAACATGGATGGACCTAGAGGGTATTTTGCTGAGTGCAGTATGTCAGAGAGAGAAAGACACATGTCATATGATTTCACTTATAAGTAGAATCTAAAGAACAAAATAAACAAACAAAACAGAAATAAACTCAAAGAATATTTTGATAGTTGCTATACTGGAGGGGGGTTGTGGATGGGTGAAAAAGGGGAAGGAATTAAGAAGTACAAATCTGTTGTTACACAGTAGATATGGGGAGGTAGGGTTTAGTGTAAGGAATATAGTCAATAATATTGTAATTACTACATATGGTGTCAAGTGGATACTAGATTTATAGGGGTGATAGATAGGAGGGAGTTTGGGGACAGGATAAAAAAGGTGAAGGAATTAAGAAGTACTAACTGGTAGGTACAAAACAGTCATGAGGATGTAAAACATAGGGGATAAAAATATGATGTCAATAATACTGTAATAGCTATATATAGTGCCAGGTGGGTACTACACTAGTCAGGGAAATCACTTCTTAAATTATATATTGTCTAACTACTATGCTGTACACCTGAAATTAACATAAAATAATATGAATATCAACTGTAATTGAAAAATTTTAAAAAGGAGAGGGAAACATATAGGAGAGTAAGAATTTTAAATTTCAAGGTATAAAATAAAGAAGTCATGGGGATGTAAGGTACAACATAGGGAGTATATCAATAATATGGTGAGTGTGGTATGTTGTCATACGGTTGCTGAACTTATGTTAATCACTTCTTTAGGTATATAAATGTTGAATAACTTGGGTGTACATCTGAAACTAACATAATATTGTATGCTAGCTATATTTTAATAAAACCCTTTAAAAATCAGAATAAGAAATGTCTATATATATATAGGATTTCTACAATCAAGGAAATCACAGTTTTATAGTCAGAAAAATTCAGGTATGTTATTATTTATACAAAAGTTAGGTGGCCTCAGTAAAAATATGTGCATGGCAGGACTTGTGAATTTACATGGAAGAAAGGTCAGAGACTAGAGATAGCAGGTGAGGAAATGCTTCATGTAGGAAGTGACATTATCGCGAGCTTTAAGAAGACAAATCAGGTAAAAACTGGAACTCAGGAGGTGGACAGCTCAAGTCAGACGGAGACAAGTGAGACAAATACTCAGAGGTAAAGCAGTGGAAAATAGATTCAGAACTGCAATTATCTTGGGATGGCTGAGAAATCTGTAAGAAAAACAGAATGAGAGTCCCGTGAAAATAAACCTTGAGTGATGGGCGGGTACCAGATTGCAGATAATCTTGAATAGTTTGCCATGAAAAATTCAGACACACTGAAGGGTACTAAGCAATAGATCCACGTGATGAGTTTTACACTGTAGAAAAAGAGGTAGAAGGCGAAGGTGTACTGCATTTTCTTAGAACTATTGCAGGGATGCAGACGAAGGATGATGAAAGTCAAAGGCAATAATAGAGGAAATATAGGAAAAAGGGTTTGATATAAAATATATTAAGAAGGAAAATTTGACAGAGCTTGATAACTGATTATATTTGTGGGTAAAGAGAAAAGTGTGTGATTCCACTCATATTTTCGACATACTTAAACTCTACATTTAATC